>NC_087303.1:1386315-1711315 GCF_015220805.1 Pogoniulus pusillus | reverse complement strand
ATTAAAAAAAGAAAATATTTAAAAATTAATAAAATAATTTTAAAAGAAAAAATAATCAAAATGAATAAAATAAAAAAGAATAAAATAACAAAAATATAATAAAATAATTTAAAAAAAGAAGAAAATATTTTAAAATTACTAAAATAATTTTAAAAGAAAAAAAATGAATAAAATAAAAAAGAATAAAATAACAAAAATGGAATAAAATAATTTAGAAAAAGAAGAAAATATTTAAAAATTACTAAAATACTTTAAAAAGAAAAAATAATAAAAAATGAATAAAATAAAAATAAAATGAATAAAATAAAAAAGAAGAAAACAATCAAAAGGAATAAAATAATAAAAAAGAAGAAAATAATCAAAAGGAATAAAATAATAATAAAAAATAAAAAGAATTAAATAAGGAAAAAAAGGAATAAAAGATTTAAAAAATAATAAAACAATAAAAATGAATAAAATAATTGGAAATAATAAAACAATTTAAAAGGAATAAAATAATAAAGAATAGATAAGATAATAAAAAAAAGAAGAAGATAATAAAAACAGGAAAAAGATAATAAAAAAAGGAAGAAGATAAAAAAAAAAGGAAGAAGATAAAAAAAAGGAAGAAGATAATAAAAAGGAAGAAGATAATAAAAAAAGGAAGAAGATAATAAAACCACGAAGAAGATAACTAAAAAGAATAAAGTCATAAAAAGGATAAAATAACAAAAATGAAAATCAAGAAAAAAGACTAAAATAATCAAAAGCTGAATGAAACCATAAAAAAGAATAAAATGATTTTAAAAAGAATCCAAATCAAGAAATAAAAATCAACTTCAAAAAGCCAAATTTAGTCGAAGAAATGCAGAGATCAACGAAATGCCCCAGGAGGGAGATGTGAAGTGAAAGGAAGGGAAAGAATAAAGAAGGAAGGCTTTGGGCAGAAAAACAATGCCTGGAAGAGGAGGATGTGAGCAGGAGGTTCACACACACACAAAAATCCATTTAAGAAGAGGATTTGGGTGCAAAAGAAAAGAAAAAAGGGATTCTGTGTGCAAAAATGGAAATAAAAGGGGGGGGGGGGGTTGGTTGGGTGCGAGAATAATGTTTGCCCCTGAGCGTGGGGAGAGCCTGCCTGAGGCTGCCCAGATTGCTGCGAGCTGCCCCCCGGGGCTGGCACCATCCAGGTTGGTTTGGGCTGGGAGAGACCTGGCCCGGTTGGGGATGTCCCTGCTGAGTGCGGGGGAGGGAGAGGGGGGGTTGGACTAAGTGACCTTTAATGGTCAAAGTTAATAACCCAAACCAGCATCTTATCTCCCTGGATTGCTGGGGGCTGCTACCCTCCCCCCCGCCAAAGTCGCCCACACCACAGGTCCAGAGGGTTCAAGGAGTCCAGGGGCTGTGCACAGGAGAGATGTGTGGGGTCCAGGGAAGGCTTCTGGGGAGGTCCATGGAGGGTCCAGGGGTGTGCTGAGTTCAAGTGGGGTGCACAAGATGCAGTGGGGATGTGGGGTGGGGATGTCCGTGAGGTGATGGGGGAGGGTGTGAGGGGTGCAGGGGACGTTCAAGCATCCATGAGGTGGTGCAGGTGGAGGATGAGGAGACACAGAGGGGATGCGCAGGGTCCATGAGGTGTTTTGGAGGTGGGGGGGGGGGGGAGGGATGAGGGGCTGCAAAGGGAGAGAAGGATGTGCAGGGTCGCTGAGGTGAGCTGAAATGGGAGAGGGTGCAAAGGATGCCCGGGGAGGGGGTCCATGAGGTGGTGAAGGGGGAGGGAGAGAGGGGATGCAGGGATGGAGGTTGTGCAGGGGGTGCGTGGGGTCAGTGATGCGTGAGGTGACACGGGGGTGTGGGGGTGTAGGGGATGAGCAAGGTCCGTGAAGTGATGCCGAGGGGCGAAATGCAGGGATGCAGTGGGGATGCAGGGGATACGCAGGGTCCATGAGGTGATGCAGGGATGCAGGGGGGATGCAGGGGATACGCAGGGTCCATGAGGTGATGCAGGGATGCAGGGGGGATGCAGGGGATACGCAGGGTCCATGAGGTGATGCAGGGATGCAGGGGGGGTGCAGGGGATACGCAGGGTCCATGAGGTGATGCAGGGATGCAGGGGGGGGTGCAGGGGATACGCAGGGTCCATGAGGTGATGCAGGGATGCAGGGGGGGTGCAGGGGATACGCAGGGTCCATGAGGTGATGCAGGGATGCAGGGGGGGTGCAGGGGATACGCAGGGTCCATGAGGTGATGCAGGGATGCAGGGGGGGTGCAGGGGATACGCAGGGTCCATGAGGTGATGCGGGGGGTGTGGGGTTCGGAATGTGGGGGGGTTCGGAATGCAGGGGGGTTGTGTAGGAGCTCCGCAGGCTCCACAAGGTGATGCAGGGCAGGGGATGTGCAGGGGATACACAGCATCCACGAGGACATGGGGGGGGGGGGGAGGAGGGGTTGGGGAGGGGTCGGCATGCAGGAGGGAGGCGTAATGCAGAGGGGGATAGGTTGTGCAGGGGCTACGCAGCGTCCAGGAGGCGATGCCGGTGTTCGGGTGCGGGGTTGGAGGGGGGGTTGGAGGGGTGTGTGCGTGTGTGTGTGTGCAGGGTGGGGGGTGGGATGCAGGGATGCTCAGGGAAAGCAAAGGCGGGGTGCGGCATCCCCCGGCGTTGCCATGGCAGCTTCTGCCTGCTCCATTCCCGCATCCCTGGGGGCAGGAGCGGGGCGGTTCCACCTGCTCCCTCTCTCCCCCTCCTCTTCCCCAAACTACTCTCCTCCCCCCCCACCCCCCCCCGCCTCCTCTTCCCATCTCTTCTAAGCCCCCCAGCCCCGCCGCGGGGTCACGGGCAGGTCGGCAGAATAAATGAACGGGAGCACTAATGATGTGTTCGCTGCTGTTTATGCTCTCCGTGTGTCAGGGGCACTCACATTTAGAGAGCTCATTATGGCTGCAATTAGACTGCACCAGCGCTGGATATTTAACTCCTTTTTCTTTTAAATTAGCATTTTAATAACGCGCTCTGAGCGAGGAGGGGTTGGGTTTGGGGGCGGGGGGGGGGGGGTTGGAGGGAGGAAGCGAAGTGACCATTTTTCAACGGGCAAACTTGCGAGCTGGAGGTGCAACTTTAATGGGGAAGTTGGAAAGGATTGGGGTTGGGGTTGGGAAGGAGAAAAAGGGGTGGGGGGTGAAAGGTGTGGGGGGGGAGAAGCTCAGGTGTGGTCCTTTCCCGCTCATCCCTGTCCTGTTTGCTGCCTGAAACAGGGGAGGGAGGGGGGGGGGGGACCAGGAGAGGCTTTTAGTTGCTTTATCACACACTCCATTTCCTAAGTCTGCTCCGCAGCCAATTATTTTCGCCTTTAAAGTGCCTGACACTCGACGCCCAGATGGAAATTAGCAGCCCTCGGAGTTAAACTCTGCCTGTGACCTGTGACAAAAGGGCTGGGGATCGTCGTGTCCGAGCCTTGGCACGTCTGTGTGCCAGCAGCCAGCCAGCCCTGACCCCCCCCCCCCTGCACAGCACACCCCCTGCGCTGAGAGGGGGGCAGGAGAGCAGGCAGAGCTTGGTGACGTGAGGGGATGGTAGCAAAAATAGCCCTGCAGGGTAACCCCCCCCGGGCTGCTTCCCTGCAGGGAGCCAGGATTATTTTCCCCATCCCTTTGGTTGGCATTGTGGGAGCTGGGAGAGGGAGGGAGGAGGTAAAAGGGGATGGAGGGGAAGGGGGAGGGCAGCGAGGGGCTGGTGGTGGCTGCTGGGTTGGGAGAAGGGAGGTTGTGGCCAGGTGGGGTTGGGCTCTGCTGCCAGGCAGCCAGGGACAGGCTGAAGCTGTGGCAGGGCAGGGTCAGGCTGGATGTGAGGAGGAAGTTGTTGGCAGAGAGAGTAATTGGCACTGGAATGGGTTGCCCAGGGAGGTGGTGCAGTGCCCATGGCTGGAGGTGTTGAGGCCAAGCCTGGCTGGGCACTGAGTGCCATGGTGTGGTTGGTTGGGCAGGGCTGGGTGCTAGGTTGGGCTGGGTGAGCTTGGAGCTCTCTGCCAACCTGCTGGGTTCTGGGATTCTCAGGGATGGAGCCTGGTGGAGGGGATGTGGCAGAGGTTGATGGGTCCAGGACTCCACTGGGAACTTGCAGAGCTACCAATGTGCCTCATGCCCACCCCACAGAGTGCCAAGCCTGAGCCCAGCACAAGGTGGTGCCTTCCTGCTGCCATTATTTATGGTCTTAATTAATTGATGACCCTAAACTCACCCACCCTACCCTCCAGAGGTGGTTGAGGTGGTCATGGGGAGGGGGTGAGGGACTCGTGGGGTGGGTGGACCTGCTGTTGTTGCTGGGATAGGAGAGGGAACTGGAACAGAGGCTCACAGGAGCTGGTGTCCCACTCTGCCCTGGGTCACTAGGAGGGGCTTCTCCCCTCCACTTCAAGACAGGTGGTCAGTGGCAGTGGGTGTCCCTTCTGCCCCAGGACAAGAACCCACTGGAAGCAGATCCCACTCACTACCCCAAACCCCATTCCCAGTCTTGGCCAGATCCAGTCTCTATGACAACTAATAGCCCCCAGAGAAAATGGATCAGAGCCAAGAGGCAGAATTGGGACCTCGAGGTCAGAACCAGAAGCCAAAGCTGGGACCCCCAGGACAGAACCAGAAGCCAGATCTGGGACCCTCAGGTCCCTCCACACAGCCACAGTCATGCCAAGGATCCCACATCAGCAAGGGGTGGGTAGGAGGGAGCAAGACGCAGCCTGTGCCAGGAGGATGCTCAGAGCAGCTCCTCTTGAGCTGCAGCTCAGCTGTGCCTCAGCCAGCAGCACTGCAGGAGCAGGAGCTGGAGAGCAGAGGCTGTCACTTGGTGCTGGCTACCCCAGGACATATCCAGAGCCACTTCTGTTATTTTAATTAAATACTGCATTATGGTTTGTGACAACTTCATGGCTGCTGCCTAAATGAATTTGGAATTAAAGTCTTACTTAGGCATTCCACTACTTCCCCCTCCCTTCTCCTCCTCCTCCTCCACCACCCCTTACAAAGCAAGAGGCAATAAAATGAAGATGTTTGTTCCTCTACAGATGGAGCAGCTTGGAAAAGAGAGGTGAGGAGGGGAGGGGGTGAGAAAGAGGGGAGGGAAAAAAGAGTGGAGAACAACAACAAAAGAAGAGAGCTGAAGGTGAGATGGTGCAGAAAGCAGCATGAGACATCAGGGTCTTGTAGGGGACAACCCAAAGCCATCCCCCTCTCCACCAGGGTCCTCCAGATTCCCTTTTCTCTGCTCCTGGGGTTCCTGTGTCATTTTGAACAGGTTCAGGAATAGAAGGAACACAGGGCCCGGGGTGCTGGGGTCAGTTTTGGGGCACCTTCACCCTGAGAAGGACATTGAGGGACTGGGTCAGGGCCAGAGAAAGGCAAAGTAGCTGTGGAAGGGTCTGGAAAGGAGAGGAGCAGCTGAGGGAACTGGAGGTGTTCAGCCTGGGGAAAAGGAGGCTGAGGGGAGAGCTTTTGGCTGCCTGCAGCTCCCTGCGGGGAGGCTGGCGTGAGGTGGGGGTTGGGCTCTGCTCCTTCCCTCCAACCACCACCCCAGCCCCACCACAGCCACCAACCCATGTCCCCAAGTGCCACATCTGCTCCTTTCTTGAACCCTTACAAGGAAGATGACCTTGAAGGTCTTCTCTAAGCACTGGGACTTGTGTAGAGTTGGGAGTGGAGGCTTTGGAGGGGTTGGGCAGTAGAGGGGAAGAGCCTTGAGGCCTTGAGGCACCTGCTCCATCCTTGCCCTTGGCAGGGGGGTTGCAACCAGATGATCTTGGAGGTCCTTTGCAATCCAAACTATTCCATGATTCCATGTACTGGTTGATCTTGAAAGTCCCTCCCAACCCCAACCAATCTATGATTCCATGATTCTATGTACTGGATCATCTTGGAGATCCCTCCCAACCCCAACTAATCTATGATTCCATGATTCTATGTACTGGCTGATCTTGGGGGTCCCTTCCAATCCAACCACTCTATGATTCCATGATTCTATGTGGTAGATGACCTTAAAGGTCCCTCCCAACCCAACCATTCTATGATTCCATGATTCTATATGCTGGATCATCTTGGAGGCCCTTTCCAACCCCAACCACTCTATGATTCCATGATTCTATGTACTGGCTGATCTTGGGGGTCCCTTCCAATCCCAACTACTCTATGATTCCATGATTCTAGGTACTGGCTGATCTTGGGGGTCCCTTCCAATCCCAACCACTCTATGATTCCATGATTCTAGGTACTGGCTGATCTTGGAGGCCCTTTCCAATCCCAACTACTCTATGATTCCATGATTCTAGATACTGGCTGATCTTGAAGATATCTTCCAAACCCAACCACTCCACGATTCTATGTACTGGCTGATCTTGGAGATCCTTCCCAACCCCAACTACTCTATGATTCCATGATTCCATGTACTGGCTGATCTTGGAGGTCCCTCCCAACCCCAACCACGCTACCAGTCCGAGGGCAGGAGGTGCCTGAGCTACGGCAAAGGGCAACTGTGGCTGTTTTCCGCCTGGGCTGAGGAGTTCTGCTCCCACCCATCCATCAGCTGGGCCCTGATGCAGACCAGGCTGTGGGTGACATTTTGCAAGAGCAGAGCTCTAAATGTTAGCACCATCAATTGGTGGAAATGTTACCAGTGCCTCATCAAGCGGGAGATGGGTTTCTAATTAGCTCCGTCTCTCTCTAATGAACAAAGATTTCTTCTCTCTGCTGCTGCCTCCCATTAGCAAAGGAAACAAGGAAGAAGGAGGGGGGGGACACACAGAGCCACACACCCCAACAGGCTCAGACAAAGATAAGCCTCCAGGCTGTGGGTTTTTGGCCAGAGAGGTTTGAAACTACAAAAGGGTGGAGAGAGGTTGGGTGTTAAGAAGTTAAAGGACTTCTTTAGGAGGAGGGTGGGGATGGATTGCCCCAAGGGGGAAAGTGGGGGAGGGTCTGTGCCTGGTGAGGGCCATGAAGATGCTCAGAGCAACAGCTCTGCTCTGAGGGCAGGCTGAGAGACTTGGGGCTCTGCGGCTTGGAGAGGAGAGGGCTTCCAGGAGACCTTGGAGTGGCCTTGGAGTAGCTGAAGGTGGCTACAGGAGGGCTGGGGAGGGACTCTTGACAAGGGCTGGTGATGAGAGAAGGAGGAGGAATGGTTCTGAAGTGGCAGAGGGGAGATTGAAAGTGGATGTGAGGAAGAAGTTATTTGCAGTGAAGGTGGGGAGAGACTGGCACAGGTTGGGGATGGTGAGAGACTGGCACAGGCTGAGGGTGATGAGACACTGGCACAGGTTGCCCAGGGAGGTTGTGGAACACAGAAGCACCCAATGTGAACTTCGATCACACTCCCAGCCCCTCAGTGTCCTTTGGAACAACCTGGGCAGAGCTGGCTCTGGAGCTGCTGCTGCTGAGACCCTTCCCCAGCTTTGTTGCCCTTCTCTGGACCCACTCCAGTCCCTCAATGTCCTTCCTAGGAATACTCAGGGCAGATTTGGCTCTGGAGTTGCTGCTGCTGAGACCCTTCCCCAGCTTTGCTGCCCTTCTCCAGCCCCTCGACATCCTCCTCCTTATTTCTAAGGGCAGAACTGGCTCTGGAGTTGCTGCTGCTGAGACCCTTCCCCATCTTTGCTGCCCTTCTCCAGCCCCTCACCATCCTCCTCCTTATTTCTAAGGGCAGCTTTGGCTCTGGAGGAGCTGCTGCTGAGGAGTTTGGCTTAGGGAAACCAGAAAGATTGTCACATTTAAAGACACAAATTCCCCCTCCCTCCCTCCCTCCCTCCCCCTGTCCCCACCTCTCCCTCACCCATAATATATTCGAATGGAAACCTCCGGAATGGGATCCTACCAGTGGGAACATCTCATAAATTCCCAATATTTCAGCCTCAACAGCCTCTGCTGGTTCGTTTTGAAGATTTATGTGGTAAAAAATTACTGGCTGATGGATGGAGTTTATTCTGTGCAGTATTGGAGGGTCTGAGGAATTAAACTCCTGTCTTTAGCCGTGAATTTATTATTACCTCTGTCAAAGGCAGAGTCTTTAGCAGCATTCATTATAAATCCCCCTGCAAGAGAAGAAAGGCTCAGAGAACATCTCTGAAGCTTCAGGAGGGCTCATTGCAAACTGGAGAGCAGGGAGGAGTTCTTTCTTCCTGGGACAGTTGGAACAGGTTGGCAGGGAGGGCTGTGGATGGGCCCTGCCCTGGGGGCAGATTGGGTGAGGCTTTGAGCTGGGGACAGACTCTGGGCAAGGGCTGGGAGTGACAGGACAAGGGGACAGGGCTTGGAGCTGGAAGAGGGGAGGTTGAGAGTGGAGTAGGAAAAGGGAAGGTTGAGAGTGGGGTAGGAAGAGGGGAGGTTGAGAGTGGAGTAGGAAAAGGGGAGGTTGAGAGTGGGGTAGGAAAAGGGGAGGTTGAGAGTGGGGTAGGAAAAAGGGGAGGTTGAGAGTGGAGCAGGAAAAGGGGAGGTTGAGAGTGGAGCAGGAAAAGGGGAGGTTGAGAGTGGAGCAGGAAAAGGGGAGGTTGAGAGTAGAGCAGGAAGAAGGGAGGTTGAGACTGAAGTAGGAAGAGAGGAGGCTGAGAGTAGAGTAGGAAGAGAGGAGGTTGGAAGTGGGGTAGGAAGAAATTCTTGGCAGTGAGGGTAAGGAGACACTGGCACAGGTTGCCCTTGGTGCTGTGGATGCCTCCTCCCTGGAGGTGTTCCAGGCCAGGTTGGGTGAGGCTCTGAGCAATCTGGGCTAGAGGGAGGTGTCCCTGCCCATGGCAGTGGGTTGGAACTGGCTGACCTTGATGACCCTTCCAAGCCAATCCATTCCATGATTCCATATAGGAGCAGAAGCCACATCCTGCCTGGGGACCCTTCCAACCCAGCCCACTCTGTGGCTCTGTGAATCCCAAATCTTAACCCCAACCCCCAAGCAGAACCAGTCTGCCCCCCCAGAAGTTCAGAAGCTGAGAGGCACCATCTCAGCAGCACCCCAAGGTCATCAAGGGTGGCATTGGGGGTGCCAGGACCACAAGGATGAGGCCACAACATTGTCCCTGCTGTGAGCATTCAGAGAGTCATAGAATGGGTTGGGTTGGAAGGGTCCTTGAAGATCCTCCTAGTCCCACCCTTCCCTGCCATGGGGGAAGGGTTGGAAGGGACCTTCAAGATCAGCCAGTTCCAACCCCCCTGCCATGGGCCAGGACACCTCCCACCAACCCAGGGTGCCCAAGGCCTCACCCAGCCTGGCCTTGAACACCTCCAGGGAGGGGGCAACCACAGCCTCCCTGGGCAGCCTGTGCCAGTGTCCTCCTCACCCTCACTGTCAGGAACTTCTCCCTCATCTCCACTCTAAATCTGCCTTCCTCAAGCTTTAATCCATTCCCATCATTCCTGCCCTGTGAGTGACTCTGATTCATGGGGATCAAGAGATCCATGAGGATCCAGGTCACCCAGTGTGGAGGGCAGCAGGTATGGAGGTTGAGGAGGGAGAAGCAGTGGGGCTGGGGGAAAATTTAGGAGGTGGCATTGAGGATGTGTAGATGAATCCTCCTGGATGGGGTAAAGATTGGGATGGAGCACTGGGGCCATGCAGAGGAGTCCCCATGGATGGAGAGGAAAACTTGGGATGCAGCACTGGGGATGGGTCCTCATGAATGGGACAAACTTTGGGATTGCAGCATCAGGGATAATTGGGAGAGACCCCACAAATGAGGCAAACTTTGGGATGCAGCACTGGGGATAAATCCTCATGGATGTAGAACAATTTGGGATGCAGCATCAGGAATGTGAGGTGAGTGTCTGTGAGTGGGGCACAATTTGGGCTGCAGCACTGGGGATAAACCCCCATGGATGGGGCAAAATTTGGGCTGCAGCATCAGGGCTGTGAGGTGAATCCCTGTGGATGAGGCACAATTTGGGCTGCAGCACTGAGGATAAATCCCCATGGATGAGGCACAATTTGGGCTGCAGCACTGAGGATAAATCCCCATGGATGAAGCACAATTTGAGCTGCAGCACTGAGGATAAATCCCCATGGATAAGGCACACTTTGGGCTGCAGCACTGAGGATAAATCCCCACGGATAAGGCACACTTTGGGCTGCAGCACTGAGGATAAATCCCCACGGATAAGGCACAATTTGGGCTGCAGCACTGAGGATAAATCCCCATGGATGAGGCACAATTTGGGCTGCAGCACTGAGGATAAATCCCCATGGATAAGGCACAGTTTGGGCTGCAGCACTGAGGATAAATCCCCATGGATAAGGCACAGTTTGGGCTGCAGCACTGAGGATAAATCCCCATGGAGGAGGCACACTTTGGGCTGCAGCACTGAGGATAAGCCCCCATGGATAAGGCACAGTTTGGGCTGCAGCATCAGGGGCGTTGAGTTGAGTCCCCCACGCACAGGTCACTATCTGAGGGTTCCCGAAGGCCGTGGGACGATGTGAGCTGCCTCGGGAGGGTGGCGTGGGTGAGCCCTCCGAGCCGGGGCAGGCTCTGGGCTGCAGGCTCAGGGAGGTGCAGACGAACCCCCGCGGCCGGCGCCGCTCCGGGGCCGTCGGCTGGGAGCCGCCTGGGTGCTGGGCAGGCTCGGGAGCTGCCTCCCCCTTTTGTCCTCACCAGCAGAGGCTGTCCCCTCATTTATAAAAATTACCTGGGAGGAATGAGGCTGCCAGGGGCTTGTTCTGGACGATTGGTTCCTGCTGGGGGGGGGAGCTGAGGGGCCGGCAGGGGAAGGATGCTCCTCGCTTGAATTTGACCGGAGGGTGACCGTTGCCTTCCAGCTGACCCCGCTGCTGTCCCAAGCCAGGAGCCTCCCGGAGGGGGTTATTAATGGGGAGCCAAACACCATCAAGACCCCTGGTGGGGACGGAGGAGGATGTGTGTGTGTGTGTGGGGGCACAATTTGAAGCATGAGGAGGGCAGATTTAGATTAGAGGTTAGGAAGAGATTCTTGGCAGTGAGGGTGGGGAGACACTGGCACAGGTTGCCCAGGGAGGCTGTGGCTGTGCCCTCCCTGGAGGTGGTCAAGGTCAGGTTGGATGAAGCCTTGCAGCAAGCAGGGCTGGTGGAAGGGGTCCTTGTCTATGGTGGGGGTCTGGAACTGGTTGATCTTCAGGCTCCCCTCCAACCTAAACCATTCTCTCAATCTCCACAACCCACCAAAGAGACTCCCTGGGATTGCTGGGGGGGGCTGAGCTGAGCTCTGACTGCTCTCATCACACACAAGGTTCAATGCACAGCGAATGGGGGGGGGGGGGACGGACACACACACACAGCCACAGCACCACAGCCACCCCATAGCCTTATTCCCTTCTTCCCACCGACAAGCCAGCCCCAAAGCCCAGGCCAAAGATGCCACTAGATGTCACCACACTCCTTTGGCTCAGGGGCTGGGGTACGGCAGGCAGGCTCCCCCCTCCCCTTTCCCTCCTTTTCTCCCCCCCTCCCCTGCTTCCATGGAAAGCAATTGAGGGAATTAACTTATCCGGTTTTATGGCCTGCTTGTCACATCCAACTAAGCCCACTTAAAATAGGAAGTCGAGCTGCATTCAAATAATTATCATAACCTACAAATCACTCAGCCAGGGGACGAGGCACCGGTGACAGGGACACGGCTGCAGACACCATGCCTGGAGGGGGTTTGGCTGGGATGATTCCTTCCCTCCTCCCCATCCTCCCCCTCTTAAATGAATTCCCCTCTCTCTTAGCCCAGCTGGGCTGCAGCCGGTACAGTCAAGAGGTTTGGGGGTCCCTGCAAAGTGGGGGGATGAGGTGGGCTGGGATGATTCCTTTCCTCCCCCTCCCCTCTTAAATGAATCCCCCTCTCTATTAGCCCAGCTGGGATGCAGTGGTTATAGTAAAGTGGTTTTGGGTGGGGTGATGAGGTGAGGTATGGGGGTTGCAGCTCAGACAGCTCTGGCTGTGACCCCCCCCCAGTCCAGTTGTCCCTCTGTCGTGCCAGGGTCTGATGAGGTGCTGGTGGCACTGGAGGTGCAATGAGGAGTCTGTGGCCAGGTCTAGGGGGCATGATGGAAAGAGGATGGAAAGAGGATGGGAAGAGCTCTTGACAGTGGCATTCCCTGGGCTCCTGGTCAAAGCCCCCCAGTGCTGGCACAGACCCCAAGGGACAAGGCATGGAAGGGACCAGAAGTCCCTGAGCTCCTGGTCAAAACCTCCTGCTGCTGGCACTGGCACAAGCACACAGGGGACAAGGCATGGATCACAATTCCTTAGGCTCCTGATTAAAGCCTCCCAGCACTGGCACAAGCACCCAGGGAAGGGCTCAGGGACTCTGAGGACATGCCAATGAAGGGACCACTCCAAGGAGGGATGTGGTGGGTGGCAACACTGCCATTACCCCAGGCAGGATCGAGCATCCCTTTTGCCACACATCTTCCATCCTCCCTTTGCCCACAGCCCTGAGGCTGCCAAGGGATTTGGCTTGGACATTGGGAAGAAGTTCTTTACTCTGAGGGTGCTGAGACACTGGAACAGGTTGCCCAGGGAGGTTTTGGACATCTCAGCCCTGGAAGTGGTTCAGACCAGGCTGGATGAGGCTTTGAACAACCTGGGCTGGTGGCAGGTGTCCCTGACCTGTGAAACTAAAGGATCTTGAAGGTCCCTTCCAACTTCTCCTGGGTCACAGCAGCTCCATGAATGCTTCAGGCTTGGGACAGAGTGGCTGGAAACTGCCTGGCAGAAAAGGACCTGGTTGACAGCAGCTGAAGATGAGCCAGGGGGTGCCCAGGTGGACAAGAAGGGCACCAGCAGCCTGGCCTGGATTTAGGCAGGTTTTAGGCTGCAGATTTGGCTCAATGACCTTAAAAATCTCTCCCAAGCCAACCAAATCTCTGATTCAAGCCTTTCTGTGACTACCAAGCAAAAACCATTTCCCCTTTCCAGCTGCTGCTGTCCACTAGCCCCCACATCATAGAATCACAGAATCAGGCAGGGCTGGAAGGGACCACAAGGAGCAGCCAGTGCCAACCTCCCCCTGCCATGCCCAGGGACACCCTACCCTAGAGCAGGCTGCACACAGCCTCAGCCAGCCTGGCCTCAAACACCTCCAGCCATGGGGCCTCAACCCCCTCCCTGGGCAACCCATTCCAGCCTCTCACCACTCTCCTGCTCAACAACTTCCTCCTCACCTCCAGCCTCACTCTCCCCACCTCCACCTTTGCTCCATCCCCCCCACTCCTGGCACTCCCTCACAGCCTCAAAAGTCCCTCCCCAGCTTTTTTGTAGCCCCCTTCAGATGCTGGCAGGCCACCAGAAGGTCCCCTGGGAGCCTCCTCTGCTGCAGCCTGCACAGCCCCAACTCTTTCAGCCTGCCCTAGGAGAAGAGAAGATGACTTCGGTGGTTCTGCATCCCTGCTGCCGGCGCTGGGAAATGTCAGACAGGACCCGAGGAGCAGCAGCAGCAGCAGCAGCAGCAGCAGCAGCAGCAGCAGCAGCAGCAGCAGCAGCAGCAGCAGGAGTGTTTCAAACACAGCAGATGGATATTTTATATTAGCCACTATTTCATCTGCAGACAGAAGCTGCTGCTCCGCTGCCGCCGCAGCCTCTCCGCCGCCTCCTCGGCTGGGGCGAGATTAATTCAGCGAAATTAATTGGGACAAGATTGAAAAGGAAATTAAAATGCAGCTGAGTGAACAGCCTCTTCAAACACCTTGGGGTTTTTTTTCCTTCAACCTCCCCTTACCCCCTCTCCAAAGCTTTTCTTTCTTCAGCCTCATCCTCCTCTTTCTCCTCATCTCCCCCTCCCAACTCCGAGCCCTGCGTTTGTCGCGCAGAAGTGATTTACAGGGTGGGGAAAGCTCCCAGGACTCATTGGTTACGTGTGAGGAACCAGCACAAGAGTCACAATCTGGAGCTAGTGAAGAGAGCAGAAACCCTGCAGTGACTCCAAGCTGTGTCCTCGAGCTGGCTCCGAGCAAGGGAAGATTCAACCCACTCAGCTGTTGGTGGGCTGGGATTGGGATGTGGGCAGGGTGGTGGCACCGTGGCACTGCAGAGGGCATCAGGTTGGAAGGGACCCTTGAAGGGGCTCCAAGCTGTGTCCTCGAGCTGGCACCAAGCAAGGGAAGATTCAACCCACTCAGCTGTTGGTGGGCTGGGATTGAGGTGTGGGCACTGGGGCACTGCAGAGTGCATCAGGTTGGAAGGGACCAGGCTGGGGTGCAAAGAATGTTGCAAAACCTCATCCCTGCCACACCCCCCCCCCCCCCCCCCCCCCCCAAGTTCACCACAGTTTTTGGAGTCCAAAGTGAATTGCCAACCAAGGAAGAGCCCAAACAAGTCCATCACTGCTTCTTCACCGTGCAGGGATGCAAAGCTCACCACAAAACCTCATCTACTCCCCCAACCCCCAAAGTTCATCACACTTTCTGGTGTCCAAAGTGAATTGCCAACCAAGGAAGAGCCCCAACAAGTCCACTGTGGTTCCTGCACTCTACTGGGGTACAAAGCTCATCACGAAACCTCATCTACACCCAACCCCCCCCCTCCAAGTTCACCACAATATTTGGGGTGCAAAGTGAATTGCCAACCAAAGAAGAGCCCCAACAAGTCCACTGTGGTTCCTGCACCATGCTGGGGTGCAAAGCTCACCACAAAACCTCATTCACACAACTCCCCCCCAAATTCATCACTGTTCTTGGGGTCCAAACTTGAATTGCCAACCAAGGAAGAGCCCAAACAAGTCCCTCACAGCTCCTGCACCCCCAGACCTCACCCACACCAAACCCATGACTGTTCCCATGCTAGGCCATGCATTGCAAAACACACCCCATGAAACACCCCCCCCACACACACCTCCTTCCCCAGCCAGATCCACCACAATCCAGCAAGGACCAGTTTAGGAAGCCTGAGGGGGACAAAGAGGGTTAGAAAGAGAGGGTCACAGAAGCTGGTGGCTTTGTTTTCGTGTGTCTGTCCCCTCCTCACCCCCAGCAGAGCAGTTCATGCAAAGCCTTAATTTATTCACCTTGCCAGAGGGAGCTTTCGGTCACACCTGGTTGAGCAACTCAATTACCCTGCTACTACCTGAGCAAAAAGCACGTCCAGATTCCATCACCACGAGCAAAGAACAAACAATGAGAGGAAAGAATCTTGCTTGGGGCGGGGGGGGGGCATTTAAAATGGGATGGGTGGCCCTGGGACAACCTAGGAGGGGGGGATCGGGAGGCCAGGGACAGGTTCCCGTGCGGCTGGTCCCTGGCCCCCTGATTCCCCCCTCCACTAAGTTGCTGCTTCAACCCCAAACCTTGATATTTCTCCCCTTCCCTCCCCCAATTTCATCAGGTTTGAAGCTTGGATTTGAGCCTCAGCCTCGTGTTCTTACCTTGCTTAGGATGTAGATGAGGTCCCCACGGTGGAAGGAGAGCTCGTCCGGATGCTCAGCGCTGCAGTCCCACAAGCCCTGGTAGTAGTTAGAGTAGTCCCCTTGGAGAGCATCTGGGAACAGCTGTCCTGTGTGTGCCCCCCCCCACGAAAAAAGGCAAAGTCAGGGGGATAGGGAATGAGATGGAGGCTGAGGAGGTGCAGTGAGCAGTGTGCACTTGCAGCCCAGAAAGCCAGGCAGAGCCTGGGCTGCAGCAGCAGCAGTGTGGCCAGCAGGGCCAGGGAGGGGATTCTCCCCCTCTGCTCTGCTCTGCTGAGACCCCACCTGGAGTCCTGCATCCAGCTCTGGAGCCCCTGGGACAAGAGGGCTGTGGAGATGCTGGAGAGTGTCCAGAGCAGGGCCAGGAGGATGCTCAGAGGCTGCAGCAGCTCTGCTGTGAGCACAGCCTGAAAGAGTTGGGGCTGTGCAGGATGGAGCAGAGGAGGCTCCCAGAGGACCTTCTTGTGGCCTGCCAGGATCTGAAGGGGGCTCCAAAAAAGCTGGGGAGGGACTTTTGAGGCTGTCAGGGAGTAGCAGGAGTGGGGAAATGGAGCAAAGGTGGAGGTGGGGAGAGTGAGGCTGGAGGTGAGGAGGAAGTTGTTGAGCAGGAGAGTGGTGAGAGGCTGGCAGGGGTTGCCCAGGGAGGTGGCTGAGGCCCCATGGCTGGAGGTGTTTGAGGCCAGGCTGGCTGAGGCTGTGTGCAGCCTGCTCTAGGGTAGGGTGTCCCTGGGCATGGCAGGGGTTGGCACTGCCTGCTCCTTGTGCTCCCTTCCAACCCTGCCTGATTCTATGAGTCCATGAGGTTGGTGAGGGGGAGAGAGGTCTGCTAAGATCCTCGTTTCAGAGCATCATGGAAATGTTTGGGTTGGAAGAGACCTTCCAGGTCATGGAGCTCGAGCACCAAGCTTGGTGCTTAAACCAGCAGCACATTCCCAGGGCTTTGAAACCCCTCCAGGGATGGGGACTCCACTGCTGCCCTGGGCAGCCTGGGTCCGGCCTTGACAACCCTTTTGGGGGAAGAAATTGCTTCTTGTGGTCCAATCTAAACTTCTTCTGATGTAACTTGAGGCCATTTCCTCTTGTCCTATCATTTCATAGAATCCTAGAGTCAAGCAGGCTGGAAGAGAGCTCCAAGCCCATCCACTCCCAGGTCTTTGCCAACCTGAACAAGTCTGTCCTGTGGTGGGTGGCCTTAGTGAGGTGACCACGAAGGAACCTCAGCACCCACCTCTCCTCCTGCCTGCTGCCATCTGTGTACTGAAGGATCTCAGGCTCCCAGAGCCTGGCACAGGCTGCCCAGAGAGGTTGTGGAGTCTCCTTCTCTGGACACTTTCCAGGCCTGTCTGATTGTGTTCCTGTGTGACCTGAGCTAGATTGGGTGGTCCTGCTCTGGCAGGGGGGGTTGGACTCGATCCTCTCTGTGGGTCCCTTCCAACCCCTGACATCCTGGGATCCTGGGATCTCCCATGGGGACAACTCCCATCCCCATCCCTCATCCCATCCTGGACCACAGAGAGGGATCCAATCCTCTCAGCACAGCCTGAAAGGAGCAGGGGAGAGAAGGCAGGGCAGAAAGAGCCTGGAGAGAGGGCAGGAAGCAAATCCTGGCCCAGAGGAAGCCACCCGAGGGAGGACTCTCAGGGCGGGAGGCCGGAAGGATGCACAGCCCCAGCCCAGGGACCAGCAGCACCAGAGCTTGCCGTGGTGGCCAGGAGCCCACCCCTGTTACCCTGGGATCCTGGGAATCCAGATGCCACAACATGGCCATCTCCATGATGTGGATAATTAAAGCCAGGTTTTGCAAGGAGGGGGAGTTGTGAGCACTGAGCTTGTACCAGTGGTCCACGTGGCTCTGCCAGGAGGCTGCACCAAGCCCAGAAAGCATCAACAACCCCCCCCAAAATAGATCTATATATAAAAACCAAGCAGATGGTGGAGGAAATGCTTCTAATATGGTGTAAGGGACCGAGTGATAAGGCTGCATCTGGAGTGTTGTGCCCAGCTTTGATCACCTAAATATGAAAAAGGACATTACAGAGAGGGTTAATGGCCCAGTGGGGAGCAACTGGAATGACTCAGGGACTTGGGGAACTTAAATAGAAAGGCTGGGAGTGGGGGAAAAAAAATCCCAACCCAACTCAACCCAACCCAAGAAGTAGGTCTGCAGCCTTTGGAAAGTATTAAAGGGGGAGCAGAGAGTGGTGAGGAGAAGATTGTGGTGGGAATAGGAGGAGTAGGAGCTGCTGAGTTATTTAAGCTTGTGCTAAGTGCAGGAACCAGAGGTTATGAACTGGAGGCAGAGGAAATATCTGTGAGGAGGAGGCAAGAGGCAGCCTTGGAAGGAGCCAGGAGATTGTTGTGTAATTAAGATGAAAAGGTCATTATGGGAAGGAGTGAGGACAATGTGGCAATGAGGAGGATAACCTGAGAGAGAGGGGATGTGGTGCCTGGTGTGGAGCTGCTGCTGCTGCCCTCTGTGAGAGGAGGCTGGGGAAAGGCTGCTCTGGTGGTATGGAGTGGACTGGGAGTTCATGGGATAGGAGAATTGTTTGGGTTGGAAAAGATCTTCGTGGCCATCCAGCCCCAGCAGCAGCCCAACGCCACCATGGCCACCAAACCCTGTCCTCAGTTGCCATGGCCACAGGGTTCTTGAACACCTGCAGGGCTGAGGATTCCAGCACCTCCCTGGGCAGCCTGTGCCAGTGCCTGACTGCTCTGGCAGCAAGGAAATATTTCCTTGTGTCCAACCAAAACTCCTCTGGTGCAACTTGAGGCCATTTCTCTTGCCCTCTTGCTTGTTCCTTGGCAGAAGAGTCCAACCCTCACCTGGCTCCTGCCTCCTTTCAGGGAGCTGTAGAGAGCAATGAGGTCTCTCTTCAGCTTCCTCTTCTCCAGGCTGAACCATTCTGGTTCCTCTCCTCACCAGCTCTGTTCTCCAAACTCTTCAGCAGCTTTGTTGCTCTTCTCTGGCCCCACTTCAGCTCCTCACTGTCTTCCTCATACTGCAGCTCCCCAGACTCAAACACTGAACACTGAACCCTGTCCCACATCTGCTCCTTCCTGCTTAGGAGAGGAACAAGAAGCCCTTGGATGCATTTGGCCACCTTGCCGAGGAGTGGAGGATGGAGAATCTGTTGGTAAGGCAGAGACTGCAGCTGTGAGCATCAGCCAGGATGTGATACTGAGAACAAGAGCATTTTCCACCCCACAGGAAGGTTTCTGCTGCCGGGAGCTTGTGCAGCATTCCCCAGCACTGCCAGCTGCTCAGATGCAAGGTCTCAGCCCTCCCTCCCAGCTCTGCCTTCACAAGGTCAGAATCCATTGCTACAGAGGAGGAAGATGCACCAAGAGGAGGAAGATAACTCATGGTCAAAGCAGGGGTGGGCTCTACACCTCATTCCCAGCCTCAGCTTCAAAAGCAGTCCATTTGTTTGTGTCACCTACCTGAAAGGGGACCCTGGCTCTGGTTCATCCCTTGAAGATCAGACCACACCCAGGGAACTTCACTCTGCAGCCTCCACAGGGGATGCTGAGTGGCTGTGACACTCTGGACCTGGGCTGGGTGGGATGTGGGCAGGATCCAGACAAGACACCCCAGGCCCTCTGCACTCCCCAGTGTTAATTCTGCTCCCCCAGCTGCGTTCAGAAAGCCTCCCGTGCCCCGGCCGGGCTCTGGGGGCTGAGCCGTGATGCCAGCGCTGCTGATCTACCCTGATGGAAGTGGGACGAGCTCCTGCTCCCCTGTTTATGAGCCTCGGGGTCATTAGCAAAACCAGCCAGATGTGACAAGAGCATCATTTGCTTCCGCAGCCTGAGCAGCCCCTGAGCAGAGGCTGCGGCAGAGGCTCGATCCAGCCCAAAGCCCCTCTGCGGCAGCCGCGGTGCTGGGGAAGCTCCTCGGAGCTGCCATCTAATGACAGCCACAGCAGCTCAGGGGCTTCCACTGCTGCGAGTCGAAGCCTCCTGCCTGGGTGAGCGCAGGGGACTGGCTGAGAGGCTTCTTTTTCTTTTATATCATCTTCTCAGCAGAGGAATTTTGCTCTGCTTGGTTGTGGCTGGGAAGCTCACACCGCTGCGGCAGCCCCGACCAGAGCAGAAGGCGAGGGATTAAAGCAGCCTTGAGCGGAGCCACTGAGGAGGGGAGGGGTGAGGAGGCGCAGCAGGAGCATCCTACAGCTCTCAGCTGGGTTCGTGGGGTTGCTCCAGCATGGTGGCATCCTGAGAACCTGGAAACAATAAGCTGTCCCTCAGCCAAGCGCTGGTCCGGGGGTTCCAGCCGTGCGATGGAGCCATCAGCGAGCCCCTGCCCTCCCTCCCTCCTGGCAGCCCAGCTCTCTGCTCAAGGACTTCCAGCAGCTCCTGCTCACCCTTAGTCCACTTGGACAGAAGCACGAATGAGCAGAGGCACGAGGAGGGGGGAGCGGGGGGGTTCCTGGCACGGCGATAACCTTTCCCTCTTGAAACGCAGCCCACTTCTCCCGAGGCGAGAGGCTGAGCCGTGATTTAGTGTCAAAACAGACCCAGGGCTCGAAGCCATCGCGCAAGGCTCATAACAGAACCAGTTAGAACCATTAACAACAATTACCACCAGCAGGCAGATGCTAATGAGCACGGGCAGGGTGTTTAAATGCTTGGCAGGGCTGTGACAGGCGAGAGCCAAAGTCCTCAGGGTGGCCTTGGGCTCAGCATCACCTCCAGCCCCAGCCCCAGCCAGCCACGAAGCCACATTCCGCTCCCCTCTGCCTCCCCCCCCCGCTTCCAACTGCAGCACCCACGGGGGGAGCTGCTCCTCTGCTGCCTGCTTAGAGAGCTGCAGAGTCCTGTGGGTTGGAAGCATAGAATCACGCAGGGTTGGAAGGGAGCACAAGGAGCAGGCAGTGCCAACCCCTGCCATGCCCAGGGACACCCTACCCTAGAGCAGGCTGCACACAGCCTCAGCCAGCTCAAACACCTCCAGCCATGGGGCCTCAACCACCTCCCTGGGCAACCCATTCCAGCCTCTCACCACTCTCCTGCTCAATCACTTCCTCCTCACCTCCAGCCTCACTCTCCCCACCTCCAGCTTTGCTCCATCCCCCCCGGTCCTGCCACTCCCTGACAGCCTCAAAAGTCCCTCCCCAGCTTTTTTGGAGCCCCCTTCAGATGCTGGCAGGCCACCAGAAGGTCCCCTGGGAGCCTCCTCTGCTGCAGCCTGCACAGCCCCAACTCTTTCAGGCTGTGCTCATAGGAGAGGAAGAGAACTTTCAGATCGTGGAGTCCAACCCCTAAGCCAGGGCTCAGAGCATCCCCAAAGCACAGCCCTCAGCACCTCAGCTCCACAGCTCTTCAGTCCCTCCAGGGATGGAAACTCCACTCCTGCCCTGGGCAGCCTGGACCAGGGCTTGACAACCCTTTAAGGGAAGAAATTGTTCCTCATGGCCATTTCCTCTCTTTCTGTGACTTGGTCCTTAGGGGAAGAGACCAACCTCTACTTGGCTCCAACCTCCTCTCAGGGAGCTGTAGAGAGCAAGAAAGTCTCCCCTCAGCCTCCTCTTCTCCAGACTAAACACCCCTCCAGCTCCCTCAGCTGCTCCTCCCCAGCCCTGCTCTCCAGACCCTTCCTCAGCTTTGTTGCCCTTCTCTGGACCTGCTCCAGTCCCTCAATGTCCTTCTTGGAGCAAGGGGACCAAAACTGAACGCAGGATTTGGCCTCACCAGTGCTGAGTCCAGGGGCACAATCCCTGCCCTGCTCCTACTGACCCAAGCCAAGATGCTCTTGGCCTCGACTCTGGTCCCTGCAAGCAGCTGGGACCCAACCCTGCCAGTGCTGCCCAGGTTTTGGTAGGCACAGAACCAACAACTGGAGATGACTCAGGAGACACCCAAGGGTGCTGGATGTCAGCCAGAGGTGAACCCCTGGATGAGGCTTCCCACAAACACCAGGAAGCTGAACAAAGGAGCCCTCAGATTGCTGAGAGGAGCAAAGCAGCAGAGCAATGCTTGGGGTGCTCCTGCTTTCAGCACAGCCCAAGCCCACACGGAGCTGCCTGGAGCCACCCACACCCCACAGCCCCCAACCCCTGTGGTCTCCACCAGCCAACAGCCAGGACGCTGCGGTGGGTCCCCGGCGGGGCAGGCACCTCATGAGCCAAGCATCGCTGGGGTGAGCCCAGCCCTTCCCGAGCTCTGGAGCGAGAGGATGATGCAGGAAGCTGTCCCAGGCTGGGCTGTGCCAGCAGGAGCTGTTTTCCCATGCGGGCAGGAAGCTCCTGGCTGCTCCATCCCCGGCCGCTGGGACAGGAGCGCTGCTTTCCTGCGCCGGGGCGGAAGGGGAGATGGAAAGAGAGGCAGGGAGGGGGACTGGAGAGGAAACAGATCTGCCCTTCCTGGCCCACGGAGCTAGTCCTTGAGGAAAAAGCAGGGGTGGGGTCCTGGCCACCACGGCAAGCTCTGGTGCTGCTGGTCCCTGGGCTGGGGCTGTGCATCCTTCCGGCCTCCCACCCTGAGAGTCCTCCCTCGGGTGGCTTCCTCTGGGCCAGGATTGGCTTCCTGCCCTCTCTCCAGGCTCTTTCTGCCCTGCCTTCTCTCCCCTGCTCCTTTCAGGCTCTGCTGAGAGGATTGGATCCCTCTCTGTGGTCCAGGATGGGATGAGGGATGGGGATGGGAGTTGTCCCCATGGGAGATCCCAGGATCCCAGGATGTCAGGGGTTGGAAGGGACCCACAGAGAGGATCGAGTCCAACCCCCCCCTGCCAGAGCAGGACCACCCAATCTAGCTCAGGTCACACAGGAACACAATCAGACAGGCCTGGAAAGTGTCCAGGGAAGGAGACTCCAGCACATCTCTGGGCAGCCTGCTCCAGGGCTCAGCACCCTTCAGTTCCAGAAGCTCCTCCTCATGCTCAGATGGAACTTCTCCTGTTCCACTCTGTGCCCATTGCCCCTTGTCCTGGCACTGGGCACCACTGACACCAGCCTGGCCCCATCCTGCTGCCACCCACCCTCGAAGTGTTGCTCAGCACTGCTCAGACCCCCTCAGGCTGCTTTTCTCCAGCCTCAACAGCCCCAACTCAGCCTTTCCTCCTCACAGAGCTGCTCCAGATCCCTTCTTCATCTTTGTAGCCCTTTGCTGTGCCCTCCCCAGCAAGTTCCTGTCCTTCTTGATCTGGAGACCCCAGATCTGGACCCAGTCCTCCAGCTGTGGCCTCACTAGGGCAGAGCACAGGGGCAGGAGAACCTCCCTCAGCCTGCTGGCCACAGTCTCCTTCTTGCACCCCTGGATGCCATTGGCCTTCTTGGCCACAAGATTACATTGCAACCCTGACCTTGGAGGTCCTTTGGGCTGGCTAAAGCAAGTTGGGCTCTTACCACTTTGCTCTTCACTCCTGGTGTCCTTGGTGTCCTCTAGGCTGTGGGATTCCAGCTCCTCATCTAGGGAAAGGAGAGAAAATAAACAACAACCCACAAAGCTCAGGACATTCAACGAGGCCAAGTGGAAGGTCCTGCTCCTGGGTGGGTGCAATCCCAAGCACAACTCCAGGCTGGGCAGAGAATGGCTGAGAGCAGCTCTGAGGAACAGGACCTGGGGGTCTGGGGGTGTGCAAAGCTCAATGTGAGCTGGAGCAGCTCTGAGGAACAGCACCTGGGGGTCTGGACTGATGCAAAGCTCCACAGGAGCCTGCAGTGTGAGTGCAGCCCAGACACAACCCTGTGCTGGGCTGCAGCAAGAGCAGTGTGGGCACAGGGCAAGGGAGGGGATTCTGCCCCTTGGCTCTGCTCTCCTCAGACCCCACCTGCAGTCCTGGGGGCAGCTCTGGAGCCCCCAGCAGGACATGGAAGTGTTGGAGCCAGTCCAGAGGAGGCCACCAAGATGCTGAGAGGGCTGCAGCAGCTCTGCTCTGAGCACAGGCTGAGAGAGTTGGGGCTGTGCAGCCTGGAGAAGAGAAGGCTTGGAGGAGACCTTGGAGTGACCTTGCAGGATCTGAAGGGGGCTGCAGGAAGGCTGGGGAGGGACTATTGACAAGGTCTATGGATGACAGGAGGAGGAGGAGGAATGGGTTTGAAGTGGCAGAGGGGAGATTGAAAGTGGATGTTAGGAAGAAGCGAGGGTGGTGAGAGCCTGGCACAGGTTGAGGGTGAGTGAGAGCCTGGCACAGGTTTCCCAGGGTGGTTGTGGAGCACAGAAGCACCCAATGTGATCTTTGATCACATTGGGTGCTTCTGTGCTCCACAACCACCCTGGAGGTGTTCAGGACCAGGCTGGATGAAGCCTCGAGTGACCTGTTCTAGTGGGAGGTGTCCCTGCCTGTGGCACAGGGGGGTTGGCACTGGCTGAGCTTTGAGCTCCCTCCCAACCTAATCCATTCTCTGATTCCATGAAACAGAGCAGAGAAGCCATGGGAAGGGCTGTGAGGCTCCAGAGGCAGAGAGCTGGGAGAGGATCTGAGTGTCAGGGTAATAAATTCTTGGCTTAATTGTGAGGAGTGGAAGGGAGGAAGGCACAGATGATGTTTTAAAACGTGGTGCAGAAGAAGAAGAAGAAGATTACATAAGAAGGGATTGTTGCTAACCACTGCTCCAAACAAATCACTGCTGATGGCCTCATAAATTCAGGCAGTGCTTTGCTGAGCTGTCCTGTAGGAAAAGGCTCAACCAGAGAGGACCTGGAGAGAGTGAGATGCTGAGGAGGAATGTCAGGAGAGGAATGGGAGGGAGGATGAGTGGTAGATGTGGAAATTGAGGTGAAGAAGGAGTGGAGGCAGCCTGGTGTGGCTGTGGAGGGTGAGGAGAGAGGCTGCAAGAGAGTTAGCTGAAAGGGTGGAGGTGCTGAGGGCTCTGGAGCAGCTCTGTGAGGGGCAAAGGGGGCTGAGAGCTCTGGAGCTGAGAGGCTGGAGAGGAGCAGCTGCAGAGGGCAGCTGAGTGATGCTCAGCAAGAGATAAAGGGTGGGGGGCAAGAGGCTGGGGCCAGACTCTGCTCAGTGGTGCTCAGGGACAGCACCAGGGGCAATGGGCACAAACTGGCACCCAGGAGGTTCCATCTGAGCAGAAGGAGAAGATTGTTTGGAGGTGGCCAGGTGGTCCTGTGGGCTTCCAGACTGGGTGTGAGTGTCCAGGGGCACCCATGGGGGCTCTGCACTGTGGATATGGGTGGCCAGGGGCTCCTGTGGGGCTCCAGAGCCAGGGTATGGGGAGCCCAGGGGCTGCCATGTGGCTCTGAACCCAGAAGGTGCCATCTGAGCAGGAAGAGGAACTTGTTTGTTGTGAGGGTGCTGAAGGCCTGCAGCAGGCTGCCCAGAGAGGTTGTGGAGTCTCCTTGTGTGGGGAGCTTCCAACTGCCCCTGGGCACTGTGCTGCTGGGCAAGCTGCTGGGGGTGCCCTGCTGGAGCAGGGGGGCTTGGCCTGGGTGATTTGGGGGGGATTGGAAGTGCTGGCAGCCAACCTGGGCCAATGCTGTTCAAGAGGGCAGAATTTGGCATCTCTTACACTCCACATCAGGGACAGAACCAAGCTGAAGCTCTCCTGGCTGAGCTCCAACCCCACCCTGCTGGCATAAGGTCTGTGCTGGGTTGGTGACCTGAGCCTTCTGCAGGGGTGAAGCCTTTGGGCTGGGGGAGATGCCAGGGTTGGAAGAGAGCACTGAGAGCACCCAGACAGATCCCTGCTGGCAGTGGCTGGGCACTGTGCTGCTGGGCAAGCTGCTGTGGGTGCCCAGCTGGAGCAGGAAGGGCTTGGACTGGCTGAGCTCCAGAGGTCCCTTCCCTACCATTCTCTGTCTCTGAGGCTCTCAGGGTGGGCAGGAGCTGCTGGGACTGCTGCTTCCCCTCATCCCCAGAGGGGATTGGGTTGGATAGGGGAATCCAGATGGGAAGGCTTGGGAAGGGATTGTGCCAGGGGGGCCCAGGCTGCTGCAGCAGCTCCAGTTCCCTCCTCTTTCACCGGTGCAAAGAGCAGGCAACAGCCACTCTCCATAATTGATTCCCAAATCAATGCTAAGGAGGTTGTGGCCGGGCAGGGGCAGAGCTTCACAATCAGAGCTGATTGACTTAGGAAAGATTTTCGGTGCCACTTCCCGGCTAAGGTAGGAACAGCTCCAGCGACCCTCCCCCACCCCACTCCAACCTCGCTTTGGGATGCAATTGGCAGCAGGGTTAGGGGTGGGAGGTGGAGGGGATGGGGGGGGTGGGGACTGACCTGGTTTGCATTGATCAAAGCTGAGGCTACAGCCCCGGGAGGGAGCCAGCAGCGCTGCGTTGGTGCAGGGGGAGCAGCAGCAGCCCCAGGTTTGGTCACCTAAAGGTGACAGCAAAGCCCTGGCCCCTGAGATACCTCCAGGAGAGCCAATTCTCTGCCAGGTCCTGGCTGCTGCACTCTCCCCAGCAGCAGATTTGCTTCCTGGGATGTTTCAGGTCTGGAGTTTATTGAGGTCATTTGTTTAAGGTCTGTGTTTGCTTCTGGTGCTTCCTCAGGCTGCTGCCAGGCTCTGTGGTTGCAGGAGGAAGATTGGGCTGGAGCTGTGGGTGCTGTGCACCCAGCTCAGCACAGCACCCACGGCAGCTGGGGCTGGATGGGGTCACTGGATCCCAGCATGGTGCTGGTGGGAAAGGAGCCTCTGGAGCTCAGCCAGGAGAGCTTCAGCTTGGTTCTGCCCCTGATGTGGAGTGTAAGAGATGCCAAATTCTGCCCTCTTGAACAGCATTGGCCCAGGTTGGCTGCCAGCACTTCCAATCCCCCCCAAATCACCCAGGCCAAGCCCCCCTGCTCCAGCAGGGCACCCCCAGCAGCTTGCCCAGCAGCACAGTGCCCAGGGGCAGTTGGAAGCTCCCCACACAAGGAGACTCCACAACCTCTCTGGGCAGCCTGCTGCAGGCCTCCAGCACCCTCACAACAAACAAGTTCCTCCTCCTGCTCAGATGGCACCTCCTGGGTTCAGAGCCACATGGCAGCCCCTGGGCTCCCCATACCCTGGCTCTGGAGCCCCACAGGAGCCCCTGGCCACCCATATCCACAGTACAGAGCCCCCATGGGTGCCCCTGGACACTCACACCCAGTCTGGAAGCCCACAGGACCACTTGGCCACCTCCATCCAGTATCTAGAACCCCACAGGACCACTTTGCCACCTCCATCCATGGTCTGGAACCCCATAGGACCACTTGGCCACCTCCATTGAGTATCTAGAACCCCACAGAGCCACTTGGCCACCTCCATCAAGCATCTAGAACCCCACAGGACCACTTGGTCACCTCCATCAAGCATCTAGAACCCCACAGGACCACTCGGCCACCTCCATCAAGTACCACAGGACCACTTGGCCACCTCCATCCAGGGTCTAGTACCCCACAGAACCACTTGACCACCCCCATCCAGTCTCTACCACCCCACAGGACCACCTCCCCACCCACACCCAAGCTCTGAACCCCTACCCAGGGCTGACAAACCGCTGGGTGGTGCCCCTAGGGCCGTGGCAGAGCAGTCCCAGGGGGGTGGTGGTGGTGTTGGGGGGGTGGTGGTGGTGTTGGGAGAGGGCAGATCCTCGGAGGAGTTGCCTTTGAAAGGTAGCAATTTGATTCAATTTTCCACTCTATAAAATCCCCCAGCAGTGCTGGTGGCTGCCTGGCAGCCTCCTTCACTCTTAATTTAACAATCCCAGGCAGCTCTGCCAGGGAAATGGGAAAAATTTATCACCTGTGAAATTTTATTTTGCCAGGGCTGGGTCTGTTTTTGTAAAACTTCATTAAGGACAACGACTTGCTGAGGAGATGATCTCCTCCTCTGCCTCCTCCTCCTCCTCCCTTTCCTCCTGCCTTCCTCCCCTCCCCCTCCCTGCCTCTCCACGGCTTGGAATAGAACAGAATCAAACCAGGTTGGAGGAGAGCTCCAAGCTCATCCAGCCCAACCTATCCAACCTGCCCATCCTGTCCCTCCACTCCTCTCTGTCCCCTTCCTGCCCAGGTCTCACTGCATTAAGACCATAAATAATGGCAGCAGGAAGGCACCACCTTGTGCTGGGCTCAGGCTTGGCACTCTGTGGGGTGGGCATGAGGCACATTGGTAGCTTTGCGAGTTCCCAGTGGAGTCCTCTGCCACATCCCCTCCACCAGGCTCCATCCCTGAGAATCCCAGAACCAAGCAGGCTGGAAGAGAGCTCCAGGATCAGCCAGCCCAACCTAGCACCCAGCCCTGCCCAACCAACCACACCATGGCACTCAGTGCCCAGCCAGGCTTGGCTGCAACACCTCCAGCCATGGGCACTGCACCACCTCCCTGGGCAGCCCATTCCAGTGCCAATCACTCTCTCTGCCAACAACTTCCTCCTAACATCCAGCCTGAGCCTGCCCTGCCACAGCTTCAGGCTGTGTCCCCTTCTTCTGGCCCTGGGGGCCTGGCAGCAGAGCCCAACCCCAGCTGGCTACAGCCTCCCTGCAGGCAGCTGCAGGCAGCAATGAGCTGCAGCCATCAATCAGACTGGAGACACCAACCAGCCTGGGGACATTGACAAGCCTGGGGTCACCAACCAGCCTGGGGTCACCAACCAGCCTGGGGACATTGACAAGCCTGGGGTCACCAACCAGCCTGGGGTCACCAACCAGCCTGACCACCCAAAACTCCAAGGTGAACCTTTGGAGCTGTGGGTGTGTGAAACTCAGCAGAGCCTGAGATGGTCACTGCCACCCATGTGTGTGGTGGCCAAAATCTGCCAGGTTGGCAAGGACCCCAGGCTGAGGCCAGGGGAGGAGTTGGGTTCTTGGGGGGCTCATACCTGGCAGAACCTCATAGATGTCATCCTCCATCTCCATGTTTGGCTCCTCCTGGTTCAGGGTGGTGCTGTGGGAGGTTGTGTTCACAGAGTCAGAGCTGTCCACGTCGTTGTAGAGCTCTTCCTCATCCTCTTCATCACAGGGGATGGTGAGGGAGCTCAGGTCTGGCAGGAGAGAGCAAAAGCATGGGGAGGAAAGAGCAAAGCCAAGCAGCAGCTCAATGCTGGCTTGGGCCAAGCTGCCAGGCTCACCTTTCAGGAGGAACTGGATCTGATCCACCCAATCTTCAGCCTCTGCTGGGCTTGGGGCTGTGAACTGCAGAGAGATTTAACTGCTGCTGTGGTGGTTCTTGTGTGAGGGAAGAGGAGAAAGGCCCTAGAAAGGAAAGGGGATCCCAGAGCTGGGAGGGGTGTGGGGAGAAGAACCCTGGAAGGGAAAGGGATAGGGGGGGAAGAATTCTAGAAGGGAGAGGTGTGGGGGAGAAGACTCCTAGAAGGGAAAGGTGGGGGGAGAAGCATTCTAGAAGGGAAAGGGGTAGGGGAGGAGAATCCTAGAAGGGAAAGGTAGAGGGAGGGAAGACTCCTAGAAGGGAAAGGGAGGTGAGGGGGAGAGTCCTAGTAGGGAAAGTGGGGTGGAGATTCTGGAAGGGGGAGATGCTAGGAGGGAAAGGGGGTGTGTGAGGGGGGGGATGGAGATCTTATAATGGGGGGGCTCCTAGAAGAGAGGAGAGGCTGCAGAGCCTGGATCTGCCCTTCTCTGCCCTGTGGTTAGGGAAAGTAACCTCCCTCCCTCCCTTGTCTGGCTGCTGCAGGCAGGGAGCAGAAGCAGCACCAGGGCAGCCCAGAGCAAGGCTGTGAAGCCTCATCCAGGAAGGGAATTCAGATGGAAACCACAATGCTCACTGAGTGCTCTCCACTGGCTGGCAACCAGGACTCTCCACCCACCCTCCACCAGCTCCCCAAAACTCAGCAGGACTCTCAAGCCCACTTTGTGACTCCTGGCATCAGTTTTTGGGCTGCACCTTGGCTGCTCAGCAGGTGCTGAAGGTGTGGAGCTAAGCTGGCTCTGAAGTGCTGAGGCTACAGCTGGGGGACTGGGTCCAGCTTTGGGCTGCCAACTGCTCCACAGAGGGAAGTGCTGCACGGGGCCAGAGGAGACTGCAAAGATGCTGAGGGGCCTGGAGCAGCTCCTTGAGGAGCAAAGGCTGAGAGCCCTGGGGCTGAGAGCCTGCAGAGGAGCAGCCCCAGAGGGGATCCGAGCAATGCTCAGCAGGAGATAAAGGCTGGGGGGAGAGAGGCTGGGGCCAGACACTGCTTGGTGGTGCCCAGCAACAGCACAAGGGACAATGGGCACAGACTGGCACCCAGGAGGTTCCAGGTGAGCAGGAGGAGAGAGCTGCTTGTGTGAAGGTGCTGGAGGCCTGGAGCAGGCTGCCCAGAGTCTGCTCTGGAGAGCTTCCAACCCCCCTGGGCACTGTGCTGCTGGGCAAGCTGCTGTGGGTGCCCTGCTGGAGCAGGGGTGGGGTTGGACAGGCTGAGCTCCAGAGGTCCCTTCCAGCCCTCACCCTGCTGGGATTTGGTGGTTCTTTCAGAGCAGCCTTTCCAGCCTCTGTGGTCTGCTGCTCCTGCTCTGTGCTCCCACTGAACCCTTTGTGCTCCACAGGCGCTCAGAGGATCTGGGCTCACTCTTGTGCCATTGGAAGCTCCCTGCTGAGATCAGCTGCCAGGAAGGAGAAGCACCAACACCTTCTGCAAGGCATTGGAGTTGGTTTTCACAGGGGGGTCTGGACTTGATGTGGCTTTGAGCAACCTGATCTAGTGTGAGGTGTCCCTGCCCATGGCAGGGGGGGTCAGGAACTGGATGGTCTTTGAGGTCCATTCCAACCCTGACAATTCAGTGATTCTGGAGCTTCCCTGACCCAGCAGGTCCCAACCAGACTTGGCACCAGGGACTTGTGCTCCTCAAAGCAAGACAGAAAGCCTGGTTTTCCCCCCAGTTCCCACCTCATAGGGACGTTTCCCAGGGGAGGTCACCTCGAAGCAGCAGCTCCTGCGGGCATCCTTGCGCAGGTGGGCAGCCAGCCTGGCACTGCAGCCACTGATGGAGAAGCTGCCTTTGGGCTGCTTGCCTGGAAGGAGACAAACAGCATCAGTCTGGAGACTGCACCTTTATAGCCATAGCTGAGGACTGAGCTGTTGGGAGGCAGCGAAGGGGAGAAGGATTTGGGGGTGCTGGTAGGTGGGAGGGTGAGCATGAGCCAGCAATGAGCTCTGGTGGGCAGGAGGAGCAGTGCCAGCCTGGGGTGGGTTAGAAGGGCTGTGGTTGGTAGGTCGAGAGAGGTTCTCCTGCTCCTCTGCTCTGCCCTGCCCTGCTGAGGTTGCATCTGGAGTGCTGTGTCCAGTTCTGGGCCCCCCAGTTCCAGAGGGACACAGAACTGCTGGAGAGAGTCCAGCACAGAGCCACAGAGATGCTGAAGGGAAAGGAACAGCTGAAAGGTCTCCCCCTCAGCCTCCTTTTCTCCAGGCTGAACACCCTCACTCCCCTCAGGACAGAAGCTGTTCCTCTGGTCCAACCTAAACCTGCCCTGGTGCAACCTGAGCCCATTCCCTCTTGTCCTGCCACTTGCTCCTGAGGAGCAGAGCCCAACCCCACCTCCCTCCAACCTCCTTTTAGGGAGCTGCAGCCTTGGGGCCAAGCAAGAAGTCAGCTTCCAAATGGTCTCCAGAAGGCAACAGACCAAACCAAAAGGTTGCCAAGAGACTGAACTCCTTCCTCAGGCCTTGACCTCACTCCTGGAAGTCCATTTTGTCAGGCTCTGCACATCAGGAGGTTCTGAGCAGCTGCTGGGATCATCCCTCCCACCCCATCAGTCTCAGCACAGCACAACCAAGCAGCAAACTTTGGATTTGGGAAATCCAAAGGGAATCCTACAGAATCCTTATGGAGGCAGAGGGAAGAGGATGCCCTCCTAAGCCCCCAGAGGCTGCAGCCAGCCAGCCTGAGGTCGCCAGGGTCAAGAGGCTGCCTGAAATGAGCTGCTGTAATGAAGCAGAGCCCACTGAGTGCTTGGGGAAATATGAGAGCAATGATTTTTCTGCTGCCACAGCATGAAGGGGTTGGTCTGCAGCAAGAAAAAGCTTAGTGGGACCATGGAGGATTGGCCTGGGGATCTTGAGGAGGCACACAGACAGCTGGTGTCAGCCAGGGTGGAGAGAAGGAAGCTCACTGCAGTCATCTGAGGAGGCTTCATTTACCCCCAGCTCATTATTTCTGGAGGAAGCTTCTGGAGGAAGCTGCTCCTCCCCCAGCCCTGTTCTCCAGACCCTTCCCCAGCTTCTTTGCCCTTCTCTGGACCTGCTCCAGCTCCTCAATGTCCTTCTTGGAGAGAGGCCCCCAAAACTGACCCCAGTACTCAAGGTGTGGGATGTGAGTCACTGTCCCTGGAGGTGTTGAAGCCAATCCTGGCTGGGGCACTTAGTGCCATGGTCTGGTTGGTTGGGCAGGGCTGGGGGCTAGGTTGGGCTGGGAGCTCTCTTCTAACCTGCTTGGTTCCAGGATTCTATGTTCCACACCAAGAGAGGTGCTTGGTGGGGTGGGGAAGAAGACCCCAAGCTGAGATCTACCTTTGCAGAGCCTTGAGAGTAGCCACAACCTTCTCATGGGCCATGCTGCTCTCTGGCCAGACATCAGCCTGCCCTTCAAGGATCCTCCTCTCCCCTCTCCCAGCCCTGCCTGTGCCCACAGCTGCCACCCCCAGCCCAGTTTGGGGCCCAGAGGCTCACCACTTACTTTTCTCATTGGCATAGTAGTAGAAGGTCTCCCTGTTGAGGACACACCAACGCTTCTTCCACTCTGACCCAAAAAAGCTGTGCTCTGGAGAGGAGAGCAAAAGAGAGGCCTCAGGGCAATGCTGAGGGGGGCAAAAAAGACAATTCCCCACCAGAACCCCACAGGTTCCTTGCTTGAAAGTGAGGAAAGCAAATTTAGACACTAAAGCTCAGCCAAGGAACAGGGAACCAACTTGGTCTACCAGGGCTGGAGGTCTTGAGAGGCTCCATCAGCCCTCCAAAGCCTCAGAGAAGCAAATTTAGACACTAAAGCTCAGTCAAAGAAGGGGGAGCCAACTTGGTCCACGAGGTTGGAAGTCCTGAAAGGATTCCTCAGCTCTCCAAAGCCTCAGGGAAGCAAATTTACACTCTAAAGCTCAGCCAAAGAAGGAAGAACCAACTTGGTCTATGAGGTTGGAGATCCTGAAAGGATTCTTCAGCGCTCCAAAGCCTCAGAGAAGCAAATTTAGACACAAAAGCTCAGCTGAAGAAGGGGGAACCAACTTGTCCCACCAGGCTGGAGACCCTGCAGGGGTTCTTCTTTCTGGGTAGAGATGAGATGAGTTGGGTTAAGAGGAGTTCGGTTGGGTTGAGTTGAATTGGGTTGGGTTGAGTTGGGTTGGATTGAGTTGGGTTGAGTTGGGTTGAATTGGGTTGGTTTGAATTGGGTTGAATTGAATTGGGTTGGGTTGAGTTGGGTTGGGTTGAATTGGGTTGGGTTGAGTTGGGTTGAATTGGGTTGGTTTGAATTGGGTTGAATTGAATTGGGTTGAGTTGGGTTGGGTTGAATTGGGTTGGGTTGAGTTGGGTTGGATTGGGCTGGTTTGAATTGGGTTGAATTGAATTGGGTTGGGTTGAGTTGGGTTGGGTTGAATTGGGTTGAATTGGGTTGGGTTGAGCTGGGTTGAGTTGGGCTGGTTTGAATTGGGTTGAATTGAATTGGGTTGGGTTGAGCTGGGTTGAGTTGGGCTGGTTTGAATTGGGTTGAATTGAATTGGGTTGGGTTGAGTTGGGTTGAATTGAGTTGGGTTGGGTTGAATTGAATTGGGTTGAGTTGAATTGAATTGGGTTGGGTTGGGCTGCGTTGAGTTGGGTTGAATTGAATTGTGTTGGGCTGGGTTGAGTTGGGTTGGGTTGTGTTGGGTTGAGTTGGGTTGGGTTGAGTTGGGTTGAATTGGGTTGGGTTGGGTTGGGTTGAGCTGGGTTGAATTGAATTGGGTTGGGTTGGGCTGGGTTGGGTTGAATTGAATTGTGTTGGGTTGGGCTGGGTTGAGTTGGGTTGGGTTGTGTTGAACTGAGCTGCTGTAACTCTGCTCATCAGGAGGGAGCACAGCTTTGGGTCAAACCTCTCTCCTCAAGCATTAAGCAAAAGTCCTCTGCTAAAAGCAGGCCCAGGCCCAGTCTGAGAGCTCAGCTGCTGGCCATGAGGGCAGAAAGGGCTGCTCTTGCCTCGGCCTGCCTGTCCTAGAGCAAACAACTCCAGCTCCAGTCTGAGTGAGGAGGAAACAATTTGCAGCTTTGGCAGAGGCAGTGAGGTGCAGACAGGCCTGGGGCTGGCTCCCTGGTCTCAGCTCAAGCTGCTGCTGTGTGTGGTGCTCCCAGACCCTCATCATCACCTGGGCTCCATCTCCAAGGACTGCTTGTTGGGAGGGCAGCTCTTGCCTTAGAGGCTTGAGCTGCTGCTGCTGCTGAATTCAATTGGTGGGGTTGAAGCCTTGGTGCAGTTTGATGAGCTGCAAACAAGGACTAAAAGGGAGGCTCTGCCCTCAGAGTGTCCTCTGTGCCCTCTGTGATGCCCCCAGAAAGTCTCAGAGGGTTCTACAAGGGCTTGGCCTAGGAGAGGAAGCTGCAGGGAAAAGGAATTCTGCTGTTTAGCCTTCACCTGGGACCTTGCCTCTGTGGGAAGCCTGAGCTGGCATCCCCAGCCCTGAGCTCGTGGTGATGCTCCTCAGGTCTTACCTCGACTCCTCTTCTCCAGGTAGCCCTGCTTCAGCACATGGCCTGTGTCTTCAAGGGGCTTTGGGGTGCTCTCCTCCAGTCCTAAGGGACCAAAGCAAAGCCAAACCTTGAGAGATCATAGAACCCTAGAAGCAGGCAGGGAGGAAGAGAGCTCCAAGCTCCCCCAGCCCAGCCTGGCACCCAGCCCTGCCCAACCAACCACACCATGGCACTCAGTGCCCAGCCAGCCTTGGCCTCAACACCTCCAGCCATGGGCACTGCACCACCTCCCTGGGCAGCCCATTCCAGTGCCAATCACTCTCTCTGCCAGGAACTTCCTCCTCACATCCAGCCTGAGCCTGCCCTGCCACAGCTTCAGCCTGGGTCCCCTTCTTCTGGCCCTGGGGGCCTGGCAGCAGAGCCCAACCCCACCTGGCTACAGCCTCCCTGCAGGCAGCTGCAGGCAGCAATCAGCTCTGCCCTGAGCCTCCTCTGCTGCAGGCTGCACCCCCCCAGCTCCCTCAGCCTCTCCTCACAGGGCTGTGCTCCAGGCCCCTCCCCAGCCTTGCTGCCCTGCTCTGGGCACCTGCCAGCACCTCAGCAGCTCTCTGCAATGGAGGAGCCCAGAGCTGGACACAGCACTGCAGGGGTGGCCTGAGCAGTGCTGAGCACAGGGGCACAAGAACCTCCCTGCTCCTGCTGCCCACACTGCTCCTCAGCCAGCCCAGGCTGCCATTGGCTCTGCTGCCCACCTGGGCACTGCTGCCTCCTCTGCAGCTCCTCTCTCACAGCACCCCCAGGTCCCTCTCTGCCTGCCTGCTCTCAGCCACTCTGCCCCCAGCCTGTAGCCCTGCTGGAGGTCAATGCTTGCACTCAATGATGACAAAGGTCTCCTCTGACCAAAACAATTCCATCATTCCCCCATCCCAAGGCACCTGCCCAGCACAAACATGGCTCAGGCTTTTCTCTAAGTGCCCCCAAGCCTCTGTGTGGGGACAAAACCACATTGCCTCTATGCTGCCACCTCCCAAGGCACCAACCTGGCATCCTTCCTGCATGTAACAAGTGGTAGGACAAGAGGAAATGAACTCAGCTTGCCCCAGGGCAGTTTTGGGTTGGCCATGAGGAGCAGTTTCTGCCCCTTGAAGGTTCTCAAGCCCTGGCCCAGGCTGCCCAGGGCAGTGGTGGAGTCCCCATCCCTGCAGAAGCTTAAAGCCATGGAGCTGTGGTGCTGAGGGCCATGGCTTGGTGGTCCCCTGGCAGGGCTGGCTCCATGCTTGGACTGGATGCTCTTAAAGGTCTCTTCTGAGCAAAACAATTGCATCCTTCCAGGTTCCCCAGGCCCCCTGCCCAGCACAAACATGGCTCAGGCTCTTCTCTGAGTGCCACCAAGCCTCTGCCTGGGGACAAAGCCACCCACAGCCTGCTCCAGCTCCTTCCCCTGCTGCAAACCCAAAGTGTCATTTGCTGGGACATTTATGATGATGACCCTGGGTTGGTGCTGCCTGATTCAGGGGGCTGGGAGGGTAGGGGGGGGTGGGGGTGGGGGGGTACCTTGCCACTATGAATATGACACTAATGTGCCCAACGCCAGCTCGCTGCTCCCTGCTGGCAGCAGCAGGAGAAGAGCAAAACCTGCTCCAGAGAAACTTTTATTTAGCTGTTAAAAGCCCAGAGCCCGGCAGGGGGGGGTGGAGGCAGCCCCAGCGAGATCCCATCAGCGCCAGAGCTCCAATCCAATTACCCAGGGGGGGGGGTGAGGAGGAGGAGGAGCTGCCAGCGCTGCTTGGCTTGTTTAATTTCATTTACTCGCAGCACATTAGCAGCATGGGGCTTCCCTCTGCCCCCTTCCTCCTCCTCCTCCTCCTTCTTCTCCTCCTCTTCACCGACTCCCCCCCCCCCCCCCCCGCCATATATCAGCCTGCTGCTGGGCACCAGGATGCTGCTGTCACTTCAGCCAAGGTCAAGTCATTGAATTCCAGCATGAGAAGGGTTGGAAGAGATCTCTGAAGGTCTCTCAGCCAGTCCAACCCCCCCCTGCTCTAGCAGGGCACACACAGCAGCTTGCCCAGCAGCACAGTGCCCAGGGGGGGTTGGAGGCTCTGCACACAAGGAGACTCCACAGCCTCTCTGGGCAGCCTGCTCCAGGCCTGCAGCACCTCTCACAACAAGCAAATTCCTCCTCGGATGGAACCTCCTGGGTGCCAGTTTGTGCCTCTCGTGCTGCCACTGGGCACCACTGAGCAGAGTCTGGCCCCAGCCTCTCTGAATCCTAGAACCAAGCAGGCTGGCAGAGAGCTCCAAGCTCACCCAGCCCAACCTAGCACCCAGCCCTGCCCAACCAACCACACCATGGCACTGTGCCCCAGCCAGGCTTGGCCTCAACACCTCCAGCCATGGGCACTGCACCACCTCCCTGGGCAGCCCATTCCAGTGCCAATCACTCTCTCTGCCAGGAGCTTCCTCCTCACATCCAGCCTGAGCCTGCCCTGCCACAGCTTCAGCCTGGGGCCCCTTCTTCTGGCCCTGCCTGCCTGGCACCAGAGCCCAACCCCACCTGGCTACAGCCTCCCTGCAGGCAGCTGCAGGCAGCAATCAGCTCTGCCCTGAGCCTCCTCTGCTGCAGGCTGCACCCCCCCAGCTCCCTCAGCCTCTCCTCACAGGGCTGTGCTCCAGGCCCCTCCCCAGCCTTGCTGCCCTGCTCTGGGCACCTGCCAGCACCTCAGCAGCTCTCTGCAATGGAGGAGCCCAGAGCTGGGCACTGTTGCCCTTTAGCCTTTATCTCTTGCTGAGCATTGCTGAGATCCCTCTGGGGATGCCTTTCCCAGGCCCAACACCCCCAGGGCTCTCAGCCTGCCTGCTCCTCCTTGGGCTGTGTTTTCTGCTCCTTCCCCAGCTGCCAGCAGAGCTCTGGGGCACTGCAGGGACCTTTCAGACACCACAAAGAGCAGCCACAGTGGGGAAGCAGCACTGATGTGATGGTAGCCAGCAACAGCCTCCTCCAGCCCTCCACCTTCTCCCTTTGCCCATCAGCTCTTGGCACTTGCCAGCAAGCTGGCAGCATCCCAGGGGCTCTGCTGCCTTCCCAGTCAGGCTTTGCCCTAATTCAGATCAGTTTTCCATGTAAGCAGATCCCATATTTCAGGTTACTTGTGGCTCTGGCTCCCAGGATCTGCTGAGCTCTCAGTTCTCTGGGGCTGGGGCACCTTGGCAGCATCACCTCAAGCACCACCAGGACCCCAAATCTCTCCTGCCTCAATTTCCCAGCAGCAAAGGAGTCTCTCATCTCCTTAAATACTGGGTGGCTGCTCAGATAAAGCTAACCCAATTAAGCAGGGGGTGTGGGAGGGCTGATTTGATTGCAGAGGGCCTCTGGAAGTTTGAAGTTTTCCAGCCCATGGCAGCTGTGACCTGTGTGGTGCTGGCAGCCTCTCTAATGCAGCCTTGCAAAGGCAGAGCTGAGATTAAATCTGTGTGAGGTGGGGGGGTGAGGGGGGGAGACACACACAAAACACAGTGCTTGGGGCTCTGCCTGGCTGCAGATGGGGCTGGGGTGTCCCTGTCACTCCCCATGTCCCTACTTTGCCTGCAACAACAATCCAGATGGCTTTTGCTGGCAGCAAAGAGCTAAATTAACCTGCAAAGAGAATCTCTGAGGGGGGATTTATTCCTTTAAAGCATCCTAATGGACACCTAAAAGCTCCAGAGAAGCTGGGGTGGGGGGGTGGGGGGAAGAGCCCAGCCCCAGGAAGGTCTCTGGTTTCCAAAGGCAGGAGGTTTGTTTGCCCAGGTAGGCTCTGGCCCAGCACCATGTAGCTGGCAGGTAAAGCACAGCTCACCTCATCCTGCAGGGCTCCAAGGGATGGAAAAGCTGGGCAAAGCCAGGCCATCAGCTGGGCAAAGCCAGGCCATCAGCTGGGCAAAGCCAATCCATCAGCTGGGCAAAGCCAGGCCATCAGCTGGGCAAAGCCAATCCATCAGCTGGGCAAAGCCAATCCCTCAGCTGGGCAAAGCCAATCCATCAGCTGGGCAAAGCCAATCCATCAGCTGGGCAAAGCCAATCCATCAGCTGGGCAAAGCCAGGCCATCAGCTGGGCTAAGCCAGGCCATCAGCTGGGCAAAGCCAATCCATCAGCTGGGCAAAGCCAGGCCATCAGCTGGGCAAAGCCAATCCATCAGCTGGGCAAAGCCAGGCCATCAGCTGGGCAAAGCCAGGCCATCAGCTGGGCATCTGCTCCAGCCACTAATGACCATTCAGCATTCATGGGAAACAGGAAGAGGAGACCTTAAACTCGTCTGAGCTCTCCCAGACACACAGCCCCTCTCTGGTCACTGCCAGCAGGGATGTGGCTCTGTTTGGATGCTCTCAGTGCTCCCTTCCAAACCTGGCATCTCCCCCAGGATTCACCTCTGCATGAGGCTGCACAGCCCCAACTCTCTCAGCCTGTGCTCAGAGCAGAGCTGCTGCAGCCCTCTCAGCATCTTGGTGGCCTCCTCTGCACTGGCTCCAACACTTCCATGTCCTGCTTGTGCTGGGGGCTCCAGAGCTGCACCCAGGGCTGCAGATGGGGTTTGAGGAGAGCAGAGCCAAGGGGCAGAATCCCCTCCCTTGCCCTGCTGCCCACACTGCTCTTTTTAATGCCCCCCAGCAGCTCACTGTCCTCAGTGCTGGTGTCCTCCTGGTGCCCTTGCTGTCCACCAGCCCAGCCTCCTGCTTTGCCAAGCAAACAGCAGCTTTTTGGGCAGAGTTTGCAGGGGTTTGGCTGCTGAGCACTGTGACTGTTCCATCCCATCCTCACCATGTCCTGAAGGACCTCTGGAGTTCATCTCTACCCTTCCCCCCCACCCCTCCTCTGTTGGTCTCTGAGTCATGCTCACCAGCTGCACTAAATGTCACAGGAGCTGCAGCCAAACATGCCCGGGGGGTGCCCAGGCTGTCACATCCACCTCCTGCTCAAAGGGATGGAGCTTGGAGGCATGATGGTTCCAGCTAATTCCTCCCCATCATCATCCACCACCAAGCTCAGCCGTGCCAAGAGCAGATCCTGCTGCAGGGAACACCCAAACCCACTGCAGAGCAGAGCAGGATCAGCTCTGATGTCCCCAAGCCCTCCCCTGGTGCCTGCTCTCAGTTTCCATCGAAGCTAATGAGGAAAAACAAAAGCAAACAGCAATCAGGGAGGAAGGGACAAGCAGTAAACAACTCCTCCCGTGGGCTTCCAAAGCCAGACAGGCTCAGGAACTGCTGGAAGCTCCTGGAGATGCCACCCACTGCCAAGGGCTGCCGCAGCAGACGGCGCCGGGACGTGGCTGCTGCGACCGAGCTGCTGCAGAGCAGAGGCTGTGGGAGTCTGGCCACAGCCAAGTCCCTGATGGAACAAAACCAACAAGGAGCTGTTCTCAGAGGGTCAGAGAATGGTTTGGCTTGGAAGTGACCTTCAGCAGCTTTGAAGGGAGCCCAAATGAGGGAAAAGAAAAGAAAAGAAAAGAAAAGAAAAGAAAAGAAAAGAAAAGAAAAGAAAAGAAAAGAAAAGAAAAGAAAAGAAAAGAAAAGAAAAGAAAAGAAAAGAAAAGAAAAGAAAAGAAAAGAAAAGAAAAGAAAAGAAAAGAAAAGAAAAGAAAAGAAAAGAAAAGAAAAGAAAAGAAAAGAAAAGAAAAGAAAAGAAAAGAAAAGAAAAGAAAAGAAAAGAAAAGAAAAGAAAAGAAAAGAAAAGAAAAGAAAAGAAAAGAAAGAAAAGAAAAGAAAAGAAAAGAAAAGAAAAGAAAGAAAAGAAAAGAAAAGAAAAGAGAAGAAAAGAGAAGAAAAGAAAAGAAAAGAAAAGAAAAGAAAAGAAAAGAAAAGAAAAGAAAAGAAAAGAAAAGAAAAGAAAAGAAAAGAAAAGAAAAGAAAAGAAAAGAAAAGAAAAGAAAAGAAAAGAAAAGAAAAGAAAAGAAAAGAAAAGAAAAGAAAAGAAAAGAAAAGAAAAGAAAAGAAAAGAAAGAAAAGAAAAGAAAAGAAAAGAAAAGAAAAGAAAAGAAAAGAAAAGAAAAGAAAAGAAAAGAAAAGAAAAGAAGAGAAGGAAGGACAAGCAAAGGAGAAGGAAAATGCAGAGGGGAAGCTGAGCCTTTGGACCAAAAGTTTCCTTCCAACTCACCAAGTCTGTAATTTGCAAACTCAACCCCACTGCATCTCAATATCTCCTCACACAGCTCATTAGCCAAGGGCTGAGAGGGAGGGGGAGGGAAAATAAACCCAACTCTGCAGCAGCAACTGGATTTGGGGAGTTGCCATGGAAACTGGGTGTCCTTCCCAGCCTGGATCCCTGCTCAGATGGGGCTGGCTGGCCATGGGCTTCCCTCTGGCTGTGCTGCCAAGCACTGAGACCTGGCCAGGCTGGAGAGTTGGGCAGAGGGAACTTGTAAGGGCAAGTGGAAGGTCCTGCACCTAGGGATGGAAAACCTCTTGCACCAGCACAGGTGAGGGGGTGGCCTGCTGGGAAGCAGCTCCATGGAGAAGGATCTGGGAGTGCTGCTGGACAAAGAAGTCACCAGGAGCCAGCAATGTAGCCTCATGGCCAAGAAGGACAAAAGGCTCCTGAGGGGCATGAAGAATGTGGCCAGCAGGTCAAGGAAGGTTCTGCTCCCCTCGACTCTACCCTAGGGAGGCTGCATCCAGAGTATTGTGTCCAGGTCTGGGCTCCCCAGTTCAAGAGAGAGAAGGAAATGTTGGAGAGAGTCCAGGGGAGGCTGCAAAGATGCTGAGGGGCCTGGAGCAGCTCTGTGAGGAACTTCCATCCATTGCTGCTTGGCCTAGGCCAGGGAGCAAGCAAGTGAATAGAGCCTGTCCCCCCCACTCCCTGCTCCTGGCACAAGCTCTTCTCTTTCCATTCTCCCTTTTCACCTTCACCATGTTGGGCTTCTCTGATTCCACAGGAATCTTCTAGCACACAGAAAGGAAAGAAAGAGGAGGGGAAAAAAAGAGGAGAAAAGTGGAGGGAAAGAAGAAAAGAGGGAAAGAAAAAGAGAAGGGGAAAGTGGAGGGAAAGAAGAAAAGAGGGAAAGAAAAAGAGAAGGGGAATAGTGGAGGGAAAGAAGAAAAGAGGGAAAGAAAAAGAGAAGGGGAAAGTGGAGGGAAAGAAGAAAAGAGGGAAAGAAAAAGAGAAGGGGAATAGTGGAGGGAAAGAAGAAAAGAGGGAAAGAAAAAGAGAAGGGGAAAAGTGGAGGGAAAGAAGAAAAGAGGGAAAGAAAAAGAGAAGGGGAAAAGTGGAGGGAAAGAAGAAAAGAGGGAAAGAAAAAGAGAAGGGGAAAAGTGGAGGGAAAGAAGAAAAGAGGGAAAGAAAAAGAGAAGGGGAAAAAAAGAGGGGGGAAATGGAAAGCAAAAGGAGGGAAAGCAAAAGGAGGGAAAGCAAAAGGAGGGAAAGCAAAAGGAGGGAAAGCAAAAGGAGGGAAAGCAAAAGGAAGGAAAGCAAAAGGAGGGAAAGCAAAAGGAGGGAAAGCAAAAGGAGGGAAAGCAAAAGGAGGGAAAGCAAAAGGAGGGAAAGCAAAAGGAAGGAAAGCAAAAGGAAGGAAAGCAGAAGGAAGGAAAGCAAAAGGAGGGAAAGCAAAAGGAAGGAAAGCAAAAGGAGGAAAAGCAGAAATTAAAAAGAAATAGGGAAAGAAAAAACGGAGAAAGCAAAAAGAGGGAAAGGAAAAATAAAGGAAGGGGGGAAGAGGGGAAAAAAAAAAGAGGGCAATGCCTGAAACCCATCAATCCTTCCTTGGTCTAAGTCCTCGCCCTGCTATTCCTCTCCTCCAAACGCCAGGCGATGTCAGGCAGCCGACCTGCTGCGCTCCCGGCCCGAGCTGATTTACAGGGTGAAAAGGGAAAAGCTAAATCATCTCGGGCTGAAAACATGAAAGTTAATGCAGCACAAGTGAGGGATTTATCCCCATCAGCTGCGATCAGCGCTGCAAAGGACCTGTCCTTCCCCGGCGCAGGCGCTCCGGGACAGCTCCGCTCGGCTTCAGCCTTTCCCCCCCTCCCCTCTCGGCTGCACCGCTCATGTGTGCCCCAACCGGGGGTGGTCACCGCTCCTTGTTAAGTGGACTGCCTCATTTTCCAGGCGCCTGGAGAAGGTTTGAATGCCTCATCCATTTCTTTTTGCCACGGGTGGCTCGGCTCAGACAGATGGGAGAGGAGAAGGGAGTTGAGATGCTGAGGCTCGGCGGAGCTGCCTTCGAGCGGCGACACCGCCCCAAAGCCGCAGCCTGGGGCTGGCCCTCGGTGGTGCTCCTCAAAGAGCTTGGTGGAGAAGCTAAGAGCAGGTGGACACCCTGAGAGGTTCCACCAGAGCTCCTCAGGGGGCACTGGGCTAAATATTTAGGGCTTAGGAGGTTGTGGTCCCCAGGGATGTTGGGGGGACTCAACATCCAACTTCTCTGGAGAGAGTTCCAAGGTCTGTCTGGATGAATCATAGACTCATAGAATCAGGCAGGGTTGGAAGGCACCACAAGGATCAGCCAGTTCCAACCCCCCTGCCATGCCCAGGGACACCTCACACTAGAGCAGGCTGCCCACAGCCTCAGCCAGCCTGGCCTGAAACACCTCCAGGGATGGAGCCTCAACCACCTCCCTGGGCAACCCCTGCCAGGGTCTCAACTCATTCCATGAGTTCCTCTGTGCCCTAAGATGGGTTTGTGTAGTCCTGCTCTGGCAGGGGGATTGGACTCAGTGATCCCTCCCTGGGTTTCCAAAGGTCACATTCTGTGATTCTGTGCTCCACAACCCCTCTGGAGGTGTTCAGGACCAGACTGGATGAGGTCTTGAGTGACCTGTTCTAGTGGGAGGTGATCCTGCCTATGGCAGGGGGTTGGAACTGGATGATCCTTGAGGTCCCTTCCAACCTAACCCATTCTATGATTCTATCTGCCCCAAGCAGTGTTACAGACTGGGGACAGAGTGGCTGAGAGCAGCCAGGCAGAGAGGGACCGGGGGGAGGGGTGGGCAACAGCAGCTGAACAGGAGCCAGCAGTGTGCCCTCGTGGGCACTTAGGGCTCCTGGGGGGCAGTGTGGCCAGCAGGTCAAGGGAGGGTCTTCTTCCCCCTCTGCTTTGCCCTAGTGAGGCTACACCCAGGGCATTGTGCCCAGTTCAAGAGGGACAAGGAACTACTGGAGTGAGTCCAGGGGAGGCTGCAAAGATGCTGAGGGGCCTGGAGCAGCTCTGTGAGGAGCAGAGGCTGAGAGCCCTGGGGCTGAGAGCCTGCAGAAGAGCAGCCCCAGAGGGCAGCTGAGCAATGCTCAGCAAGAGCTAAAGGAGCTGTGGGGGGCAAGAGTCTGCTCTGGAGAGCTTCCAACCCCTCCTGGGCACTGTGCTGCTGGGCAAGCTGCTGTGTGTGCCCTGCTGGAGCAGGAGGCATTGGAATGGCTGCCACAAGACTTAGGAGAAGTGTCCGAGGGACCTGAGGTTATTCAGTCCTCAGAAGAGGAGCCTGAGAGGAGATCTCATCACCCTCTGCAATTCCCTCAAGGCAGGTTGGAGTCAGGCGAGGTTTGGTCTCTTCTCAGATGCAACAAGTGTCAGGATGAGGGGAAACAGCCTCAGGTTGCAGCAGGGCAGGTTCAGTTTGGGTATTAGGAACAGTTTCTCCCTAGCAAATGTTCTCAGGTGTTGGGAGAGGCTGCCCAGGGAGGTGCTGGAGTCACCATCCCTGGAGGTGTTTAAAGGACACCTGGATGTGGTGCTGAGGGCTGTGGTTTGGAGGCAGTGGCTGACTGCAGTGGTGAGCTCTGGCTCAGCAGCTGGATTCAATGATCCCAAAGGTCTCTTCCATCCCCACCAATTCAACTCCCCTGTGAGAATTCCCAGAGGCCAGATGTGATTTTCCTTTCCAGGAGCTCAGTGAGGCTCCGGAACCATCAGACACCTGTTGGCCAAAGCTCATCAGGCAGCCACAGCCCTTTTTATTCCTATCAAAATTCCTTCTCATGTCATCCTCAGCCTTGACACAAACCATTCTGCTCAGTCAGGGTGGAAAATGGCAGGGATTTAAGGAGAGAGGAGGGCGAGGAAGGGAATCAAGCAGCCAAGAGGTGATTTCTCAAGCGGAAACAAGGGGCAGATGAAGATGGATTGGTGTCAGCCCTCCTGGAGAAGGCAGCAGGCTCTGCTCTTTTGCCTCTTCCCCTGTCACTCTCCTGACCTCTACCATTTGAAATGCTTTGACTCCACCTTGCCCAAGGGATCTCTGAAGAGATGAGGAATGCCCAAGCCTGACCTCACCTCCACGTTTGTCTAATGGCTGATGGCATCAATCAGGTTTCTCCCCCCCCCCTTCCTTTGCAGACAAGAAGCCAAGTGAGAAGGGCTGGGAAAATGAGATGATTTCCCTGAGGATTTGCATTGTTACTTCGTTTCTCTCCTGGAATTGCAGAGCTGCCTTTCACCTGGAGAACAACTTCCCCTGGGGAGCCCAATTTGTGCTCCAAACGAAGGGGAAAGGGGGAGGAAGAGGAAGAGGGATGCTGGCAGGCAACAGCCACCTGGGCTGAGAGGGGAGCAGGAAGGACATAGAGGCATGGAAACATGGAGCTGTGGAGGCACAGAGGCATGGAATCATGGAGCTAAGGAGGCACAGAGTCATGGAATCATGGAGTTGTGGAGGTATAGAATCATAGAAGCAAAGAACTGTGGAATCATAGGATCATGGAATCATAGGATCACAAAATTACTGAATCATGGACTCATAGAATCATGGAATAATGGAATTATAGAAGCATGGAATCATAGAATGATGGAATCAGAGTCACAGAATGATGGAATCATAGAGTCATGGAATCTTGGAATCATAGCATGACAGAATAGTGAAACCATGGAATCATAGACTCATGACATCATAGAATCATGGAGTCCTGGAATCCCAGAATGTGTCATCATTTCAGTTGGAAAAGCCCTTTGGGATCATCCAGCCCAACCATCAGCCCAACACCCCCATGCCCACCAAGCCATGTCCCCCACTGCCATGCACACACAGTTCTTGAGCCCCTCCAAGGCTGCACCACCTGCCTGGACCTGTTCAGCATCTCTTGGACCACCTAACCTGCTGCCACCTCCCTGCTCGCTGGAGAGCAGCTCAGGCTGAGCCTTTCTGCTGCCTCCTCAATTCAGAGTTCAGATCTCTACATCTCCCTGCAGGGAGGTTGTAGCCAGGTGGGGTTGGGCTCTGCTGCCAGGCACCCAGGGACACAACAAGGGGACCCAGGCTGAAGCTGTGGCACGGCAGGGTCAGGCTGGATGTTAGGTGGAAGTTGCTGTCAGAGAGAGTGATTGGCACTGGAATGGGCTGCCCAGGCACTGTGCTCACTCCCTTGTCCTACTGCCCACAGAAGCTTTCCCGGTGGTGATCCCAACACAGACCCCATCACCCCCAGAGCTTTGGGTGGGTTGATTCAACTCAAAAGTGATTGAAATCCTCCAGTTCCCAGGAGGATTTCCATCATCATCTGGTTGGCAATCAACCCAGCTGAGCCTTGTTTTGCACTGCTGCTTTCTCAATTCACTTCCTGAAGGGGAGCTTGGAAGCATTCAAATGCTGCTCAAGTTCCTTCTCATGGCAACTGTCCCATTTCTCCCAGCAGAGCTACCATTTCCATGCAAAGCTCTCCTGGTCCTTACACAGCCTAACAAACCAATTTATTTGGCTGTTTGAATGCTGGGTGGTGGTGGAAGATGCTGGGTTTAGGGGGGTGATTATTAGGCTTTTATTCATGGCTTCCTTTCAGCACTGCAGGGCTCAGGGCTGGGAGTGGAAGCAAAAAGGCACAAAAGCAACGTTTGGAATTTTTATGGGGGGAGGAAATGAATTCACTTTTAACCTGATGGATCTGTGAGGGGAGGAGGGGGTGAGGGGGAGGGAACAGCAACCTCCTTCAATCCTATTCAATGGAAAGTTGAGAAGCCTTAGGGTGGCTCAGGTTGGAAGGGACCTCAGAGAGCATCTGCTGCAATCTACCCCTGCTATGGGCAGGGACAGCTCTTGGCTGGGTTGGGTTGCTCAAGGTTTCATCCAAGCTGGCTGTGAACAGCTCCAAGGAGAGGGTGTCCACAGCCTCCCTATTCCAGAGTCTCACCACCTTCCTACTGAAGAAGTTCTGAGTGGTTGGCACTGGAATGGGCTGCCCAGGGAGGTGGTGCAGTGCCCATGGCTGGAGGTGTTGAAGCGAATCCTGGCTGGGGCACTGAGTGCCATGGTGTGGTTGGTTGGGCAGGGCTGGGTGCTAGGTTGGGCTGGGTGAGCTTGGAGCTCTCTTCCAGCCTGCTTGATTCTATGATTCTTCTTCAGACCCAGTCTAACCCTGCTCTCCCTCAGCTTCAAACCATCCCCCACCCTGTCCTGACCTTGGATGTCTCCAGGGATGGGCTATTTCTCCACCACCACCCTCAGCAACCTGTTCCACCACCCTCATGGCAAAGAACTTCCTCCTAACATCCCAAGAACTTCCTCCTGGTGTCCAAAGAAGAGGCAGGACTCACTGCAGCACCACCCAGGATTTCACACCTCATTTTTTCCCTACCCAGCATCATTACCCCAGCGACGTCCACCAGCTCCAACCACCTCCTTCCATTTCCCTTTGCCCTCTCTCCATCTCTTCCCAGCGGCTGGCACCCCGAGGTGAGGCTGACAGGGGTAAATCTGGTGTCTGTGAGTCCTCCCAGGCTCCCAACCTCCATCCCAGTTTGGCTGGGCTTGGAGCCATGGAGGGAGTGGGAAATGGGGAAGCCTCCCTGCTCGCTCTGGTGGAGGAAGAGCATCCTGCCGTGGGAGGAGGATGCTGGAGGCTGCGGTGTTGGGTGATGGAGGGACACAGACAGGGAGATGAAAGGCTCTTCCATTAGGCAAGAGCGAGAGGTTGCTGAGTGTGGCATCTGCTAGCCCAGAGTCATAACAAAGGCACAGACAGATGAGGTGGCAGCTGCCGCCCCCGGAGAGGGGAGGGGGAAGCAACGAGGAGCAAACTGCAGCCTCTTGGAAGAGCTCTGAGCTGCCAGCCTGGCCCTGCCCTGAGCATCCACGTGGGGAAAACCGGTGGGGAAGAGAAGAAATGGAAGTAAAATGAGAGACAATAAAGGGAAACGAAATTCAAGTCAATTAAAAATCAAATAAGGAAAAGTAAAAGTAAAAATAAAAATGAAAAAAAAAGCAAAAAAATAAAACAAAACTAAACCAAAATAAGGAAAATGAAATTCCAAAAGAAAATCGAATTTGTGAAATAAAAATTTGAGGTTAAAAAATAAAATTGAAAAGAAAAAAAGAAGTTAAAATAAAAACAAAGCAATTCAAATGAAATCTAATCCGATTCAATTAAATTCATAAAGTAAAAATGCATTAAAAAGTAAAAGCAAATTTAAAAAAGGAAGAGAAAATTAAATGAAAATAGGACAAAAAGTACAATTAAATAGAAAAAAAATAAAATAAGGAAAATGAAATTTCAAAAGAAAATCGAATTAGTAAAATGAAAAATTGAAAAGGATAAAAAATAAATTGGAAAAGAAAAAAAGAGGTTAAAATAAAAACAAAACCGATTCAATTAAATTAATAAAATGAAAATGTGGTAAAAAGTAAAATTAAATTTTAAAAAGGAAGAGAAAAAATTAAATGAGAATAGGACAAAAAATAAAATTAAATTTAAAAGGAAAAAAATAAAATAAAACTAAACCAAAATGATGAAATTGAAATTTAAAAAATAAAATGGAATTAATAAAATAAAATAAGTGGGAAAAAAAAATAAACCAAACCAATTAAAATGAAATCAAAATTATTAAATTCATAAAATAAAAATATGGTAAAAAAGTAAACTCAAATTTAAAAAAGGAAAAGAAAATCAAATGAAAATATGATTAGAAGTAAAATTAAATTTAAAAATAAAAAAACTGAAACAAAATAATTAAAATTAAAATTTAAAATAGAATTTAATTAGTAAAATAAAAAATTGAAATTGAAAAAAAAATTAAATGAAAAAGAAAAAATAAACATAACAATTAAAATGAAAAACTAAATTAATAAAATGAAAATATGGTCAAAAGTAAAATTTAAGTTCAAAAACGGAAAAGAAAGTAAAATGAAAATATGGTAAATAGCAAAATTGAATTAAATAAAAGAAACCAAAGCAAAGTAATTAGAATTAAATTTAAAAAATAAAATAAATAAAATAAAATAAATAAAATAAATAATAAATAAAATAAATAAATAAAATGAAATAAATAAATTAAATAAATAAATAAAATGAAATAAAATAAAATATTTAAGAGAGAAAAAATAAAATTAAAAAGAAAAAATAAAATAAAAACCCCCAAACAATTAAAATTAAAATAAAAAAAAATTGAATTAAAGTCAAAATTTCAAAAGACAAAAAATGAATTTCAAAGGAAAAAAAAATTACCATAAACAAACCCAATAACAATTAAATAAAAAATTAAGATCAAATTGACAAAATAAAAGAAAAAATCGAGTCAAAAGTAAAATTCCATTTTAAAAGGGAAAAGAAACGAAAATGAAAATATGATAAAATCGTGAAAATTAAATTTGAAAATAAAACTAAATGAATAAAATAAAATCTGATGAAAAAGTAAAATTAAAGTCAGTTAGAAAAATAAAAGAAGAATAAACCAAACCAATTAACATTCAATTAAAACAATTTAAAAAACGATCAAAAATAAAATTAAATTCTATGAAAAGAAAAAATAAAATGAAAACAAAATAAAATAATGAAAATTAAATTTTGAAATAAAATTAAATGAATAAAATAAAAAATAAAATACCATAAAAAGTCAAATTAAACGAATGAGAACATAAGAATCACATAAAACAATTAAAATTCAATTAAAACAATTTAAAAAACGATTAACAATAAAATGAAATTCTATGAAAAGAAAAAAATAAAATGAAAACAAAGTAAAATAATGAAAATTAAATTTTGAAATAAAATTAAATTAATAAAATAAGAATTAAAATAAAAAGTCAAATTAAATGAACAAGAACATAAGAATCAAATAAAAAGATTCAAATGCAATTAAAAATCAAACAAAAAAAAGATGATAAAAAGCAAAATGGAATTAAAAAGTTCAAATCAAATTCAATTAAACCAAAATAATTCCAATTTAAACCAAATTAAATTGACAAATCAGTGAGCTCAAATAAAATACAGCTCGAACCCAGTGTGGGTTTGTGTTCAAAGGAGACAGCAGGGAAGAGAGAAAGGTGGGGTGGGAGTGGATGATTTGGAGGTGACTTGGAAGTGCTGAGTTAATGATTGGACCTTCTGCTCTTAAAGGTCTGTTCCAACCCAAACGATTCCATGATTGGATTTGCCCCCCCCAAATCCTCCTTGGCACAGCAGGGCTGCCAGCCACACTGCCAGGCAGTGCTGGAGGCAGCCAACCTGGGCCAATGCTCTTCAAGAGGGGAAAATTTGGTGCTGGAAGCCTGGAGCAGGATGCCCAGAGAGGTTGTGGAGTGTTCTTGTGGGCAGAGCCTCCAACCCCCCATGGCACTGTGCTGCTGGGCAAGCTGCTGTGGGTGCCCTGCTGGAGCAGGAGGCTTGGACTTGGGAGGCTTGGTGGTGACTGGAAGTGCTGGCAGCTAACCTGGGCCAATGCTCTTCAAGAGGGCAAAATTTGGTGTTTGAAGCCTGGAGCAGGCTGCCCACAGAGGTTGTGGAGTGTTTTTGTCTGGAGAGCATCCAACCCCCCCCATGGCACTGTGCTGCTGGGCAAGCTGCTGTGGGCACCCTGCTGGAGCAGGAGGCTTGGACTGGGAGGCTTGGAAGTGCTGGCAACAACCTGGGCCAGTTCTCCTCAACAGGGCAAAATTTGGTGCTGGAAGCCTGGAGCAGGCTGCCCACAGAGGTTGTGGAGTGTCCTTGTGGGCAGAGCCTCCAACCCCCCCCATGGCACTGTGCTGCTGGGCAAGCTGCTGTGGGTGCCCTGCTGGAGCAGGAGGCTTGGACTGGGTGACTCGCAAGTGCTGGCAACCAACCTGGGCCAATGCTCTTCAAGAGGGCAAAATTTGGCCTCTCTTACACTTCACACGAGGGACAGACTCAAGCACAAGGTCTCCTCAGACCTCCACCCACTCCCCCCCCCCCCCCCGCCTAGGTCGGGCTGAGCCAGCATCACCTCTCTGCCCCCTGCATCCGGGCGGGAAGCAGAGATGAAACTTGGCCACCGCTTTTCCTTGTTCCAGATAAGGGAATCATTTGTCAGCGTGGGGGTGAGGGTGGGGGTGGGTGTCAGCCTGGGCTTTTATCAGCGGCGTGTCAGTCTGTCCACACGACCCGCAGAACAAATGTGCCTTTTATCATCCAGCCCCAAGCCAAAGCCGCCCAACACCTGCGGCAGGCGTGTGCCCCTGCCCGGCCAGCCCTCACCTCGCAGGGGAGGAGGAGGAGGGAGGGAGGGAGGGAGAAAGTCACCCTGATGGATTTGCCCATCTTAATGAATGTAAACAAACAAAAGAGGAACATCAAATAATGCCCTTGACGGCCTGAAAAGGGAGCTGGGGAGAAAGGGGCTGGTTAAAAAGGAGCTCTTTTGATGTGCTGGCCGCAAGGATCAAGGTCTGTAAATAGCAGCGAGCTTCGTATCGCCGCTTATCCAAATATTTTCCTTTCCCAGCGCAAGCCGAGAGCCAAGGGTTGATGGTTTTGTACTCTTCAACTTTCAGCTTTCACCTTGCCAACCCCCCCCCCCGGAGCGAGCGAGAGGAGGAGGAGGAGGGCGGCTGGGGGTCATCCGCTCCCCATCCCTCTCCTGCCGGAGCTCTGTTTGCTTCCTCCTCTCCCCGCGGGAGAGCCAGGTGAGGGTTGGTCTCTTTTCACATGCGACAAGTGGCAGGGCAAGAGGAAACGGCCTCCAGCTGTGCCAGGGGAGGTTCAGGTTGGATCTTAAGGAAAAGATTTTCCCCCTCTCGAGGTGCTGGACCAGGCTGCCCAGGGAGGGGGTGGAGTTGCCAGCCCTGGAGGCGTTCAAAAGATGCTTGGATGTGGTGCTGAGGGATGCAGCTAAGCGGTAGCAGCTCAGCAGCAGGGGTGAGATTGTGAGCTCCAGGCAAGAGGTTGGACCAACCTCAGCAGCTCTGTGATGCTACGAGATGGGGCACACGGGAGCCCCATCCTGGAGCCACCAGCACCACTCTTCCCAGCAGGAAAACCCACCCAAGGGATGCTGAGCCCTGTGGCAGACCCAGCTGGCTGCAGCCCTGCCTGCTCCCATCCCTGTTTCTCCCTCCAGACACGAGCAGGGGAACGGATCTGAGGTTAGGGACATTCAGGAGGAGAACATGAATCGCCAGTGGCACCCCGGGGGGGGACACGAAGGGTCCCCTGGTGAGGTACAAACAGGATCAGCACTGTGGAGGAGTGAAGAAATCCTTCCCCTCTGCTCAGCTTCGGGCAGGATCCTGCACCCCAGACCCCAGTGGGGCTCCTCCTGCCTGGCCACCTTTATGCCTTGTCCCCATGAGGGGCTCCAGCACTCCTTGCCCCCTTGTTTTGGGGTAGTCATGCAGAGAGGGGAACCCACATTTAATCCTGAGCAGGAACAGTGTGAAAATCAGGGAGAAAAGCAAGGAAGAGGGAAAAACAAACCCACCAAACCCCAAACCTTTGCACCATAAATAGCCTCTGAATTCTCCTCTTGACACCAGGCTTGCATCTGGGGTCTTTAAAACCACATCTGACTAAACCCAAGGACTTCCATCAGCTCCCCTGGCATATTTACAGCCCCCCAGGAAGGGCTCCCAGACAGAATTCCCACTTTGACTTCAAAAGGTCACGGCAGGGATGGAGAAGGGTGAAGCACTTCTCCCGCCGGGTGGAAGGACCCCAGCCTGGAGGCAGGGGGTAAAAGGGGTGCAGCCTTTCCCCACCACCACCCCCCCGGATCTGGCAGCCAGAGGATGCTGGAGGAATAAAAAGGGGGCGAGGGTCTCCCTTGGGCTGGGGGAGGTGGAGTGGGGCAGGACGGTGCCGTTCCAGAGCTTCACCACAAGGAGGCAGCAGAAGCCAAGGATTGAAGCCAAGAGCTGAGCGCATCGCGGGCCAGGCTGACAGCGGCGGGGCTGGAGCTAACTGGGGGGAAGGTGGAAACCACCACACACATCCCCCCCCCCCCCCCCCCCCCCCCCCCCCTCCCCCCAGTCCATTTCACCTTCCCCAAAGAGGGGCTCTGCTGATCCTCACCCACCCTGGAACACCACCACCCCCTCCTGCCCCCAATCCATTTCACCTTCTCTAAAGAGGGGCTCTGCTGATCCTCACCCACCCTGGAACACCACCACCCCCTCCTGCCCCCAATCCATTTCACCTTCCCCAAAGAGGGGCTCTGCTGATCCTCACCCCCCTCTAAGTGAGCTCCCCCAGCACCCTAGAGACCCCCAGTCCTGGAAGCAGGAGGAGGAGTGGGGTTCTTACAGCACCCAGCAAATGAGGGGTTCAGAGACCTTGATCCCAGCCCTGCAGCTTTTCACCCTAAGAAAAGCCTGGAGAGGAGCAGTGAGGAAATAGATTTGGGCAGGCAAAAGAGAGCTCTTCTCCCAAGGAATGACAGAATCACAGGTTGGAAATGCCCCTCAGGGTCACCCAGTCCAACCTCTAACCCTACTCAACAACCTTAAACCATATCCCTAAGCACCACCTTCAAACGACCTTTAAACACATCCAGAGTCAGCGACTCCAGCACCTCCCTGGGCAGCTGAGTGGCAGGACAAGAGGGAATGGCCTCAAGTTGCCTCAGGGGAGGTTGAGGTTGGAGATGAGGAAGAATTTCTTTGCTGCAAGAGTGGTCAGGCACTGGCACAGGCTGCCCAGGGAGGTGCTGGAGTCCCCATCCCTGCAGGTGTTTCAGAAAGCTGTGGCCATGGCACCTGGGGACCACATGGGCAGGGTGGGGTTGGGTTGCTGCTTGGACTGGATGATCCTAGAGGCCTTTTCCAACCTTAATGATTCCATGATCCTAAAACAAGACCTGAGGCTCACACTGCCCTCCCCCAGCTCCCTGCCTGCTGTCCTGCAGGTTAGACTGGCCCAGCTTGACCTCTCCCAGCCTGCCCTGCTCCCACATCCCTTCAACCCACCCTCAGGCCACGCTGGGGGCACAGAATGGTTGGCAGGGCACTGGCAGGGGCATCACCTTGCCCCCAGCTCTGCCCCACTCAGCCTCCAGTGGCTCCTGGCAGGTCACTACCGACACAACCTTGCTGCAGCTTTTGGGGTGGCTGCACCTCTACCCCCCTGCTGCTGCTGGTGACAGGGATGCCAAGGGTGGCCCAGCAGGCTGCTGCCCTTCCCTTCCTCCTGACTTCATCTCTTTTTCTTCTGCAGACTTCTCTGAAAAGTGCTGAATGCAGCAAGTGCTTGGCTGTAATTATTTACCCACAGGTAGGGGATGAGAGCAAGGGGCTGTGATTAAAGAAATTATTGGGAAAAGGAGCTAAAATAAAGTATTGATCCTGCTGGCTGGAGCCCACCCCTGGACAGCTGAGCAAGTGACAGGGCTGCATAAAGCATGCCAGGTCCAAAGCAGGAGCTGCAGCTTATTACATCTCAGATAGGCACCAAGTGATAAATCCAAGCTGCTGGAGACCAGGAGGGTTTGTGTCTAAAAAGCAGCAAATGAGGGTAAGCAGAAGTGGCCTCAGCTGCAGATCCAGGCTGGCTCACAGGCTCTGGATCCAGGGCTGATAGCCAGACCGTGGCCCTCAGTGGATAAAGGATCCCACTAGGGATTTGGCATGGAATCATGAAGCTTGGAGAAGGCCTCTAGGATCATCCAGTCCAACCAGCAACCCAGCACCACCATGGCCACCAGCCCCTGGTCCCAGGTGCCATGGCCACAGGAATGCTTCCAGGGATGGGGACTCCACCACCTCCCTGGGCAGCCTGTGCCAATCCCTGGCTTGCCACGAAGAAAGTCTTCCTCATCTCCAACCTAAACCTCCCCTGGTGCACCTGAGGCCATTCCATCTCAGTCCATCACTTGATACAAGGCAGCAGAGCCCAACCCCAGCTCACTCCAACCTCCTTTCAGGGAGCTGTAGAGGGCAATGAGGTCTCCCTCAGCCTCCTCATCTCCAGACTAAACACCCCCCTAGCTCCCTCAGCTGCCCCTCCCCAGCCCTGTTCTCCAGACCCTCCCTCAGCTTTGTTGCCCTTCTCTGGACCTGCTCCAGCCTCTCAATGTCCTCCTTGCTGTGAGGGGCTCAAAACTGAACCCAGGATTCTAAGGTGACCTCACCAATGCTGAGTCCAGGGGCACAACCCCTGTCCTGCTCCTGCTGCCCACTGCATTGCAGATCCAGGCCAGGCTGCTGGTGCCCTTCTTGGCCACCTGGGCACCCCCTGGCTCATCTTCAGCTGCTGTCAACCAGGTCCTTTTCTGCCAGGCAGTTTCCAGCCACTCTGTCCCAAGCCTGAAGCATTCATGGAGCTGCTGTGACCCAGGAGAAGTTGGAAGGGACCTTCAAGACCCTTTAGTTTCACAGGTCAGGGACACCTGCCACCAGCCCAGGTTGTTCAAAGCCTCATCCAGCCTGGTCTGAACCACTTCCAGGGCTGAGATGTCCAAAACCTCCCTGGGCAACCTGTTCCAGTGTCTCAGCACCCTCAGAGTAAAGAACTCCTCCACACTAAACACCTCCAGCTCCCTCAGCTGCTCCTCCCCACACCTCTTCTCCAGACCCCTCATGAGGCTGCTCTGCCTTCCCCAGCCCCTGCCTTTGGTCACTTAACTTGAGGCCCCTGGCCCTGATCTCCTTTTCCAGCCCTAAATCAGTGAATTATTTGGGCAGGTCTCCAAACTTATCCACTCCAACCACCAACCAACACCACCCTGGCCACTAAACCACGGCCCCAAGTGCCATGGCCACACAATAGCTCCAGGGGTGGTGACTCCAGCACCAACCTGCCCAGGGATTTAAAAACACACCAGGAAAAAAGGTCAATTAGAGCTTTTGAGGGGAAGGGGAAGGCAGAAATGCTGCTCAGGACCTGCTTCAGCCTCCTCTTACAGCATCAGACCTTCTGTGTTGCAGCTTCTGCCCAGCTCCAGTGCTCACAGAGCTCTGAGAAGCAGAATTGCTGCTGACCCTAAAATGCAGGAGGGCTTAGGCTGTGTCCTCCTGGACCCTGTCCAAGGTATGGGCTTATCTCCACAGCAGATAGCTTATCTCCTGGTGGCAGCACTGCCTTCTTTAGCCTCCTTTGAAGATCCTGACCTGCTAAACCAAGGCAGAAATCCAGACAAGGCAGCTGAGGAGGCAACTAAAATGAGCAGGGCAGCAAGGCTGGGGAAGGGCCTGGAGCACAGCCCTGTGAGGAGAGGCTGAGGGAGCTGGGGGGGTGCAGCCTGCAGCAGAGGAGGCTCAGGACAGAGCTGATTGCTGCCTGCAGCTGCCTGCAGGGAGGCTGTAGCCAGGTGGGGTTGGGCTCTGCTGCCAGGCAGACAGGGCCAGAAGAAGGGAACCCAGGCTGAAGCTGTGGCAGGGCAGGCTCAGGCTGGATGTAAGGAGGAAGCTGCTGGCAGAGAGAGTGATTGGCACTGGAATGGGCTGCCCAGGGAGGTGGTGCAGTGCCCATGGCTGGAGGTGTTGAAGCGAATCCTGGCTGGGGCACTGAGTGCCATGGTGTGGTTGGTTGGGCAGGGCTGGGTGCTAGGCTGGGCTGGGTGAGCTTGGAGCTCTCTGCCAGCCTGCTGGGTTCTGTGATTCTATGAAAAGTCAAATTCTCCCCAGTGCAGGTGAACTGGAAGCTCCTGAGAGCAAGCAGAGGCTGCAAGAATCCAACTCCATTTGCCCCAGAACCTATAAACCTGCAAGCTCCAAGACCTATGAACTCTGCAACCTCAATCCTCTAAACCCCAGCAGATCTCTCCCATGGGAACCAAACATCTTCCCACCACAAAGCCAAGCTGGGATGGGGGTGTGGATGTTCACTGCCAAACTTTCCCCCCTCCTTCTATGAACCCTGCAACCTGAATCCTCCAAACCCCAGCAGAGCTCTCCCATGGGACCCAAACATCTTCCCACCCCAAAGCCAAGCTGGGATGGGAGTGTGGGGGTTCACTGCCAAACTTTTCCTCCTCCTCTGAACCCTGCAACCTCAATCCTCTAAAACCCAGCAGAGCTCTCCCATGGGAACCAAACATCTTCCTATCACATAACCAATCTGGGATGGAGGTGTGGGGGTTCACTGCCAAACTCTTCCTCCTCCTCTGAACCCTGCAACCTCAATCCTCTAAAACCTAGCAGAGCTCTCCCATGGGAACCAAACATCTTCCTATCACATAACCAATCTGGGATGGAGGTGTGGGGGTTCACTGCCAAACGCTTCCTCCTCCTCTGAACCCTGCAACCTCAATCCTCCAAACCCCAACAGAGCTCTCCCATGGGAACCAAACATCTTCCTACCACAAATCCAAGCTGGGATGGGGGCGTGGAGGTTCACTGCCAAACTTTCCCCCACCCCTCCTCTTAGGAGGGCAGTCAGGCAGCAGTGTGGCCCCTCCATCCCCCTCCCCTGAGGACCCCCTTGGCGCTGAGGGGAGGCAGGAGAAGAATTTGTAACCGTGCATGTAGAGATGACATTTATAGGGCTCTCAAATTGGAAACTGTGCATTTTATTGCACTCTCTGTCAAAAAATGCACTTCCATCAGAGGCCAGGCCGACAAGGGAAACAACCAATCAATATCTGGGCCTCTAATATCTGGGCTGAAAAAAAATCATTATCCTGTTACTTTTATTGTGGCGCTAGGCTTGAAATATGAGAGTTTAAGGTTGTTTCCATTACCTCGACAATTTTTAAGGGGTGGTTCCCTCCCCTCTGCCTCTGCTTCAACTCCCTTTGGGCTACCAAGGGGAAAAAAAAATCAGGATGAGTCATTTAGAGATGAATCTGGAGGGGCTGGATCAACCCAACCCAGCCCCATGGAGCTATGCAGAGCTTCAGCCTGCCTCCGGGTGGGCAGAAGGAGCTCAAAGCCCAGCAGAGGTGGGTAGAAGGAGCTCAAGTCCCAGCAGAGGTGGGCAGAAGGAACTCAAAGCCCAGCAGAGGTGGCGAGGAGCTCAAGTCCCAGCACAGGTGGGCAGAAGGAGCTCAAAGCCCAGCAGAGGTGGGCAGAAGGAGATCAAGTTCCAGCACAGGTGGGCAGAAGGAGTTCAAGTTCCAGCACAGGTGGGCAGAAGGAGTTCAGGTCCCAGCAGAGATAGACAGAGGAGTTCAAGTCCCAGCAGAGGTGGGCAGAAGGAGCTCAAGTCCCAGCAGAGATAGACAGAGGAGTTCAAGTCCCAGCAGAGGTGGGCAGAAGGAGCTCAAGTCCCAGCAGAGATAGACAGAGGAGTTCAAGTCCCAGCACAGGTGGGCAGAAGGAGCTCAAAGCCCAGCAGAGGTAGGTAGAAGGAGCTCAAGTCCCAGCAGAGGTGGGCAGAAGGAGTTCAAGTTCCAGCACAGGTGGGCAGAAGGAGTTCAGGTCCCAGCAGAGATAGACAGAGGAGTTCAAGTCCCAGCAGAGGTGGGCAGAAGGAGCTCAAGTCCCAGCAGAGATAGACAGAGGAGTTCAAGTCCCAGCAGAGGTGGGCAGAAGGAGCTCAAGTCCCAGCAGAGGTGGGCAGAAGGAGCTCAACTCCTAGCACAGGTTTGTGGCCCAATGCTCAAATGCTGACCCAAATAATTTGGCTCTTTGAAGCCCCACAGCTCTCTGCTGGCTTTTGGTGTCATGAGGTTGCCATCACCACTCCCAGAATGTCAGCTGGGAGAGAGGAAAGATCACAGAATGGTTTGGGTTGGGAGGGACCCTCCAAAGGTCATCCAGTCCCAACCTCCTCTGCAGTCAGCAGGAGCAGCCTCACCTAGATCAGGTTGCCCAGAGCCCTCTTGAGCCTCACCTTGAATATCTCCAGGGGTGCAGCCTCAGCCACCTCTCTGGGCAACCTGTTCCAGTGCTCCAGCAGCCTCCTGGTGCAGAACTTGTTCCTCCTCACATCCATCACCCCCAGCACGGGGTCCTCACCCCAGAGAGTTCATCTGCCCACGACCACAGGGTGTTGTGGCTGGGCAAAGCCCTCCCTCCCCGAGCACAAGAGCTCCTCAGAGGAGGCTCTGTCCTAACCCTGCTGCTTCCTCCTGTCTTTGGGGGTACTTTGGGTCGCATTTAACTTCTGGGGATGCATTTGGCAGATTATTGATGAAGTTTTGCATTACCCAGGCTAAAAGCCCTGAGCTGCTGCTTCTCTCTTCCAGACTGTCTCCCTTCAGTCCCACAGAGCACTAAGTGGGGCCTTAATGAACAGGAGAAAGGTTATCAGGCCCCACATGGGGCTCAACTGTCTGCTCCGGCAAGGATCAGCAGACGCCAGAGATAAAGAGTTCAAAGCGATGCCGAGAGACAGCTCCTGCTGGCTGCTGCTCAGAGCATGGCACAGCCAGGGGGGTGCTCCCCAGCACCAAGCAAGTGGGGAAGGTGAACAAGCATCCTCCTCCATCCATTGCCAGGCTGGAGCTCTGGGAAGGGTTGATGATCCAATGAGGAATCCTAGAATCACAGAACCAAGCAGGCTGGCAGAGAGCTCCAAGCTCCCCCAGCCCAACCTAGCACCCAGCCCTGCCCAACCAACCACACCATGGCACTCAGTGCCCCAGCCAGGCTTGGCCTCAACACCTCCAGCCATGGGCACTGCACCACCTCCCTGGGCAGCCCATTCCAGTGCCAATCACTCTCTCTGCCAGCAGCTTCCTCCTCACATCCAGCCTCAACCTGCCCTGCCACAGCTTCAGCCTGGGTCCCCTTGTTCTGTTGCTGCTTGCCTGGCAGCAGAGCCCAACCCCACCTGCCTACAGCCTCCCTGCAGGCAGCTGCAGGCAGCAATCAGCTCTGCCCTGAGCCTCCTCTGCTTCAGGCTGCACCCCCCCAGCTCCCTCAGCCTCTCCTCACAGGGCTGTGCTCCAGGCCCCTCCCCAGCCTTGCTGCCCTGCTCTGGGCACCTGCCAGCACCTCAGCATCTCTCTGCAATGGAGGAGCCCAGAGCTGGACACAGCACTGCAGGGGTGGCCTGAGCAGTGCTGAGCACAGGGGCAGATGAACCCTGGAGCCCTCTCTGCCTGGCTGCTCTCAGCCACTCTGGCCCCAGCCTGCAGTGCTGCTTTGGGGTTGTTGTGGCTAAAGTGCAGAACCTGCCCTTGGCTTTGTTCAATCTCATCCCCATGGCCTCCGCCCACCCATGCAGCCTGGCCAGGTCCCTCTGCAGGGCTCTGCTACCCTCCAACAGCTCCACAGCTGTCCCTATGTTCTGCTCCAAAAGAACTCAGAGATCCAGCAAGTGCCCTGCACAGGCTGCTGGTACCCAGCACCTCCTGGAGAGAACTTGCAGTCAAAGGTGCTCACAGCTAAGTGGTCCTGCAGCTTGGAAAACCACAGAATCATGGAATTGTTTGGGTTGGAAAAGACCTCTGAGCTCATCCAGTCCAACCAGCAACACAACATCACCATGGCCACTAAACTACAGCCCCAGGTGCCATGGCCACAGGTTTCTTGGACACCTCTAGGGTTGGGGACTCCACCACCTCCCTGGGCAGCCTGTGCCAGTGCCTGACCACTCTTGCAGCAAATAAATTGTTCCTCATCTCCAACCTAACCCTCTCCTGGTGGAACTTGAGGCCCAGGAGGTTCCAACTGACCAGAAGGACAAACTTCTTTGGTGTGAGAGTGCTGGAGGCCTGCAGCAGGCTGCCCAGAGAGGTTGTGAAGGCTCCTTCTCTGCAGAGCTTCCAACCCACCCTGGGCATTGTGGTGCTGGGCAAGCTGCTGTGGGTGCCCTGCTGGAGCAGGGGGTGTTGGACTGTCTGAGCTCCAGAGGTCCCTTCCAACCCTAACCATGCTGGGCTGCTGTGTTTTAGCTGGGCTGTCCTTGCTCCTTGCCTCTGTTTGAAGCAGCCAGGCAATGAGGATCACCAAGGTGGCAACCACAGAGCTCTGCCCCTGGCTGCCACCTCCGAGAGCCACCTGCCCTTTCCCTGCTGTGCCACCCCTGGGCACAGGAATTCCAATCAGGCCACAGAGATTCTTCAGTGCCACCCTTTGGAGGCCAGAGCTGCTGAAGTGGGGACACCCTGGAAGGTGCTAACCTGTAATGGATTTGTGGTTGAAGAGCAGGGGGAGTTGGGAAAGGAGCAGGGCAAGGAGCGAGGGGAGGGGGGGAAGAAAAGACAGATCAATCCCAACGATTCATCACGCCAAGGGCTGGCCAAATAATCAAAGGCATCAGCCAGGTTGATGTATGGCTGATGTCACCCAGAGAGACCCTTAACAAGGCAACCAGGACAGCAGCTGCTGGCCAGGGAGTGCCTCAGCACACGCCGGGCTGGGGCGCGGCAGCGCAGCACATCCATCACTGAGCCACCTTAATGGGCAACCTTATTAGGAGGCACTCGCCAGGGCTGACAGCAGGCAGCAGGCAGCAGGCAGCAGCCAGCCTCACCCTGCCCACAACTCCCTGGGGAGGAAGGTCTCAGAGTCCCAGCAGGCAGCAAGGCCTCCGTGGGGCAGCAAGGTGCACAGAATCAGAGGCTGGAAGGAACCTCCAGAGATGATAGAGTCCAACCCCCCCCTGCCAAAAGCAAGGTGCCCCCAGGGTAGTGCACACAGCCCCACGAGGAGTGGAATCCCAGAATGTGTCATCATTTCAGTTGGAAAAGCCCTTTGGGATCATCCAGCCCAACCATCAGCCAAACACCCCCATGCCCACCAAGCCTTGTCCCCCACTGCCATGCACACACAGTTCTTGAGCCCCTCCAGGGCTGCACCACCTGCCTGGACCTGTTCAGAGTCTCTTGGACCACCTAACCTGCTGCCACCTCCCTGCTCGCTGGAGAGCAGCTCAGGCTGAGCCTTTCTGCTGCCCCCTGCTCAACTCAGAGCTCAGATCTCTACAGCTCCCTGCAGGGAGGTTGTAGCCAGGTGGGGTTGGGCTCTTCTGGAGCCCTTCAAGGCCTGTCTGGATGTGTTCCTCTGTGATCTATGCTGGATTGTGTGGTCCTGCTCTGGCAGGGGGGTTGGACTTGACAATCTCCTTGGGTCCCTTCCAACCCCTAACATCCTGTGAGCCTGCGATCTTTTGCCTGGCAGCCAGGGACAAAACAAGGGGACACAGCCTGAAGCTGTGGCAGGGCAGGGTCAGGCTGGATGTGAGGAGGAAGTTCCTGGCAGAGAGAGTGATTGGCACTGGAATGGGCTGCCCAGGGAGGTGGTGGAGTGGCTGTGGCTGGAGGTGTTTAAGAGGAGGCTGCATGAGCCACTTAGTGCCATGGTCTGGGTTTTTGGCCAGGGCTGGGTGCTAGGTTGGGCTGGATGAGCTTGGATAACCTTTTCCAGTGCCTCACCACCTTCACAGTAAGGAATTCCTTCCTGATGTCTAACCTCAACCCAGCTCCCTCCAGTTTGCAGCCACTGTCCCTCATCCTGACACTCCAAGTCTTTGCCCAGAGTCCCTCTCCAGCTCTCCTGGAGCCTCCTTCAGGCACTGCAAGACTTCTCCTAAGTCTCCCTGCAGCCTTCTCTCCTCTCCAGCCTGACCAACCCCAACTCCCTCAGCCCACCCCCACAGGGCAACTTCTCCATCCCTCGGATCATTTTCCACGGCCCCACTCGGGCAGTGCGAAGGAGCAGGTTGGTGCCTAGGGGGAAGGCTGAGGCCAAGCCGAGGCTGCTGCCAGGCTCCCAGCCAGGATGCCATCGGATTAGCTGGAGCCCAGTTGATTGCTGCAGTTTCAATAGCTTGTTCAGCCATCGATCGCCGTCATGTCAGCGGGACAAAAGGATTAATAATCAGGTGCTCAGCTCGGCTCAATACTGCTGATAGTGCCTGACAAAACCCCGCTAGGAGCACTCCCACTGGAACACTCTCTGTGCTGGGAAGCTGTGAGAAACATCATTCAGGGCAGGGTTGGGGGGCTGGGGGCGTTGTGGAATAATGATTAACTCCAGATCCTCAGCCGAGGAGAAGCCAACAAATAGTTTCTGTTATTTCCAGATCAATTCTCTTTGCTTCTGCAGTGCTGCACGCAGAAACCTCTCCACCCGAGCCACCCGGGGAGATGCATCTTCTCCTGTCCTTTCCTTCTCCTGCTCCTGTCTCTTCCTCCTCCTGCTCCCTTTGTAATCCACCCCAGAGGAAAAACATTTCTTTGTAGCCCTCAGATTCCTTCCAGCCCTTGCCTCAGACAAGCACAGAGCCTCCCAGACCCTGACACCGCAGACGAGGAGCAAAATCCCACCAGGTTCCCATGCCTGCCAGCATCTCTCTGCCACTCTATCTCTGCAACCATCTCCCTGCAACCATCTCCCCACAACCATTTCCTTGCCACCACCTCCTTGCCATCACCTCTCTGCAATCACCTCCCTGCCATCGTCTCCCTGCAACCATCTCTCTGAAGCCACCTCCCTGCAACCATCTTCCTGTTGTCATCTCTCTGCAACTATCTTCTTGCAACCATCTCCCTGCAACTATCTCCTTGTCATCATCTCTCTGCAACCATCTCCCTGCAACCACCTCCCTGCAACCATCTCCCTGCCATCACCCCCTTGCAATTACCTCCCTGTCATCATCTCTCTGCGACCACCTCTCTGCAACCATCTCCCTGCAACCACCTCCCTGCCATCATCTCCCTGTAATCTCCTCCCTGCCATCATCTCCCTGTCATCATCTCTCTGCAGCCATCTCCCTGCAACCATCTCCCTGAAGCCATCTCCCTTCCACTTTCCCCTTGCAACCACCTCCCTGCCACCACTTTGCCTTTCTTCCTGGCAAGGGACAGCCTCCCCCACACATCTCCCAGGGCCCCTGGGATCCATGGAGCTGTGGTGACCCCTGGCATCCCTCCTCACTTCCAACCTCACTGCCACTATCAGCAACCAAGGCAGCAGAGGTAGTTCCTCAACCACAGAGTCATGGAATCACAGAATGGTAGGGGCTGGAAGGGACCTCTGGAGATCATCCAGTCCAAGCCAGCTGCTAGAGCAGGTTCACCTCCATCAGGTGGCACAAGACAGATGCCCAGGCAGGTTTTGAAAGCCTCCAGAGAAGGAAACTCCACAACCTCTCTGGGCAGCCTGCCCCAGCGCTGTAGGTGGAAGACCCAAACTCACCATCCCATCTTCCAACCTCTACAAGCAGGTGCTGGAAACAGAGCTGGTGACCTCCCTCCAAATCAAAGGAGGGTGGGACTGGGGCAGTAAATCCCATCCTGGTGCACATCAGCCTGGCAGTAAATCGGAATCCTCTCCGTGCCCTCTTTATTATCACATTCACAGCATGAAGTTATGAGCTTCTTCACAGCTCCTGCTATAAAAATGTGATGGATGGCAGGGGAACCTCAGGGAGTTAATCTATTCTCCCATTAAATTTTACTTTAATTGGTCTTTGAGTCAATCAGGAACTCACTAGACAGTGAATTAAGGAAAGAAAAAGGGAAAGGGGGGAAGAAGAAGGGAAAGAAAGGGAAGAAACGGGGCAGGGGGAGGCTGAGGAGGTGCCTCTTTGCTATGTAGTCGTGCTGGAGAAAGGCAAGAGGCTGGCAGGCCGTGAAGAGAGACTTCTGCACGGCTTCAGGTCCTGCTGTGGAGCAGGAGGGAGACTCGAAGTGATGCAACCAAAACATCCTCCCCGAGCCCACAGGGAACCTGGTGGCCGGCAGCAAGGAAGCAGCAGTGAGCCAGCCCCGCACCGCCCGCTGGGGGATGGAGATGGCATCGCTGCTGAGAGAGCCAACAGCAAGCCCCAGCAACGTGGAGGTCGGGAATGGGGCAGCATTCCTGGTTCTTGCCAGTCGGTGGTTGGTGGCAGCAAAGCCTGGCTGCACCTGGAGCAAGGTCCTGGCATTGTCCCCATCCCTGGAATTGCTTTGGCACAGCCAGCAGAGAAAAGAAGGGAGCAGATTTGGTGTTGCCTGAGGGGTATGAAAACTTTGAAGGGGTTCCAGGTAAAGGTATTCCAGGTCCATTCCCAGTCTCCCAGGATTTCCCATCTTAGAAGAAGAGCCAGGAGCCTATCATGATGCCTGCAGATCAAATCTCCAAACCCACCCAGGGAGGATAAAAGCAGAGGAAAATGTGAGGCACCGACACAGGCAGCAACGTGCAAGGGCTGGCAGCTGAAGTTTATGCCCTGGAATAGATGGATAATCAGGTTTTATGGGATCAGTCCCTAGGGATAGGCTTTGTCTCTGGGAACAAGGGACTTGAGGTTTGAGTAATGTGGTGAACCTTCACTTGTGATAATAAATAGATCTGGAGATGTGTGCATGAACACACATGGGCATTGGGGGTGGGATGGGGGGAGGCTTGGTGAGCTGATGAGGTCTTTTCCAACATTAATGATTCCATAATTCCATGACTCTGTGATAAACACACACAAGGTAGCAAGAGCAGGGAGTGGCCACCCTGCCCTGCCTGCAGGATCCCCTGTGCCCATCAAGAGTGAAACAACTGGCAGCTGGAGTGATCCTCCCCTTGTCCTGGGCTGGCACAAGGTACTGGAACCAGTCCTGGGTTGATACAAGCTACTGACATCAGTCCTGGACTGGCACAAGCTACTGAAACCAGTCCTGAGCTGGCACAAACTATTCAAACTAGTTCTGAACTGGTACAACCTATTTAAACCACTCCTGAACTGGCATAAGCTATTTAAATCAGTCCTGAACTGGTATAAGCTACTGAAACCAGTCCTGAGCTGGCACAAGCTATTTAAATCAGTCCTGAACTGGTACAACATATTTAAACCACTCCTGAGCTGGCACAAACTATTCAAACCCGTTCTGAACTGGTACAAGCTGTTGGAATCAGTCCTGAACTGGTACAACTTATTTAAACCAGTCCTGAACTGGTTCAAGCTGTTAACACCTGGTACAAGCTATTGGAACCAGTCCTGAACTGGTACAAGACATTAAAACCAGTCCTGGGCTGGTACAAAGTACTGGAACCAGTCCTGGTTTGGTCCAAGCTGCTGGACCCGGCGCTGGGCGTTGAAAGACAGCAAGGTCAGCCCCCAGGGTCAGGAGAGTTCAGGGGAAGGGCAGCAGCATCCTGACCTGGAGGGCAGCGAGGGCTGCGCTGCTGCACCAAGGTGCCTGGAGCCACCTCCCAGGCAGCACACGCTCTGGCAGCCACCGTTTGTCATTCTTGGGGGGTAAGAGGAGGAGGAAGAGGAAGGGGAAGAGTGGTTTGGGCTTCTGCCATGCTTAGAGCTGCCGGGTTTGAGCGCGGCTGCCGGCGCCGGGAAGGACCAGCCCGCTCCAGGCTGGGTTTATGCTCTCCCACACCTCTCCAAAGGGATAACTAAGTGATGCTGCTGGCCCTGACCCCCCCAGCCCCAGCCGCACCTACACCATGCCCAGAAGCCAAGGAGCACCCCAGGCTCCTTGTGCTGGCTCCGTGCCTGACCCCGGGATGAACTCCACAGCGATGAGTCCCCTGGGAACCTGCCCTCCGGCGCAGCTCTTGCCTGAGCATGGGTGACAAGAGGGGGAGGGGGCAGGCAGGCAGGGGGGGAGGAGGAGGTCTGCCTAATTATGAAAATTAGATCTTTGAAACCCCAGACCCGAGGCTCAATTTGGGCTGACAGCTCATGAAGGGATCATCTGATGCCCTTAATGGGCGAGCAAGGGTTCGGCGGCTGCGAGCAATTAAATCCTGCACGCTGCTGTGGTGGCTGACGCGGGGAGGGAGGGGGGAAGCGAGTCCAGATGTGCTGGAGGAGGGGGTTTAAGGACCACTCTGCACCCAACCGCTGGCACAACGAGGAAAAAGCATCCCACACACTCACCCCACAGCCTCCTGCACCCTTCCACTCCTGCAAGCATGCAGTGCCCAGCTCTGAGCTGGCTCAGACTTGGTTTCTGCTGGGGTAAACCCCAAGCTGATCATAGAATGTCAGGTTGGGAGAGACCTCAGGGATCATCTGGTCCAACTTTCCTAGGTCATAGCAGCCTAGAGAGCGCTGATGTGTCAGTGGCCATCAGGATTTGCCCCCAGGCAGGGGATTAGTTCTTCTAAGCCACCACCTTTGCATCACCTTCACTTTGCCCTTCTCGCAGCTCACAACAAATCAGGAGGCAGAGCCAAGCCCAGGACTTGGATGCACTCAAGTCCGCGTTTCAGCTTTGCTGGGGAGTCTCAGCTAGGGCACAATCGACCATCAAGACCATCCTGGTGCAAAATGTCCATCACCAGAGACCTGCTGAGGACCAAGGAGTGAGTTCCATGAGGCTGTGACTCACTGTGGTGTCTCACTGCTGTCAGAGACCCTCTGTGGCAAAGCAGGGACCTCCCAGAGGACTGTGCTTGTGCCTGGGCCATCCCTCTGTGAAGTGGTCACCTCTGCCCCTTTGCTGAGCACCTCAACAAGCCTAAAGCATTGATAGAATCATGGAATGGTTTGGGTTGAAAAGGACCTCCAAGCTCATCCAGTCCAAACAGCAACCCAGCACCACCGTGGCCACCAAACCCTGGCCTCAAGTGCCATGGCCACATGGTTCTGGAACACCTCCAGGGATGGGGACTCCATCACCTCCCTGGGCAGCCTGTGCCAGTCCCTGACCACACTTTCATGACAGAGATTGTTCCTCATCTCCAACCTAACCCTCCCCTGGCACAATTTCAGGCCATTTCATAGACTCATAGAACTACAGAATCATAGAGCTGTTCATCCTCTTTGCATCCTGGACAGCCTCTCTGGGGTCACTTCATCCCCTTTGCACTCCAAGCAGGCTCTCCAGATTCCTGTTTACCTTTCTGCAAGCAGTGGCAGCCTCCCTGTGCCCACAGAATCAGTCAGGGTTGGAAGGGACCACAGGGATCAACCAGTTCCAAGCCCCCTGCCATGGGCAGGGACACCTTACACTGAATCAGGCTGTCCAGAGCCTCATCCAGGCTGGCCTTAAACACCTCCAGGGATGAGGCTTCGAGCACCTTCCTCATTTCCACTTGTCCTATCACCTGTGAAGCCCTGCACAGACCTGAAGGAGTTACCACAACACCTCCAGGGATGAGGCTTCAAGCACCTTCCTCATTTCCACTCATCCTATCAGCTGTGAAGCCCTGCACAGACCTGAAGGGGTTACCACAACACCTCCAGGGATGAGGCTTCAAGCACCTTCCTCATTTCCACTCATCCTATCACCTGTGAAGCCCTGCACAGACCTGAAGGGGTTACCACAACACCTCCAGGGATGAGGCTTCAAGCACCTTCCTCATTTCCACTCATCCTATCACCTGTGAAGCCCTGCACAGACCTGAAGGGGTTACCACAACACCTCCAGGGATGAGGCTTCAAGCACCTTCCTCATTCCCTCTCATCCTATCACCTGTGAAGCCCTGCACAGACCTGAAGGGGCTACCACACACCGGAGCCCATCCTGAGCAGGAGCAGGAGCAGGAGCAGGAGCAGGAGCAGGAGCAGGAGCAGGAGCAGTCCTGCCAGGACCTGTTACTCTCTTCTCTCTTTATCCCATATTTTCAAATAGGAAAAAAAAAAGAATTTTTCTGACTTCTTAGTGAAGTCAGAGGCTGAGGTGGAGCAGGATAAAGCCTCTCCCCCATCCCACCTTCCCCATCATCATCATCCACCACCCTCCAGGCTCCACCAAATGGGCTGGAGCAAGTGGATGAGCACCGTCCATCAGCTGCGGAGCGGGAAGCGCTGGGCGCGGTGTAATTCTGCCCGAGGAGAATGGACTTTCCCGAGCACATGGACCTAAACTGCAGGGAAACAGAGCCCTAAATCTCCAGCTGTAGATTTACAGCCTCCATTCCCCTTCTTTACTGCAAATACAATCCGGCAGTAATGGTCTAACACAGGAACACCATCACCAAGCCGGCTGATGGCTCACATAAAAGCAATGTCAACCAAAAACTATGAGTTTATAAAAGGGAACAAACCCTCAACAGTGACAAGAACATGAAACCCATTAACAATTTAAACACTCTCCATTTTTTATTCCCCCACCTTGAAGCTATTACGGCTGATAGAAAGCTTCACAGCTGACTTCACCACTTCAAGGGAGGGCTGCTGCCTTCGGGAGGCAAGCGAAGGGCTCGCCCGGGCTGCGAGGTGGGAGGTGACAGTGCTTTAAAAGCACTCAGGGCTCTGCTCCTGCAAGATCCTCAGCTGCCCTCCCCTTCCCAGCATCTGCTCAGCACCCTGGAAGCATTCAACCCCTTGTAATTTCCGAGGCTTTGGAAAGCTGCTTTGTAAGCCCCAAGATACCCAAACGCTTATTGCTATGGTTACGGGGAAGGGGGAGGGGGGGGGGAGGGAAGCAAAACAAACCCCAAACTCGCAGGTGTGTTGTAATTGGTTTCTTTTTGTCTTGCCTGCAGATTTTCTTGCTGCTCTGGGTCTCTTTTGGCACCTTGTCATATTCTGGAGCAAATATTTGTGGAAGCTGTTGTGGAGTCCCAGGGCTGAGCACAAAGGCAGAGAGGAGGAGGAGAAGGCAGAACCACCTGCTCGGGGTGGGGAGGACCTGGCTGGGGGCAGGCTTCTTCTCAGCCAGATTTGGTAGCAAATTGAGGTGAACCTCAAATATTTGGGGGGGGGGGGAGGATTTTAAATCAGAGCCCAACTCAGCACACCCAAGGGGTCAACTCACCTACAAGAGGGCTTGGGGCTTGGTGTCAGCTCCCAGCAAAGCGCAGCAATGAGCTTCTCTTGGCTCTCTGCTGACCCTGACAGCACCACTTTACCTCCCTGGCTATCAATTTGCTCCAGCTGCAAACCAGGGCTAAGAGCAGTTAACCTCTGCTGCAAAGTGCTGGATCATCTTCCATGGATGATCTTGGAGGTCTCTTCCAACCTGGTTGATTCTATGATTCCCATGGAAGGCATCCTGAACTCGTGGGAAAATGACTGCAGTTTGTCCCAGTTATGACAATTATGTGTCCAGTTCTGGGCCCTTGTGTCCAGTTCTGGGCTCCTCCATTGCAGAGAGCTGCTGAGGTGCTGGCAGGTGCCCAGAGCAGGGCAGCAAGGCTGGGGAGGGGCCTGGAGCACAGCCCTGTGAGGAGAGGCTGAGGGAGCTGGGGGGGTGCAGCCTGCAGCAGAGGAGGCTCAGGGCAGAGCTCATTGCTGCCTGCAGCTGCCTGCAGAGAGGCTGTAGCCAGGTGGGGTTGGGCTCTGCTGCCAGGCAGCCAGGGGCAGAAGGGGCCCCAGGCTGAAGCTGTGGCAGGTCAGGGTCAGGCTGGATGTGAGGAGGAAGCTGTTGGCAGAGAGAGTGATTGGCACTGGAATGGGCTGCCCAGGGAGGTGGTGCAGTGCCCATGGCTGGAGGTGTTGCAGCTAAGCCTGGCTGGGGCACTGAGTGCCATGGTGTGGTTGGTGGGCAGGGCTGGGTGCTAGGCTGGGCTGGGTGAGCTTGGAGCTCTCTGCCAGCCTGCTGGGTTCTGTGATTCAGTGCTGATAGGATCATAGAATGGTTTGGGTTGGAAGGGACCTAAAGCTCAGACAGTTCCAACCCCCTGCCATAGGCAGGGACACCTCCCACTAGAACAGGTCACTCAAGGCCTCATCAACCATTACCTAACTCTTCCAGGGCCCCTATTCCACCAGAGCCTTCAGCACCACCTCTGGATGGCTTTTAAATACCTGCAGGGATGTGGATTTGACCACCTCCCTGGGCAGACTCTTCCAGCCTTTGAGAACTCTTTCAGGCATAGAAGTTCTTCCTAATATCTGATCATTGATCAGTGAGGATATCATTGGTCAGTCAGGGTGCCATAGAGCAGTCAGGATGTAATAGAGCAGTGAGGATGTCATTGATCAGTCAGGATATCATTGACCAGTCAGGATGTCGTGACCAGTGAGGCTATCAGTGACCAGTGAGGCTATCAGTGACCAGTGAGGCTATCATTGATCAGTCAGGCTATCATTGACCAGTCAGGATATCATTGACCAGTCAGGATATCATTGATCCAATCAGCTATTCAGGAAACAGAGAGCGGTGGAGAGGCTCCCACCCCTGGCCAGGCTCCCACCCCTGGCCCTCACTTTCCCAGCCTCACTCCATCATCTCACCCACAGCACATCCTGAATTCGCAGCCATGGCTGCAACCTGTGTCCACAGACCCCTACCAAGAGGCTGCTGTCCCTTTCCTCCCTGCCTGCTCTGGCTGCGGGGCAAACAGCAGGAGCATCAGGAGCAGCTTGAGATCAGCTCCTCAAGCCCAGATGGAAGGAAGTGGCACTGGAGGCTGCTGCCGTAAAGCTGCTCCCATCCCATTGAAGCGCCGGCAGATGGGGCCATAAACGCTTCCTCCTCCCCTCGCTGACAGCCACCAAAGCTCCAGATTCATCTTTATCTTTATCTTGCTGTCAGCCTGGAAATGCCTCTCGCTCTGTCTCCTGCAGCTGGGACACGCCAGGCCAGTTCCCTTCCTCTGGAGGTTCATTTCAACCAACAACAGAAGGGGAAGGAGAGGAGAAGGATGGAAATAAAGATGGCATTGGCAAGGGGGGGGGGAACCCAAACCAAAGCAAAAAAGAGAAAGAAATCCAATGCCTGCCTTGGGCATGGCTTTGTGAAGTGATAGAATCATTGTGGTTGGAAGAGACCTTTAAGGTTCTCCAGTCCAGCTGTTGCTGACCCAGCACTGCCAGGTCAGGAGGACTGCAGCATCTCTCCCACAAGGAGATTCTGAAAGCCCTGGACCTCTTTAGCCTGGAGAAGGGCAGCCCAAAGAGGGTCTGAGCAATGCTCAGCCAGAGATAAGGGCTGGGGAGCAAGAGGATGAGGCTGGGCTCTGCTCAGTGGTGCCCAGGGATGGGACTAGGGGCAACAAGGGGCACAAACTGGAACCCAGGAGGCTCTACCTGAAGAGGAGGAGAAAGTTGCTTGGTGTGAGGGTGCTGGAGGCCTGGAGCAGGCTGCCCAGAGAGGCTGTGGAGTTTTCTTCTCTGGAGAGCTTCCAACCCCCCCTGGCCACTGTGATCCTGGGCAAGCTGCTGTGAGTACTTTAGCAGGGGGTTGGACTGGCTCATCTCCAGAGGTCCATTCCAAGCCACCATTCTATGGTCCTAAATCCACCACTAAGCCACATCCCTCATAGATGTGGTCAGCCTAAGCACCTTCATTTCCTTGTGAGATGCAAGTTGGAGCTTAGAAGGTTCCATGGCAACACAAAGAAGAGAACTTTTCCACTGTGAGGGTGACAAAACACTGGAACAGGCTGCCCAAAGTGGTTGTGGAGTCTCCTCCTCTGGAGACATTCAAACCTCCACCTGGACACATTCCTGTGTGAACTACTCTTGGTGATCCTGACCTGGCAGGAGGGGTTGGGCTGGATGATCTTTTGAGGTCTCTTCCAACCCTTAATGTTCTGTGATTCTGTGCTGTCTGTGAGGTGGAAGGAAAACCAGGAGGAGCCACGAGTAGTTCTGAAGGAGGCAAAGTCAAAAGCAGCCCCGGATAGAAGCACAGAATCAGTCAGGGTTGGAAGGGACCATAGGGATTACCCAGTCCCAATCCCACTGCCATGGGCAGGGATACCTCACACTGGATCATGCTGACCACAGCCTCATCCAGCCTGCCCTTAAACACCTCCAGGGATGAGGCTTCCACCACCTCCCTGAGCAATCCCTTCCAGGCTCTCACCACCCTCATGTTAAAGAACTTCTTCCTAAATATCCAGTCTGAATCTCCCCATTTCCAGTTTTGTTCCATTCCTCCCAGTCCTGTCATTCCTGACAGCCTAAAAAGTCCCTCCCCAGCTTTCCTGTAGCTCCCTTAAGGTACTGAAAAGTCACAAGAAGGTCCCCTGGGAGCCTTCTCCTCTCCAGACTCCACAGCCCCAACTGCCTCAGTCTCTTCTCACAGCAGAGCAGCTTCAGCCCTCTGAGCATCCTCGTGGCCCTTCTCTGGACCTCTTCCAGCACCTCCACATCCCTCTGGGCTCCAGAGGTGGATGCAGTATTGCAGGTGGGGTCTCAGCAGTGTGGAGCAGAGGGGCAGGATCACTTCCCTCTCCCTGCTGCCCACACTTCTGCTGCAGCCCAGGCTCTGGTTGCTCTCTGGGCTGCCAGAACACACTGCTGGCTCCTGTTGAGCTTCTCCTCCACCAGCACCCCCAAGTCCCTCTCCTCAGGGCTGCTCTCAAGCTCTCCCTGCCCAGTCATAGGTGCCCAGATCTAAACCACAGGCAGGGGTTTCCTGGCCCCTCTTGTTCACCTGCACTGAGATGTGTTAGGTATTTCCAGGAGCAGTGCCAACATCTGCAGCTTCATTGGGCAAGATAAAAGTTAAGGACCATAAACCTTTATGCTTGGAGTCGTAAAGCAGAAAGGGTCAGGAGGGAGTTTCTAAACACAGGCAGCTTAGCCCAGCAGCCTCCCTGGCAGGCTGCTTCTTGTCACTCTCCAACCAGCTGCTGCTGGGCACTTGTAGGCAGAGGCCCCTGGGTGAGGTTGGCCATGAGTCTGATGGGACCTGCCACGTCCTGCATTGCAGACAGCCCTAGAATGGCTCAGGTTGGAAGGGACCTCAGAGATCATCTCCCCCAACCTCCCTGCCACCAGCCCCCTGAACCAGGTCTCATCCAACCTGGCTTTGAACACCTCCAGGGAAGAGGTATCCACAACCTCCCTGGGCAGCCTGTTCCAGAGTCTCATTACTCTCATGCTGAAGGATCCAGTGTGAGACTGACAAACCAGAGTGAACCTCTGACACACCAGGGACACTCCTGTGGGTGCTCCCAGATCAGTGTGGAGATGATAAATGAGTGTGAAACACACTGACATGGGTGGGTGCTCCTGGACCAGTGTGAAGCTGATAAATGCACCCCAGCCAGGCTTGGCTTCAACACCTCCAGCCATGGGCACTGCACCACCTCCCTGGGCAGCCCATTCCAGTGCCAATCACTCTCTCTGCCAGCAGCTTCCTCCTCACATCCAGCCTAGACCTGCCCTGCCACAGCTTCAGCCTGGGGCCCCTTCTTCTGGCCCTGGGGGCCTGGCAGCAGAGCCCAACCCCACCTGGCTACAGCCTCCCTGCAGGCAGCTGCAGGCAGCAATCAGCTCTGCCCTGAGCCTCCTCTGCTGCAGGCTGCACCCCCCCAGCTCCCTCAGCCTCTCCTCACAGGGCTGTGCTCCAGGCCCCTCCCCAGCCTTGCTGCCCTGCTCTGGGCACCTTCCAGCACCTCAACATCTCTCTGCAATGGAGGAGCCCAGAGCTGGACACAGCACTGCAGGGGTGGCCTGAGCAGTGCTGAGCACAGGGGCACAAGAACCTCCCTGCTCCTGCTGCCCACACTGCTCCTCAGCCAGCCCAGGATGCCATTGGCTCTGCTGCCCACCTGGGCACTGCTGCCTCCTCTGCAGCTCCTCTCTCAGAGCACCCCCAGGGCCCTCTCTGCCTGCCTGCTCTCAGCCACTCTGGCCCCAGCCTGTAGCCCTGCTTGGGGTTAGTGCTTGCACTGATGACAAAGGTCTCTTCTGACCAAAAGAATTCCATCATTCCATCATCCCAAGGCACCTGCCCAGCACAGACACAGCTCAAGCTTTTCTCTAAGTGCCCCCAAGCCTCTGCCTGGGCACAAAGCCACCCTACCCTCTGTGCTGCCACCTCTCAGGGCACCAACCTGGAACCATAACAGGCTCACTGCATCTCTGCCCTCCCTCCATCAGCTCTGGACCCACTTCATCCAGACAGGGCTTTGAGCAACCTGATGTAGCTGAAGTCAACCCAGCCAACTGCAGCTCGAGCTGGAGCTCTCCTTTTGCCTCAGAGCCTTCTCCTCCTCCTCCTCAACATTCCCTCCCCCTCACCCCTTCCCTCCCTCCCTTTCCCCCCCCCCCGAAAGGCTTCCACAGCATCCCATAAAGGCTGATTTATCTGCCGGCGTTAGCCACACGATACTGTAATTTCCAGAACAAATGCTGGGTGTAAATTGTTGTTTATGCTGGAGCCTGACTGTCTTTTACGAGGAGCAAAGTGAAAACTGAAATCTTCACAGCTTTATTTCTTCCTCTGAAACCTCTCCTTGCAGAAAGAGCAATGCCTGCTGGAACACCCCTGGATGGATGAGCCGGAAAGATTGGTGGCTTCAAACGAAGTACAGGGAATCACCTTCAGCCTTTCCATACCCCCACAGCCTTCCCCTCCCTTCATTCCTTCTCCCTCCCCCCTCCCCCCTTTATTTTCACTGCCAAATCCTCAGCTGGTGTAAATTGGGGTAGCTCCAGTGGCTTGGGTTCATCTGGCCCAGGAGGGTCGTTTGAATGGAGCTAAATTAAAGTGAAAGCAGCAGCGCTCGCATGGCGCTGATTAAAGGCTCTGCCACCCTCCCAGCGCCAGCACTGCCTGCCCAAAAGCACTGCCCCAGCCAGGAGGGTGGCCAGCTCTGGCCTCCAGGGTGGGGTTATGGAGTCATGGAGTCGTGGAGTTGTGGAGTCATGGAGTTGTGGAGTCATGGAGTCTTAGAGTTGTGGAGTCATAGAGTCATGGAGTCATAGAGTCATGGAGTCATGGAGTCATGGAGTCATAGAGTCATGGAGTCATGGAGTCATAGAGTTGTGGAGTCATGGAGTCATAGAATTGTGGAGTCATAGAGTCATGGAGTTGTGGAGTCAAGGAGTCAGAGTCACAGAGTCATGGAATCAGAGTAATGGAGTCATAGAATTGTGGAGTCATAGAGTCATGGAGTCATAGAGTCATAGAGTCATGAAGTCATGAAGTTGTGGAGTCATGGAGTCAGAGTCATAGAGTCATGGAGTCATGGAGTCATGGAGTCATGGAGTCATGGAGTCATACATTCATGGAGTCACACATTCATGGAGTCACAGAGTTATAGAGTTATAGAGTCATGGATTCAGAGTTATGGAGTCATGGAGTCATAGAGCCATAGAGTCATGAAGTCATAGAGTCATGGAGTCATAAATTCATGGAATCACAGAGTCACAGAGTCATGGAACCATAGAATCATGGAATCATAGATCCATGATATCCTAGAATCATGGAGTCAGAGAAACATGGAATCATAGAATCATGGAATCATAGAATCATGGAATCATAGAATCATGGAATCATAGAGTTATGGGATCATGGAGTCACAGAATCATGGACTCCACAGAATTACAGAGCTGTGGAATCATGGAGTCATGGAATCATGCTCATGGAATGCTTTGGGTTGGAAGAGACTTTTGAAGCTCATTGGTCCAATCCCCCTGCAGTCAGAGGGGACATTCCCAGCTATAGCAGGTTGCTCAGAGCCCCATCAAGCCTGACCCGGAGTATCTCCAGGAATGAGGTCTCCACCACCTGCCTGGGTAACCTCTTCCAGTGCCTCATCACCCTCATGGTAAGGAATTCCTTCCTAATGCCTAACCTCAAGCCAGTTTCCTCCAGTTTGAAGCTGTTGTCCCTTGGCCTGAGACTCCAAGCCTTTGTCAAAAGTCCCTCTCCAGCTCTCCTGGAGCCCCTTCAGGCACTGGAAGGCTGCTCTAAGGTCGCCCTGGAGCCTTCTCTTCTCCAGGGAGAACAGCCCCAACTCTCCCAGCCTGTTCCCATAGGAAAGATGCTCTGCAGTGAGCAGTGTGCACTTGCAGCCCAGAGAGCCAAGCAGAGCCTGGGCTGCAGCAGCAGCAGTGTGGCCAACAGGGCCAGGGAGGGGATTCTGCCCCTCTGCTCTGCTCTGCTCAGACCCCACCTGGAGTCCTGCATCCAGCTCTGGAGCCCCTGGGACAAGAGGGCTGTGGAGATGCTGGAGAGTGTCCAGAGCAGGGCCAGGAGGATGCTCAGAGGCTGCAGCAGCTCTGCTGTGAGCACAGACTGAAAGAGTTGGGGCTGTGCAGGCTGGAGCAGAGGAGGCTCCCAGGGGACCTTCTTGTGGCCTGCCAGGATCTGAAGGGGGCTCCAAAAAAGCTGGGGAGGGACTTTTGAGGCTGTGAGGGAGTGGCAGGAGTGGGGGGGATGGAGCAAAGCTGGAGGTGAGGAGAGTGAGGCTGGAGGTGAGGAGGAAGCTGTTGAGCAGGAGAGTGGTGAGAGGCTGGAATGGGTTGCCCAGGGAGGGGGTTGAGGCCCCATGGCTGGAGGTGTTTGAGGCCAGGCTGGCTGAGGCTGTGTGCAGCCTGCTCTAGGGTAGGGTGTCCCTGGGCATAGCAGGGGGAGTTGGCACTGCCTGCTCCTTGTGCTCCCTTCCAACCTGCCTGCTTCTCCAATTCTAAGATCAAAGTTGAAAGCAACTTTTTGATGACAGCCTCTGGCAGCCTCCTGGTTGGGGGAAGCAAGAAAGGTCAGAGAGGAGGTGGAGAAGAGGGGGGGGGGGGTGGTGGTGAAAAATAATAAGAAAAATATAACTGCTTTCTTATGAGGAAAATATTATTGAGTTCTTCCCCTTTCCCCAGCTTTTATGGAAGGAGATTCTGCCAGTTCCCTCCGAAAAAAAGAAGAAAAAGGAGTTTTAAAATGAGATTATGCACCTTCAGGGTGCCATTAGGAAGTTTTACTGTACTGAGATGACATGAAAGCTCTGGAATTAATATCCCTGAGATGCTTCAAACCTGCAATAGCAATTATTGTACTACGTGTCCCTGGATAAATAATAGCCCCATTCAGCTAATTAGCTTCAATGATTTCGGCTCCCTCTAAATTCTCTCTCTCCTCTCTCTTCTCTCTCTCTTGCTCAGCTGTAGGGGGGGAAAAAAAAATCAAGGCAGGCAAAGTTTGGGGAACAGAAACTTCTGGCAGGGGAAAGGGGGAAAAAAATAGAGAAAGAGTTGGGAAATCAATGAAAATAATGATTGGTTTAAAGCAAGAAATCAAAAGTGGTTCACTCTCTTCCTCCTCCTCTACCCCTTCTCCTCCTCTTCCCTTCCTCCTCCTCACCCCTTCTTCCTCTTCCTCTTCTCCCTCTCCTCCTCCTCATTCCCTCTTCCCCCTATTCTCCCCCCCCTCCTCCTCCTCTTCCCTCCTCCTCTCCTTCTCCTCCTCCGCTCCTCTCCTCCTCTCCTCTTCCTCCTCCTGCTCCTCATTCTCTTCTCCTCCTCTCCCTCCTCCTCCACCTCCTCTCCTCCCCCTCTCTCCCCTTCAACCTCCTGCTTTCCCACTCCTCTGCCTATTCTCCCCTTCCTCCTCCTGTCCCACTCCCCCCCTCCTCCTTCTCCTCCTCTCCCCTTCTTCCTCATCCTCTCTTCTTCTTTCTCCTTCTTTCTCCCTCCCTCCTCCTCCTTTCCCCCTCCTCCTCTTCTCCTCCTCCTCCTCCTTTCCCCCTCTTCCTTCTCCTTCTCTCTCCTCCCTCCTCCTCCTTCTCTCCCCTTCCTCCTCCTCCTTCTCTCCCCTTCCTTCTCCTCCTCCTTCACCTCCTCTCTCCCTCCTCCTCCTCCTCCTCCCCCTCCTTCTTCTATCCCCCTCCTCCTCTCCCCCTCCCCAAATCTCTTAATTGATAACTGCTGTCACGGCCAGGGTGGGATAGGGCTGGGGAAATATTAATAGGTTCTAATAGGGAAATAATAAAAGGAGCAGCATTATTAATTGCCACTTAGAGGTAATAAAACCTCTCACACCAACTCCTGCCCCCCCTGCACGCGTGCAGCCCCCATTCATTTCAGCAGGGCTGCATGTGTTAATTGAGAGCAGGATTTAGGCTGTGGCTTGTAATTAATTAATCAAGTTTTCAGCCTGGTTGGTAGACTTTTAAATCTCTCTCTCTCTCTTTCTCCCTCTCTCTCTCAATGTGGTTTAATTTTTTATTGGTTTATGCCTTCACATTTCTCCAGCTCTGAGTTATGCACCAGGGGCTCTGCTTGCTGCTGCTGCTGCTGGGCTGGGATTTGCTCTGGCCTTTGGGTTGGTTGTTTTTTGGGTTGGTTGTTTCTTGCAGAGAGATGTTGAGGTGCTGGAAGGTGCCCAGAGCAGGGCAGCAAGGCTGGGGAGGGGCCTGGAGCACAGCTCTGTGAGGAGAGGCTGAGGGAGCTGGGGGGGTGCAGCCTGCAGCAGAGGAGGCTCAGGGCAGAGCTGATTGCTGCCTGCAGCTGCCTGCAGGGAGGCTGTAGCCAGCTGGGGTTGGGCTCTGCTGCCAGGCAGCCAGCAACAGAACAAGGGGACCCAGGCTGAAGCTGTGGCAGGGCAGGTTGAGGCTGGATGTGAGGAGGAAGTTCCTGGCAGAGAGAGTGATTGGCACTGGAATGGGCTGCCCTGGGAGGTGGTGCAGTGCCCATGGCTGGAGGTGTTTAAGGGGAGGCTGCATCAGGCACTGAGTGCCATGGTCTGGTTGGTTGGGCAGGGCTGGGTGCTAGGTTAGGCTGGATGATCTTGGAGCTCTCTTCCAACCTGCTTGATTCTGTGATTCTATGATCCAGAAAGAGGCTCTATAGAGTGGGGGAAATACAAAGAGAGGAATATGCAGGAAACAAAATATCCAGGAAGAAAAGGACAGCAAGAAAAGGGAACATCTAGAAAAGAGGACATCTTCAAAAGGGAATATCCAGGAAAGGGAGCATCCAGAAAGGGAGCACCCAGAAAGGGAGCACCCAGAAAGAGAGCATCCAGAAAGAGAGCATCCAGAATAGGTCTATCCAGAAAGGGAGCATCCAGAAAGGGAGCACCCAGAAAGAGAGCATCCAGAAAGAGAGCATCCAGAATAGGTCTATCCAGAAAGAGAGCATCCAGAAAGGGAGCATCCAGAAAGAGAGCATCCAGAATAGGTCTATCCAGAAAGGGAGCATCCAGAAAGGGAGCACCCAGAAAGGGAGCATCCAGAAAGGGAGCATCCAGAAAGAGGCTCTCTAGAAAGGAGGAAATGTAAAGATGGGAATGTGCAGGAAAGCAAATATGCAGGAAAAGGAACATCCAGAGAAGGAAACACCTAAAAAAAAAGGGACTATCTAAGGACAGGGATATGCAGGAAAGGGAACAATTCCTTGTTTCTATGCTTCCAAGCAGAGCAGAGGCCCAGGGAGCTGGCAGAAGCTCGCAGGCATCCTGCCTCAGCATCCATTGGCCCAAAGCTCCATCCCACGGCAGCGATAAACCTCCCAGCTCCTGCCCGCAGCCCTCCTGTGCTGCCTGCACAGCCCCAGTGGCACCATCCCATGGCTGCACACAGCATTCTGGCCCTGTTCTCCAATTACTTCGGTGGAGCTCTGCCAGTTTAGGCCAGCTGATGAGCTGCCCTCCTCTGTGCCTAATTATTCAGCCAGCCAGCTCCAGCAAAGCTTAGATGAAGGCCATGGGTACCCCAAGGGGTCACCAGGAGGCACTTCAGCCTGGCCTGCTTTTGAAAAGCTGCAGCCACAGAATGCAAACCCAAACCCTCAGCCCCCTCCCTGAAAGCAATTTAAGCCCAAATAGTGACAAAGTTAAAGCCGTGGGGAATTGGAGCTGCATTTGTCACGTTGGGCTCCGCTCGCAGCCGGCTCCTTTCTCACGCTGCCAGCGGCACAGCTGCCACACTGCTGCCTGCCTCCAGCTTTGTGCCCCCTCCCCAGCTTCCTCTGCCTGTCACAGCATCCTCACAGACTGTCAGGGGCTGGAAGGGACCTGCACAGCTCATCTGGTCCAGGTCCCTTGCCAGAGCAGGAGCACCCAGAGCAGATCACACAGGAACGCAGCCAGGAGGGTTGTGAGCAGCTCCAAGAGACTCCACAATGCCTGGGGCAGGGTCGCTGATGGGCACCAACTGCTCTTGGTGGAGGAGAGACCTCAGAGGGAGCATTAACCAGGTCTGGGTCTTGCCTTCCCTAAACGTCTCCTTTTTTGGACGTCCCTCTCAGGATATCCTCCTCACTGCATGTCCCCTTCTCTGGAGCTCCCTTCCCTGAATATCCTCTTCACTGCATATTCCCTTTCCTGGATGCCCCTTCTCTGGATGTCCTCTTCACTGGGTGTTGCCTTTTCTAGACGTCCTCTTGCCTGGATGTCTTCTTCTCTGGATGTTCCCTTTCTCAGGTGTTTCCTTTTTAAACATTCCATTTTCTACATATTCCCTTTCCTGGATGTTCCCTTTCCTAGGTGTCTCCTTCTCTGGATGTCCCTTCTCTGGATGTGCCTTCTCTGGATGTGCCTTCTCTGGATGTGCCTTCTCTGGATGTGCCTTCTCTGCATGTCCCTTCTCTGCATGTCCCTTCTCTGGATGTGCCTTCTCTGGCTATTCATAGAATCACAGAATTATTAAGCTTGGAAGAGCCCTCTAAGCTCATCCAGTTCAACCTCCTAAGCTCATCCAGTCCAGCCCCCTAAGCTCATCCAGTTCAACCTCCTGAGCTCATCCAGTCCTGCTCCCTAAGCTCATCCAGTTCAACCTCCTGTGCTCATCCAGTCCAGCCCCCTAAGCTCATCCAGTGAGCCCCCTAAACTCCTCCAGTCCAACCCTCTAAGTTCATCCAGTCCAGCCCCCTAAACTCATCCAGTTCAACCCCCTCAGCTCATCCAGTCCAGCCCCCCAAGCTCATCCAGTCCAACCATCAACCCTTCACCACCGTGGCCCCAAGTGCCATGACCACAGAACCCCTCCAGGGATGGGGACTCCACCATCTCCCTGGGCAGCCTGTGTCAATGCCTGACCAGGTTGTTCCAGTCACTTCTCCTTCACTTTAGTCTCTGGGACAGTTCTGTCATCTGGAAAAGCAGTTGGAATTCTGTGGGTGGAAAAGAACTCCACCCCCAAGCCCAGCTCTCTAAGCCTCTGTGTGCTGCTCTTTAGTCCTTATCTTATGGCATCAATGCTTGGCCAGTTGCAACCATGGGCACCCTCCCTTCCACCTCCCCAAAATCCAATTCCAGCCTGTTTCCTGCACACACACTGTCCTGATCCCTCCAAAACCAGGGATCATAGAATCATGGAATGGATTGGGTTGGAAAGAACCTTCAAGATCAGCCAGTTCCAACCCTCCTGTCATGGGCAGGGACACCTCCCACCAGCACAGGCTGCTCAAGATCTCCTCCAACCTGGCTTTGAACACCTCCAGGGGTGAGGCTTCCACAACCTCCCTGGGCAACCCCTTCCAGTGTCTCCCCACCCTCACCATCAAGAATTTCTTCCCCATCTCCAGTCTAAATCTGCCCTCTTCCAGTACCAGCTAACCCCACTCCCAACTCCCATTTCCAATCAGCATCTTCCCAGGACCCAAAGCAACTTCTTGAAGCCTTTCACAAGAGCTTCACTCCTGTGGAACCTCAGTCTTGGGACTCTGAGCTTCATCCCTGTGAAACTCAGTCTTGGGACTCTGAGCTTCACCCCTGTGAAACCTCAGTCTTGGGACTCTGAGCTTCACTCCTGTGGAACCTCAGTCTTGGGACTCTGAGCTTCATCCCTGTGGAACCTCAGTCTTGGGACTCTGAGCTTCACCCCTGTGGAACCTCAGTCTTGGGACTCTGAGCTTCACCCCTGTGGAACCTCAGTCTTGGGACTCTGAGCTTCATCCCTGTGGAACCTCAGTCTTGGGACTCTGAGCTTCACCCCTGTGAAACCTCAGTCTTGGGACCCTGAGCTTCACCCCTGTGAAACCTCAGCCCTGGGACCCTGAGCTTCACCCCTGTGAAACCTCAGCCCTGGGGCCTCCAGGAGGTGGCTGCTGTGTACCATATGGATCTGATCAACACATAGATGTGTGGATGGGATCCTCCTGGAGGGTTGGGGATGAGGGGCAGGGAAGCAGAGATGGGCTCTCCCCTTCCCTTTCTGCTCCACTTGCATGGAGAGATTTAGTCCTGCAGCTGGAACCGGAGCGCTGCAGCCTGCTCCTCTCACCAATCAATTTTTACGGCTGGAGAGGATAATAATGGGAATATCAGGATAAAAAAAACCCTCAATGACCCATAACAGTAACAGATTACAGCTCCTCTTAAATAACTCTGCTGCCTGCAGTCTCTTTGTTTCTCAGGCAGCAGACAAGCTCGGGCGCTGGGACCATCTCTGCGTCCCTGGGATGTTCCAGCGCTCCCAAACCCAGGAGTGTTTGGGAGTGGGTGCAGAGGAAGCTGTGGGAGAAGGGCTGGGAAGGGAGTGTGTGTGTGTGGGGATAACAGATTGAAGCACTCCCAGCCCCTGGGCAACACCATCTCATTGTGGCAAAACCAAAGCAGAAAGTGGCTTGAGCTGGAAGGGACCTTCAGGATCATCCAGTTCCAACCCCCCACCCTGTGCCGTGGGCAGGGACACCTCTCTCTAGCCCAGGTTGCTCCAAGCCTCACCCAGCCTGGTCTTCAACACTTCCAAGGCTGAGGTGTCCACAACCTCTCTGGGCAACCTCTTCCAGCACCCTCAGAGTGAAGAACTCCTTCCTGATGTCCAACCTAAATGTCTTCTGCTCCAGTTTCAAACCCATTTGGGCTGGGATTGAGTTCTGTCCAGCAGAGCTGTCCTCCTGATGCCACCCAACCACAGCTGGAAGGCAATGAAGCAGAACTCACAGCTTCATTTCCAAGCTCCCTCCCCAGCCATATGCTGCATCAGGGAAGCCTGAAGATGGAGCTTTTCCCTGCACCCCTGGGCACCAGAAGCCAGCAGGGTGCCTTCCCCAGGGATCACTGGCACTGACTGGCATTTACTGGTCCTGCTTGGCAAGAAAAGTTAAACCACAAAGCTCCTCCACACCAAAAAAACCTGGAAAGGGAGGACAAGGATTGCTTCCTGCTGGGATGGGAGTCATGGAGTCTCCATGGCTGGAGAAAAGACCTCGAGATCATCAAGTCCAACTGTAGCCTAACATCTCCCTCTACACAACTGTTAGACCACATCCCTCAGCACCTCATCCAAACACCTTTCAACCCCTTCCAGGGATGCTAACTCCACCACCCTCCCTCAGCCACAGAAAGCTGAAGAGGTTTTCATTTCAGGAGGAAGAACCACAGGGGGCTGAGGTTTGTTGGGGTGGGGGTGGCAGGGTGGAGGGAGGAGAAAATGAAAGGCTTCACTTCAAAGTAATCACCTTCAGACCTCCACAAAAACCTCCTTCAAAGGCTGGCCTGGCTTCCCAGGCCACGATAAAGCAGCTTGATGCTTTCATCTGAAGGGACCTCACTGCTGCTCTTCATCTTAAGCACATCGTTAGCCCCAGAGTACCTGGTACCTCCTGCCCCCCTCCCCGTGCAGCATCACAGCCCCATCCCAAAAGCTCTTTTCTTCCAGTTCCTAATTCATGAGGATCCAGAACAATTTGGAGCCTGTTACAGTGTAGAGTTTAAAGGCTTTAAGCCTTTGCTGTAATCATTTCAAACCAAGTCTGGAGCCAGCCCATGGCTGCTTCCTGCAGCAGCCTTGCATTAGCTTCACCCTCGAGTGGCAGCCACAGCAAAACTGAAGCCAAATGGTGCCAAAAACCACTTTAAAATCGAAAGGGTGAGATGAAAATGTGGCAAAGCACACACAGAGACACAGCCCCCTGCAGCTCCTGCCCTCCCTGCTCCTAGCTCCAAAGCCTCATCCTCACCAATCCTAGAATCACAGAGCCAAGCAGGCTGGCAGAGAGCTCCAAGCTCACCCAGCCCAACCTAGCACCCAGCCCTGCCCAACCAACCACACCATGGCACTCAGTGCCCCAGCCAGGATTGGCCTCAACACCTCCAGCCATGGGCACTGCACCACCTCCCAGGGCAGCCCATTCCAGTGCCAATCACTCTCTCTGCCAGGAACTTCCTCCTCACATCCAGCCTCAACCTGCCCTGCCACAGCTTCAGGCTCTGTCCCCTTCTTCTGTTGCTGGCTGCCAGGCAGCAGAGCCCAACCCCACCTGGCTACAGCCTCCCTCAGCCTCCTCTGCTGCAGGCTGCACCCCCCCAGCTCCCTCAGCCTCTCCTCACAGGGCTGTGCTCCAGGCCCCTCCCCAGCCTTGCTGCCCTGCTCTGGGCACCTGCCAGCACCTCAGCAGCTCTCTGCAATGGAGGAGCCTAGAGCTGGACACAGCACTGCAGGGGTGGCCTGAGCAGTGCTGAGCACAGGGGCACAAGAACTCAACAGACTCCACCAGAACCTACCAGAGCTCAGCAGAGTCTAACACAGCCCACCAGAGCCCAGTGGAACCCATCAGAGCTCAACAGAGCCCAACAGAGCCCAACAGAGTCCAACACAACCCAGCAGAGCCCACCAAGCACAGCAGAGTCCAATAGAGTCCAACAGAGTCCAACACAGCCCAGCAGAGCCCACCAAGCACAACAGAGTCCAATAGAGTCCAACAGAGTCCAACATAGCCCAACACAGCTCACCAGAGCCCACCAGAACCCACCAGAGACCAATAGAATCCAACACAGCCCAACACAGCCCACCAGAGACAACAGAGCCCAACAGAGCCTTTTTAATGTATCTCTTCACAAATAAAGAGGAAAAATCCCTTTTTTGATGGATTTCTTCACAGATAAGAGGGGGAAATTCCTTTGCTTATGGATTTCTTCTCAAACAAGGGGCAAAAGTTCCATTTTAGTGCAGTTTTCCCACAAATTAGGAGGAGAAAATCCCTTTTTTATTGCCTATCTTCACAAATAAATGGGGGAAAATTCCCCTTTTAATAGATTTCTTCTCAAACAAGGGGGGAAAGTTCCTTTTTTAGTGCATTTACTCACATATAAGGAAGGGGAAATTCCCTTTTCAATGGATTTCTTCACATATAAAGGGGGAAAATTCCTTTTAAATGGATTTATTCAGAAATAAAGGAGGAAAATTCCCTTTTAAATGGATTTATTCACAAATAAAGGGGGAAAATTCCCTTTTTAATGGATTTATTCTCAACCAAGAAGGAAAAGTTCCTTTTTTAGTGCATTTCTTCCCAAATAAGGAGGGGAAAAATCATGTTTCAATGGATTTCTTCCCAAATAAATGGGGGAAATTCCTTTTTTCAAATGGTTTTATTCCCAAACAAGGGAGAAAAGTTCCTTTTTAAGTGGATTTCTTCCCAAATAAGGAGGGGAAATTCCTTTTTTAATGGATTTCTTCTCAAACAAGGAGGAAAAAATTCCTTTTTGAGTGCATTTCTTCACAAATAAAGGGGAGAGATTCCCCTTTTGGTGGATTTCTTCCCAAATAAGGGGGGAAGGAAATTCCCTTTTAAATGGATTTATTCACAAAAGAGGGGAGAAAATCCCTCTTTAAATGAATTTATTCTCCAATGTGGGGGGGGGGAAGTTCCTTTTTAAATTAATTTATTCACAAAAGTGGGGGAGAAAATCCCTTTTTAAATGAGTTTATTCTCAAACTGGGTGGGGGGAGACTTTTTTTACTGCATTTGTTCACAAAAGGGGGGGAGAAAATTCCTTTTTTAAATGAATTTATTCTCTAACTGGGGGGAAAGTTCCTTTTTTACTGCATTTAATCACAAAAAAGGGGAGAGGAAAATCCCTTTTTAAATCAATTTATCACAAAAGGAGGGGAGAAAATCCCTTTTGAAATGAATTTAGACACAAAAGGAGGGGGAGAAATCCCTTTTTAAATGACTTTATTCCCCAGAGAGGGGAGGGAGTTCCTTTTTTACTGTACTTATGCACCAAACTGGGGAGAAAATTCCCTTTTAAATGAATTTATTCTCTAACCTGGGGGCGGGGGGGGAGGAAAGTTCCTTTTTAAACCATTTATTCCCAAACAAGGTGGGGGAAAATTCCCTTTTGAATCTATTTAGTCACAAAAAAAAAGGGGGGGGGGGGGGAATCTCCCCCTTTTTTACCCACATCTCTTCCCCAATTACACTTAAGAGAGAGGAAAGAAAGCGGCGGGGGAGAGACGGCGGCGGACGGGACCCGAAGTGATGCTTTTAATCACCTCCATCCCACCCCACCCCTCACCACCACCCCCCTCTAGAATAGTTAAGCACCAAAACCACCTTCAGTTTCCATCTCCAGCAGAGGACATCGACCAAAAGAAATGAAACCAAACCACAAACCCACCCCCACCCCCAATATCAACTCCAACCTGGCTTTGGGGACAGCGACAACCAAAGAGCAATTTTTGGTTGACTCTTTGGTCACCTTTCCCCCCCCCCCCCCCCCCCCCAACTCCAACTCCTTTCCCCTTTCCCTCTCCTCGGCGCAGCTCTGATTGCTCTGCATTGTGCTTTCCTAACAGCTTTGGTTGGGCTTTTCTTTCCCCTCCCTTTCCCCCCCACCCTCTCCTCTAGCATCATCACTAATGGGTTTTTAGCCCATGCTTTATAACAGGTTATTAAGGAATATAGCTGGAGCTGGTAATCGCTGGGTAATAGGAATAAAGCATTTAAGAAGCAGCCCCCTTCATTTAAACTGTTAACTGGGGGCGAGGGGGGGTGGGAAGGCAGCACAACTCTGCCGTTATGAATGAGCAAAGCTCTACCAGAAGGGCCAGAAGGGTTCCCGCCCCCCCCCCCCCTTTACTTCTCTTCCTCCTGCAAAAAAAAACCCTCAACAAATATTTCCTTGCACATTTCCTCCTCTTCTATTTTTTCCCTCCCTCCTCCTGAGAGTAAAAACCTCTCCAAAAGAATACACCAAAATATTTCCTTGCACATTTCCTCCTCTTCTACTTTCCCCCTCCCTATTCCTGAGAGTATAAACCTCTCCAAAAGAATACACCAAAATATTTCCTTGCACATTTCCTCCTCTTCTACTTTCCCCCTCCCTCCTCCTGAGAGTATAAACCTCTCCAAAAGAATACACCAAAATATTTCCTTGCACATTTCCTCCTCTTCTACATCTTCCCTCCCTCCTCCTGAGAGTAAAAACCTCTCCAAAAGAATACACCAAAATATTTCCTTGCACATTTCTTCCTCTTCCACTTTTTTCCTCCCTCCTCCTAAGAGTAAAAACCTCTCCAAAGAAAATTTCTTTGCTCATTTCTTCCTCTTCCACTTTTCCCCTACCTCCTCCTAGGAGTAAAAATGTCTCCAAAAGAATACCCCAAAATACCTCTTTACACATTTCTTCCTCTTCTACCTTTTTCCTACCTCCTCCTAAGGGTAAAGACCTCTCCAAAAAACCAAAACCACCCAAACCCATTTCTTTGCTCATTTCTTCCTCTTCTACCTTTTTCCTCTCTTCTCCTGAGAGTAAAAACCTCTCCAAAAGAATACCCAAAAATATTTCTTTGCACATTTCTTCCTCTTCCACTTTTCCCCTCCCTCCTCCTACGAGTAAAAACCTCTCCAAAGACATTTTCTTTGCACAGTTCTTCCCCTTCTATTTCCCCCTCTCTCCTTCTGAGAGTAAAAACCTCTCCAAAAGAACACCCCAAAATATTTCTTTGCACATTTCTTCCTCTTCTACTTCTTTCCTCCCTCTTCCTAAGAGTAAAAACCTCTCTCAAAAAAACCAAACCCAGTCCACCCCAAAACCATTTCTTTGCCCATTTCATTGCACATTTCTTCTCCCATTTCATTGCACATTTCTTCCTCTTCTGCTTTTCCCCTCCCTCCTAGAATCATTGAATCAGTCAGGGTTGGAAGGGACCACAAGGATCATCTAGGTCCAACCCCACTGCCATGGGCAGGGACACCCTACCCTGCATCCTAAGAGTAAAAACCTCTTAAAACCTTTCCTTGCATGTTTCTTCCTCTCCTATTTTTAATTCCCTCTTCCTAAGAGTAAAAACCTCTCCTAAGAACCAAAACCACCCCAAAAGATTTCTTTGCCCATTTCATTGCACATTTCTTCCTCTCCTATTTTCCCCTCCCTCCTCCTAAGAGTAAAAACCTCTCCTAAGAACCAAAACCACCCCAAAAGATTTCTTTGTACATTTGTTCCTCTCCTATTTTTCCCTCCCTCTCCCTAAGAATAAAAACCTCTTAAAACATTTCTTTGCACATTTCTTCCTCATCCACTTTTTCCTCTCTCCTCCTATGAGTAAAAACCTCTCAAAAAAAAAAAAATCACCCCAAAATATTTCTTTGTCCTTTTCTCCCTCTCCTATTTTTCCCCCTCCCTCTTCCTAAGAATAAAAACCTCTTAACATTTTTCTTTGCACATTTCTTCCTCTTCCACTTTTCCCTTCCTCTTCCCAAGAGCAAAAACCTCTCCTAAAAAACAAAACCACCCCAAAATATTTCTTTGCCCATTTCACTGCACATTTCTCCCTCTCCTATTTTTTCCCCTCCCTCTTCCTAAGAATAAAAACCTCTTAACATTTTTCTTTGCACATTTCTTCCTCTTCCACTTTTTCCTCCCTCTTCCCAAGAGTAAAAACCACTCCTAAAACCAAAACCACCCCAAAATATTACTTTGCACAGTTCTTCCTCTTCTATTTCCCCCCTCCCTCCTCCTAAGAGTAAAAACCTCTCCAAATAATACCCAAATTTATTTCTTGGCACATTTCTTCCTCTCCTATTTTTTCCTCCCTCTTCCTAAGAGCAAAAACCTCTCCTAAAACCCAAAACCACCCCAAAAAAGATTTCTTTGCCCATTTCATTGCACATTTCTTCCTCTCCTATTTTCCCCTCCCTCCTCCTGACAGTAAAAACCTCTTAACATTTTTCTTTGCACATTTTTTCCTCTTCCACTTTTTCCTCCCTCTTCCCAAGAGTAAAAACCTCTCCTTAAAACCAAAACCACCCCAAAAGATTTCTTTGCACATTTCTTCCTCTCCTATTTTCCCCTTCCTTCTTCCTAAGAGTAAAAACCTCTCCAAAACACCAGAACCACCCCAAAATATTCCTTTGCCCATTTCATTGCACGTTTCTCCCTCTCCTGTTTTTTCCTCCCTCTTCCCAAGAGCAAAAACCTCTCCTAAAACCCCAAACCACCCCAAAACATTTCTTTGCCCCTTTCATTGTGCATTTCTCCCTCTCCTATTTTTCCCTCCCTCCTCCTGAGAGTAAAAACCTCTTAAAAATATTTCTTTGCACATTTCTTCCTCTTCCATTTTTTCCTCCTTCCTCCTTGAGTAAAAACCTCTCCAAAAAACCAAAACCACCCCAAAATATTCCTTTGCCCATCTCATTGCACATTTCTTCCTCTCCTATTTTTTGCTCCCTCTTCCTAAGAGGAAAAACCTCTCAAAACAAACCCCCCAAACACCCAAAACCTTTCTTTGCACATTTCTTCCTTTCCTATTTTCCTTCTCCCTCCTCTTATGAATGAAAAGCTCTCCAAAAAAAGCCAGAATCACCCCAAAATATTTCCCTGCCTATTTCTTTGCACATTTCTTCCTCTCCTATTTCTCCCTTCCCTCCTCCTAAGAGTAAAAACCTCTTAACATTTTTCTTTGCCCATTTCTCCCTCTCCTATTTTTATCTCACTCTTCCTAAGAGCAAAAACCTCTCCAAAACCCCAAATCCACCCCAAAATATTCCTTTGCCCATCTCATTGCACATTTCTTCCTCTCCTATTTTCCCCTCCCTCTTCCTAAGAGTAAAAACCTATCCAGAAAACCAAAACCACCCAAAATTATTTCACTGCACATTTCTTCCTCTCCTATTTTCCCCTCTCCCTCCTCCTAAGAGTAAAAACCTCTCCAAAGAAACAAAACCACCCCAAAATTATTTCTTTGCACATTTCTCCCTCTTCCACTTTTTCCTGCCTCTTCCAAAGAGTAAAAACCTCTCCAAAAAATACCCCAAAACACCAAAAAATATCTCTTTGCACATTTCTCCCTCTCCTATTTTTATCTCACTCTTCCTGAGCAAAAACCTCTCCTAAAAACCAAAACCACCCCAAAATATTCCTTTGCCCATTTCATTGCACATTTCTCCCTCTCCTATTTTTTCCTCCCTTTCCCTAAGAGCAAAAACCTCTCCTAAAAAACAAAACCACCCCAAAAGATTTCTTTGCCCATTTCTTCCTTTCTTATTTTTTCCCTTCCCTCCTCCTAAGGGTAAAAACCTCTCTCAAAAATAAAACTCAACCCCCAAAAACAACCTTCCCCCCAAAAATATTTCTTTGCCCATTTCTTCCTCTCCTATTTTTATCTCCCTCTTCCTAAGAGTAAAAACCTCTCCTAAAAACCAAAACTACCCCAAAAGATTTCTTTGCCCATTTCATTACATATTTCTCCCTCTCCTATTTTTATCTCCCTTTTCCTAAGAGCAAAAACCTCTCCAAAAAACCAAAACCCCCCCAAAAGATTTCTTTGCCCATTTCTTCCTCTCCTATTTTTATCTCCCTCTTCCTAAGAGCAAAAACCTCTCCAAAAAACCAAAACCACCCCAAAAAATATTTCTTTGCCCATTTCTTCCTCTCCTATTTTTCCCTTCCCTCCTCCTAAGAGTAAAAACCTTCTCCATCCATCACTAATTCTTCCAACCTCCTTTCGCAGCGATCCCCACAAGAAGAGCATCCCCCCGGGACTATTTTCTTTTATATGATGAGTCATTTATTTTATACAATGGGGCCATAAATTGTCCCCAAGTTCAAGCACGCCGTGCATGGGCCATTGCCAAGGAACTGTGTCATCTCCCCGGCTTGTGTTTACGCTCCTGCTCCTTTCCCCACACCTCACTGTTTTGTCATTCAGTCACTGAATCATCTCGGGGAGGAGGGGGGGGGGGGGGGGGGAGTTGGGAGGGAGGTTTGATCCTGCTCCCATTTAAGTCAATGGCAAACTTCCCATTGACGTCAATCGGAACAAGAAAACGAGCTGTTGGGGAGTGGGGATGATAGATGGATGTGGCTGGATCTAAGCAAAGCCACGGCCTCGATGTTGAGGATCTGACTAATAATAAAAAATTATGGGCTGCTGGGATAGAAGGGGAATAGTAGGTGGGCTGGGGAGGGGGCTGGGGAGGGGGGGGGGGAGAGAGGGATGGAATTAACATTCTAATTGGGCAGGTATTTATAAACCTGCAGCCTGGAGGGGCTTCCTAAACGGCTGTTAACAATAAAACACAGAGACTTTCCCCACACTCACACACACCTCCCACCCCCAGCTAGGAGGCAGGATGCAGTTTGCACCCACCTCAGCTCTCTGGGTGCTCCTGTCCCCATCCCTGTCCCCCACATCCTGCAGCCAGCATCCTGTATTCGGCGCCCTTCATTCCTCATCCTGAAGCCTGCATCCAGCATCCCGCACCCTGCATCCTGCATCCTCCATCCCACACCCTGCTTCCTGCATCTCTCATCCCATATTCTGCATCCTTCATCCTGCATCCTGCACCCTGCATCTCTCATCCCACATCCTACATCCCATATTCTGCATCCTTCATCCTGCACCCTGCATCCTGCATCTCATATCCTGCAGCCTGCATCCTACACCCTTCATCCCTAATCCCACACCCTGCATCCTGCATCTCTCATCCTGCATCCTGCATTTCTCTTCCCTCGTCCTGCATCCATATCTTGGATCCTGGATCTTGTATCCTGCACCCTGCATCTCTCATCTTGCATCCTGCATCCTTCATCTCTCATCTTGCATCCTGCATCCCATATCCTGCATCTCATGTCCTGCACCCTGTATCCTGCATCTCTCATCTTGCATCCTGCATCCCATATTCTGCACCTCATATCCTGCACCCTGCATCTCTCATCTTGCACCCTGCATCCCATATCCTGCAGCCTTCATCTCACATCCCACATCCTCTTCCACCCCACGTCCTCTTCTCCATCCCGCACCCTTCATCCCACACCTTCCAGCCCGGGTGCGTGTCAGTCCCTGCTTTGCAAGCAGGTGGCAGTGGCGACATTTCCCGACGAAGCTTCTCAGCTGGAAATGTCCAAAGCCGGGGAAAAAGAGGAGGGGGAGGAGGGGGCCAAGCGCAACCCTCACCCAGGAACAAACACACCAAAATAAATAACATCTCGAAGCGTGAACTCCTTTGCCTCTATCAGATCATTGTTAACAGCTAATAAAATATCAGTCTGCAGGGACAGGAGATAGAGCCAATACCCTAATAAAGAGAGTCAAAGCAAGGAAATTAGATCTGCTGCCTTTTTAGACCGTGTGAATAAGGTGATGGATCTGAAGAGTTGGACAATCGTTGCCTTAAAAAAAAGAAAGAAAGGAAAGAAAAGAAATAATGCTGAGCAGAGCCTGAGCTGGAGAGGTTGATCCCAGAGGAGAGTTGGGATCGTGGCTCTCCCCAGCTCTGCTTTCCCCCTATCCTAACTCTTGCTTCATGTCTTTTTAGGACCAACAACAACAACAACAAAAGGCCCCATTAGCAAATGCCACACTGGAAAATGATTCATGGGTGGAAGCCAACGTGCAAAAAACAACCAACCCCCAACCCTCTCTCCATGTTCTCTTCCTCCTCCTATTGCAGCCTAATTAATATCAATTGAATTAATGGCATTGTAAGAAGTGAGATGTTATTAACCAACAGGCAAAGCATCTCAGCAGCCCCAGCAGCAGCAGCACCACCCCCTCTCAGGCAAAAAAAAAACCCAACCCAAAGCTTTTCAATATTTGCCTGCAGCTGACAGCAATAAATCCTCTTAAATTTGCCTCCCAAGGTCAGCAGGGGCTGGAGATGCATGTGTATGATTTTCTAGTTTACCTGCTAAGGAGAGAGAGGGGTCAGGAAATTATTCTCCTCACTTCAGCCCCTAATTGAATAGAGCAGTGGACGGCAGGCTGCAAACTGAGGAGGGAGCATGAGGATGCACTCGACGGCATAGATCTGTCAGCTGAGACAAGGAGAGACAGGTGAATGGACTGACAGAGGGGAAAGAAGCACCACAGGGATAATAACCACCCTGTGATGAGGAGGATGAGTGGTGAAGGAAGGGGGACGAGTGGTAAAGGAAGGAGGATGAGTGGTAAAGGAAGGAGAATGAATAGTAAAAGAATGAGTAGTAAAGGGAGGATGAGCAGTAAAGGAAGGAGAATGAGTAGCAAAGGAAAGGGAACGAGTGGTAGAGGAAGGAGGATGAGCAGTAGAGGAAGGAGGATGAGCAGCAAAGGAAGGAGGATGAACAGTACAGGAAGGATGATGAGTAGTAAAGAAAGGAGGATGAGTGGTAAAGGAAGGAAGATGAACAGTAAAGGAAGGAGGATGAACAGTAAAGGAAGGAGGATGAGTGGCAAAGGAAGGAGGATGAGTAGTAAAGAAAGGAGGATGAGTGGCAAAGAAAGGAGGATGAGTGGTAAAGGAAGGAGGATGAGTGGTAAAGGAAGGAGGCTGGAGCCAGCTCTGCTATCTGCTGAGAACCTCACAGGGTCACGGAGCCAGGAAGAAAGTCTGGAGCCAATGGACTTGCTGCAGGAATGCAGCACCCCAAGGTGGCCCCAGCCCTGCCACCTCTCTCCATTCCAGGGGGTGCTGGATCATAATATCCCAGAATGGTAGGGGTTGGAAGGAACCTCCAGAGATCATCCAGCCCAACCCCCATGCCAAAGTAGGGTCACCCAGAGCAGGACACACAGGAACATGTCCAAGTGGCTCCTGAAAGTCTCCAGAGAAGGAAGCTCCACAACCTCTCTGGGCAGCCTGCTCCAGGGCTCCAACAGCCTCAAAGGAAAGAAGTTTCTCCTCCAGGTTAAGAGAAACCTGAGTTCCAGTTTGATGTTTCAAAGTGAACCCAGTTGGGGTTCTCCAGAGCAGGACAACTTCTAGGATGCAGCAAATGGGCAAAGGAGAAGAGGTTGAAGTTTTGGGGAGAAATTGACCCTCACCTCAAATCTGTTGCTGCAGCCAAAGCAGCAGCTCAGGGATTGCACAGGGTTTGCTCTCCTGAGGAGCTTTTCCACCTGGGTTTTGAGGAGTTTTATCTAAGGGGGCTCAATTGCATTCATCCTGTTTCACAACCAGCTGCTTCCAAACCTGAGCCCACAGGATGAGCAGACAGGAGCAGATAAAGTATGGTGAGGAGCAGACAAAGCATGGTGAGAAGCAGGCTGAGGAGCCAAAAATGAAGATGAGGCATTCAGAGGAGAACTCCAAGTTGGGTCACTTCATAAGTTTGATCCAAAGATCCCAAAATTGCTGTGCCAGAGCTTGGAAAGAGGGGAGGTAGGGAAGGAGAAAGAGGAAACAAGAAGTAAGCATCCTAGTCATGGAGTGAGACAATGCCAGGGGTTGGGAAGGACCTCAAAAGATCACCTGGTCCAAGCCTTGTGCCAGAGCAGGATCTCCTAGAACCAATGTCTACTTGAAAGGAGGCTGTGGGGTGGGTGTTGGTCTCTTCCTGAGAGAGAGCTTTTGCCATTGGAATGGGCTGCCCAGGGAAGTGGTGGAGTTGCCATCCCTAGAGCCAAGCCTGGCTGGGCACTGAGTGCCATGGTCTGGTTGGCTGGGCAGGGCTGGGTGCTAGGCTGGGCTGGGGGAGCTTGGAGCTCTCTGCCAACCTGCTTGGCTCTGTGATTTATGATTCTCCCAAGTAACTGCTGCCAGGACAAGAATCCTGTGGACAGTTTCTATTTAGGTCATGCTTTGGAAGGATGTTTGAGAAGTCCCTCAGGTGCCCTGAGAATCAATCACAGAATCATAGAAACATTCAGGTTGGAGAAGTCTTCTGAGCTCATCCAGTCCAACCAGCAGCCAATCACAGAACTGTTTGGCCTGGAAAGGACCTCTAAGATCACCAAGTCCAAACCACCAACTCAGCACCACTGTGGCCACCAAACTCTGGCTCCAAGTGCCATGGCCACAGGTTGCTTGAACCCCTCCAGGGATGGGGACTCCAGCACCTCCCTGGGCAGCCTGTGCCAGTGCCTGACCACTCTTGCAGCAAAGAAATTGTTCCTCGTGGCCAACCTAAACCTCCCCTGGTGCAACTTGAGACCATTTTTACCTGTGAGGGTGACAGAACCCTGGAAGAGGCTGCTCAGGGGGGTTGTGGAGTCTCCCTCTCTGGAGATACTCAAAGCCTGCCTGGATGTGTCCCTGTGTGGTCTGCTCTAGGAGATCCTGTTCTGGCAGGGGGGTTGGACTGGATGAGCTTTGGAGGTCCCTTCCAGCCCCTGTGATTTCCTCTCCTATCACCTGGCACCAGGGAGCAGAGCCCAACCCCACCTCGCTCCAGCCTCCTTTTGGGGAGCTGCAGAGAGCAAAGAGGTCTCCCCTCAGCCTCCTCTTCTCTCCACTGAACACCCCCAGCTCTCCCTCAGCTGCTCTCTCCAGACCCTTCCCCACCTTCCCTGCCCTTCTCTGGCCCCACTCCAGCCCCTCAATGCCCTTCTTGGAGAGAAGGGTCCAAAACTGACCCCAGAATCCGAGGTGTCACCTCACAGAAAGCCCTGGAGGAGCCTGAGCATGGCTCTCACCTCTCTGGGATGTTCTCCTGTGCAGCTCAATTCCATTTTCACCCTAACTTAATGCAGAGCCTTTTACAAGAAGAGGCTGCCTTAGATCCTAATCCATTTTGTAATTAAGCATAAATTTTCTCCCCAATCAATTGAACACAGCAATGAACTCCACACTTTACCCAGCTCCTTTCCTGCCAAAGGCTGTCCCTGAGCCATCCACAGGCTTCAGAAGCCCTGCTTGAAGGATGGAGAACATTCCCCACAATCTCTGGCACGTGGCCTTATCTGGGAAACAAAGTAAGGACTCAAGCAGCAGTGCCATAAAGATAAGGTGGAGAGGTTGGAGGTTGGGTTTGTGGGTTTGGTTTTTTTTTCTCCTTGAGGAGATGTTTAAGGATAGAGAGTAGGAAAAAAGAGAAAGAGCTGAGTTGGAACCGTGCAGGCAAAGGAGGGTTTGACCTCTAAGAGGTCAGGGATTGCTTGGGAGAGACACTGCCAGAACCTGAGCATTATCTTCAGCTCTCATTTTGGGCATCTTCCAGTTCCTCCAGTTGATTCCCTTACACAGAATCACAGCATGGGAAGGGGGGGATGGAGGGGGGGGGAGTTGCAAAGGATCTCTGCAGATCATCTATTCCACCTCCCCTGCTAACACCAAAGCCAGGAAGGGTCCAATGCTGCACATGCACAGTGTGGGCAGCAGCCCAAGGGAGGTTCTTGTGCCCCTGTGCTCAGCACTGCTCAGGCCACCCCTGCAGTGCTGTGTCCAGCTCTGGGCTCCTCCATTGCAGAGAGATGTTGAGGTGCTGGAAGGTGCCCAGAGCAGCGCAGCAAGGCTGGGGAGGGGTGCCCTGGAGAGGGAGACTGTAACCAGGTGGGGTTGGGCTCTGCTGCCAGGCAGCCAGCAACAGAAGAAGAGGACAGAGCCTGAAGCTGTGGCAGGGCAGGTCGAGGCTGGATGTGAGGAGGAAGTTCCTGGCAGAGAGAGTGATTGGCACTGGAATGGGCTGCACAGGGAGGTGGTGCAGTGCCCATGGCTGGAGGTGTTGAAGCCAATCCTGGCTGGGGCACTGAGTGCCATGGTCTGGTTGTTTGGGCAGGGCTGGGTGCTGGGTTGGGCTGGCTGAGCTTGGAGTTCTCTTCCAACCTGCCTGGCTCCAAGCTCAGCCAGCCCAACCTAGCACCCAGCCCTGGCCAACCACCTCCCTGGGCAGCCTGTTCCAATGCCTCATCACTCCTGCAGGAAAGAAATTGCTCCTCACATCCAACCTAAACCTCCCCTAAATGAAATAACAGAAGCAGCCAAATTAATCCTTCAGGCCTGGCTCTATTTTTCCCCTCTGTCCAGGGTAAAACATAATTTAGCCTGAGATCTGGAAATGAAAGTCAGAGGAAGCTGAGCTGCTCCACTCTGCAGCTGGGCTCATTTGAACTGGACTGGGTCAGGGCTGGGTTTAAAACACAACCATTTCCAGCCAGGAGCCAGGATTTCACCTGCACTAAAGAGCCTGCTGCAGAGCTTGGGCTGCTGCAGAAACTGCTGCCAGTTGCAAAATTTGGCTGCAGATGCTGGGATGACTTCAGGCACCTCCACACCACCACCCCCCCAGGATGAGCCTCACATCCTGGCTCCAGCTCCAGCACCTGCATCCGCCCAGGCTCTGCGCCCCGCCTGGTGCTGCTGTCAGCAGAGGGCAATGAAGCCCACGCTGAGAACCTGACACCAGCCCAAGATAGGAAGCAGAATTTTGTCCATCCCAACTAAGAGCAGAGCAGCTTCTGGATCCAGCTCCTTTCGTAATCCCAGGCTCAGGTTTCCTCCCCATCTGACCATGGGCAAAGTCTCTGTTCCCACGGGAATCCTTCCTTTGCAGGGAATGTGCCCTTCCTGCACCCAATCCTTCCCCAAATCCCCCCTCACCCTCACCAGCTCTGAGCTCAGAATCCATCCCACTAACCCTGAGCTCAAAATCCATCTCATTCATCCTTCTTTGGGGTGGAATGCAGGGAAATCAAACCCCCCTGGGCCACTGTGGTCCTGGGCAACCTGCTGTGGGTGACTCTGATGTAGCAGGGTGGGGTTGGACTGGATGATCTCCAGAGGTCCTTTCCAACCCGCACCTTGCTGTGGTTCTGGGGTGCCTCTGGATGATCTCCAGAGGTCCCTTCCAACCCTCACCTTGTTGTGGTTCTGGGGTAGCTCTGGATGATCTCCAGAGGTCCCTTCCAACCCTCACCTTGCTGTGGTTCTGGGGTGCCTCTGGATGATCTCCAGAGGTCCCTTCCAACCCTCACCTTGCTGTGGTTCTGGGGTGGCTCTGGATGATCTCCAGAGGTCCCTTCCAACCCTCACCTTGCTGTGGTTCTGGGGTGCCTCTGGATGATCTCCAGAGGTCACTTCCAACCCCTACCATGCTATAATTCTGGGGTTGATCTCCAGAGATCCATTCCAACCTCCACCACGCTGGGATTCAGGACTGATGCTGTGCAACTGAGTTTTCCTTCCTTCCCCAGCAAAGCTGGACACTGCCTGTGCTCCAAGCCCCCTCTCCAACCACCCCCACCCAGCCAGTTGCTAAGGAGCAAACCTCACCCTCCTCACCTCCTCCTCCAAAGCCCAGCGACTTAAACCCAGCCCAGCGATTTAAACCCAGCCCAGCTCCCTCTTCGCCGGGTACCAAAGCGCCGCCAGGCACCGAACTCCACACAGCCCAAGGCAGCAGCGTCGGGGAACAGGCTGGAATGATTTGGATTTGACCGCCAGATGACCTCCAGGGCTGCCCAGCCTGATGGACAGTGAGGCCATTAGTCCTTTTTAACACACATTCTTTCCCCCCCACCACCCCCCCCCCCAGACGCAGACATCACTTCGCAGCCCCAGCTAAACCAGCCATGACCCTGCCCGCTGCGTTATGGGCCCTAAGGCCAGGGGGGATTCCTTTGGGGAAGGCAAGAGACAGCTCCACTGGCACAAAGAGCCCCCACAAATGAAAGGGATGTGGGGGCAAGAAATAGAAATCCCACCCCAAGGCTGAGAAAAGCAGGAACAGAGCAAAGCATTCCCGGGAAAGGAGGGGATGGAGCTCAGCGTTCCCAGCCCAGCCGCGAAGGGCGAGAGGCAAATCGCTGCTTGCTTTGTGCCTCCTGCTCTGGCTTCTGTGGTTTGGGTTTTCTCTCCCTAATCCAAATAATCCTCAACCCCCTCCCTCCCAACCCCAGTGCCAGTTGCTGGCCCACATTTCCCTCTCAGAGGACATAAACCCCCCAATTCCTTGGATTTATTCTCTCCCCCTTCTCTCTCTTCTGCCCAATCATTAACATTTCCCTCTTATTATTCCAACTTTGGGTCTTATTATTCCAACTTTGGGTCTTATTATTCCAACTTCGGGTCTTATTATTCCAACTTTGGGGCTTTTGTTTGGTTTTTCATTTCCTGGGGGATTTTTTAACCCCTCCTAACCCAAATCATCCTCAGCACCCCCCTCCCAGTGCCAGTTGCTGCTCCCTATTTGCCTCTCAGAGGACATAAAATCCCAATTCCTTTGATTTATTCCCCCCCCCCCCAACTTCTCTCTCTTCTGCCCAGAGGTTAATTTTCTTTTGCTCTTATTATTCCAAGTTAAAATGAGGCAGGAGCAAAGGAGTCCTGCTGCTAATAGACCAGAACCAGCCTATTAATCCAGAGCAAAACTTAAGCAGCTCAGAGGTTAAGGAAACCAAAACCTTGCTGCTTTTTAACCTCCTAACCAAACCTTCCAACTAAAAGCAAAAAGGGTTTGGGTTTGGTTTTTGGTTTGGTTGTTTTTCCAACTGGTTTTAAGGAGATTCTTGGACCAAGAGACTGAGAAACCACCAAAGAGCTGCAGATATCCAGAGGAGACTCAGCTCTTTTTCCTCAGCAGAAGCAGAATTTCAGCAATATCTTAGAATCCCTGAATCCCAGAACCAAGCAGGCTGGAAGAGAGCTCCAAGCCAGCACAACCTAGCACCCAGCCCTGCCCAACCAACCAGAACATGGCACTAAGTGCCCCAGCCAGGCTTGGCTGCAACACCTCCAGCCATGGGCACTGCACCACCTCCCTGGGCAGCCCATTCCAGTGCCAATCACTCTCTCTGCCAGGAACTTCCTCCTCACATCCAGCCTCAACCTGCCCTGCCACAGCTTCAGCCTGGGTCCCCTTCTTCTGTTGCTGGCTGCCTGGCAGCAGAGCCCAACCCCACCTGGCTACAGCCTCCCTGCAGGCAGCAATCAGCTCTGCCCTGAGCCTCCTCTGCTGCAGGCTGCACCCCCCCAGCTCCCTCAGCCTCTCCTCACAGGGCTGTGCTCCAGGCCCCTCCCCAGCCTTGCTGCCCTTCTCTCAACACCTTCCAGCACCTCAACATCTCTCTGCAATGAAGGAGCCCAGAACTGGACACAGCACTGCAGGGGTGGCCTGAGCAGTGCTGAGCACAGGGGCACAAGAACCTCCCTTGTCCTGCTGCCCACACTGCTCCTGAGCCAGCCCAGGCTGCCATTGGCTCTGCTGCCCACCTGGGCACTGCTGCCTCCTCTGCAGCTGCTCTCTCACAGCACCCCCAGGGCCCTCTCTGCCTGGCTGCTCTCAGCCACTCTGGCCCCAGCCTGCAGTGCTGCTTGGTGTTGTTGTGGCCAAAGTGCAGAACCTGCCCTTGGCCTTGTTCAGTCTCATCCCCTTGGCCTCTGCCCACCCATGCAGCCTGGCCAGGTCCCTCTGCAGGGCTCTGCTACCCTCCAACAGCTCCACAGCTGCTCCTAGCTTGGTGTCTTGATTTATTTTGGCCACCTTGCTGCAAAACTGAGCCAACCTCTTCTGCTGCCTCTGCTTCCCCAGCTGGAAAACGAAGAAAAAGAGGATTTAAAAATCCTCCTCTGTCCTCAGCCATGCTCCGAGGTGGATAAACCTCCCCAGTAGCTCAGAGGAGAGCTATTAAGCACTCAGAGACTCCCAGAAGGAAGAGAATAAACCCCACCCATGGCCACGAATCCCCTGTGAGGATCCAACCTCACTCTGCCTACCCCAGATGCTGAATTCTGCTGGCAGAACTCAGTCAAAACAACAAAGTCAGCTCTGAGGGGTTAGGGGCAGTGTGGAAAGAGCTTTTCTGACCCTTCCCTCTCCCCCAAAAAGATTATTTGTCCCATCTAAAAATAAAATGCCTGCATCAATAGAGATGCCAAACCCACAGCACCAAGGGCAAACAAGAGGAAAAAGAAAAGCCTTTTTCTCTCTCTGCCCAGTGGCTGCAGCTAGACAGAGCCCTGCCTGTCCCCAGCTCGGTTTTGTTTCCCTCTTGGACAAGTTAGGCTGGGCTCAAGGAGGAAACATCTGTTGGGCTCTCCCAAAGCTGCCACTTCGGGTGCTGGAACCTCAATGCCACTTCCACAACCCCAACATCTCTCATGAGGAGGTGCTGAGGCAGTTGGGGCTGTGCAGGTTGGAGAGGAGAAGGCTCCCAGGGGACCTCATTGTGGCCTTTCAGTATCTGAAGTGGGCTACAAGAAAGCTGGGGAGGGACTTTTTAGGCTGTCAGGCAGTGATAGGACTTGGGGGAATGAAGCAAAGCTGGAAATGGGGAGAGTCAGGCTGGATGTTAGGAAGGAGTTGTTCAGCATGAGGGTGGTGAGAGCCTGGCAGGGTTGCCCAGGGAGGTGGTGGGAGTCTCATCCTGGAGGTGTCTGAGGCCAGGCTGGCTGAGGCTGTGGGCAGCCTGCTCTAGTGTGAGGTGTCCCCGGGCATGGCAGGGGGGTTGGGACTGGCTGCTCCTTGTGCTCCCTTCCAGCCCTGCCTGATTCTCTGATTCTCTGATCTCTTACTGGAGGCAGCCCTGGTAGGGCAACAGCAGCAGCGCTGAGGTGGCAGGGGAAGGGAGAAACCTCTGGATGGTCTCATTCCTAAAGTTCTAAGCTCAGGTAGGAGCCTGCATCTCACTCACAAGCTCTCAGCCCATTTTTCCCCCCCACCCTCAGGCCAGGAGAGAAATGCAATTGCAAAGGGCAAACCAAGCTCCATCTCCTCACACAACCTTCCCCAGCACAGCTGCGGAGAAGGGAGGCAGCGACAGAATTCCTCTTCTCGGGCAGGCAGGGAGAAACACATCAGATGCCTGCAGCCTGCTCTAAGTCCAGGAAAAACCTTAGAGGGGGCTTTAATTATTTTTTTCCCCCTTTCTTTCTCTCTTTTCCCAGCTGTTTCCCACACTGGCTGACATTCTGCAGGCTGCAGGCTGTTTGTTTTCTCTAGCACGGTGGCTGTACAGTAGAGTGTGCCTGACCCCTGCGCCGGGGAAGGAGGAGGGGGGTGAGAAGTGTGGCTAATGCTCCTACAAGGTAACCTTTTCACTGGAGCTTTCTTGGGTGACCCCAGAGTCCCATCTGTCCAAAGCCTAACTCCTATGGCATGTGGAAAATGCAGCTGGCCTGTCTCCAGAATGTCTCCTGCAAGACCAGACCCATCTGCATCTTTTCTGCTTTATCCAAGTTTGCAGCATGGCAGATTTCTCTCTCCCCCCCCTCTCCCTTCCCTCCCTTTTATTCCCTCGAATTTAACTCCTTCTGCCCAGGCAGAGTGTTTGGTTTAAAGTAGGAAAAATATAACTCAGAGCAGGTTTAGGCTGACCTGACCCAACACAAACCCTCGAGTGACTTAGTTGTGCTCTGAATTTGCTTTGTAGTGGTCAGAACAATTTGCACCTTTATAGTCTCCTGTCCCCCACTAGGGTTTGTCCATCTCATCTCATCCCTGGTCCCTCTATTCCCTCCTCTTCCCCAAGAGGCTTTGTCCATCTCATCCCATCCCTGGTCCCTCTACTCTCTCCTCTTCCCCAAGAGGCTTTATCCATCTCATTTCATTCCTGTTCCCTTTATTCCCTCCTCTCCCCTAGGAGATTTCATCCATCTCATCCCTGGTCCCTCTATTCCCTCCTCTCCCTCAAGAGGCTTTATCCATCTCCTCTCATCCCTGGTCCCTCTATCCCCTCCTCTTCCCCATGAGGCTTCATCCATCTCCTCTCATCCCTGGTCCCTCTATCCCCCCCTATTCCCCATGAGGCTTTATCCATCTCATCTCATTCCTGTTCCCTTTATTCCCTCCTCTTCCCCATGAGGCTTTATCCATTTCATCTCATCTCATCCTTGATCTCTTTATTCCCTCCTGTCCCCTAGGAGGCTTTATCCATCTCATCTCATCCCTGGTCCCCGATTGGCAGTTGGCAGAGTTGACACTGCAGCAGGGACAGGAAGCTGCTGCTTAAGGGACAAGCTGAGAGCGGAGAGTGCCTGATTGCTGCAGCGATTGCTGCTGAACTACAACCAGGAGGCATTTTAGGCAAACGATCAGCTGGGGTGGGGGCTGGACCACGGCAGAGTGTTATTTCCACTCCACTGAAAACGACATCGTGCCTCAGTTCCTTGGGGAATCTCCTTAACAGTGAATTAGTGGCTGAAGATCTCCGGAGCACCACCGGAGGGATGCTCGAACTCAGGATTTTCAGCCCCTTTGGCTTCATCCACGTTCCAGCAATTAGCCAAATATTCCTGGTGGCAGTGAGCTGTGTGGGGAGGAAAAAATCCTCAAGGCCAAGTTGGGAACTGATGGGAATGAACTGGTGGCATTCCCTGCCTGGCCTGTCAATCCAGACTGGTGTAAAATGAAGGGGAGAGGAGAGAGGGGGAAAGGCAGAACGAAGCTGTGGTTGTTCCAACAGCTCTTGGCCACCTTTGTGCTTGTTTAGGGGTTCCCTTCCCACCTCCCCTGGCTAGGCCAAGGAGCAAGGGTTGACACCAGGATACATTGGGCCAGGCTGGTGAAATTCCTGCTTCTCTGCTCCGTTTGAATGAGGAACACTCCCAAACAACCGCCGGCACCCAAGGTCGGTCCCCACCAAGCTGTCCTGCTCCTCCACAGGCTGCAGCGCACCTGAGAGGCTCCAAAACCCTCTCTTTGTTTTCTTGTTCACTTAAACAGGATCAGAACTGCACTTCCCAGCAACGATGCAAAACTGCAAACTCCAAATGAGTGGGGAATGAGGATCAGACACCCACAGGCACCTTCCAGATAGCTCAACTCACATTAACTAATTACGACTGAGCTTTGCTTCCCGCAGGCAAAACCACATAATAAGCCAGGAATTAACTCCAGTGCAGTCACAGGATTAACATGGTACCAAGGGCTGGTAATTAAAAGAAGCCTGATAAAGACTCTGCCAAAAATTAATTAATAAAAGGAGAAATAACAATGGAAGATTAGATCCAGGGGCTTGGCATTCCTGCTGGCCTGCTCCAGCAAAGCCCTGATCCTGGCTGGGAAAGGGGTGGGAAAGGGATGGGAAAGGGTGAGGAGAGCAGGAGGAAGGCAAGAAAAAGGGGAGGAAGGCAAGAATAGAGTGAGGGAAATGGGAGGGATGAAAGGATAAAAAAATAGGAGGAAATCAAGGACAAAAATAGGAAAATGAGAGGAAATCAAGGATAAAATGAGGAAAATGGGAGGAAAGCAAGGATAAAATGAGGGAAATGGGAAAGAAAATGAGGGAAATGGGAAAGATAAAATAAGGGAAATGGGAGGAAAGCAAGGATAAAATGAGGAAAATGGAAAGGATGGAAGAATAAAATGAGGAAAATGGGAAGGATGAAAGGATACCACAAGAAAAATGGGAGGAAAGCAAGAATAGAATGAGGAAATGGGAGGAAATCAAGGATAAAAATAGGAAAATGAGAGCAAATCAAGGATAAAATGAGGAAAATGGGAGGGATGGAAGAATAAAATGAGGAAAATGGGAAGGATGAAAGGAAAAAATGAGGAAAATGGAAGGGATGGAAGAATAAAATAAGAAAAGGGGCAGGAAACCAAGGATAAAAATAGGGAAATGAGAGGAAATCAAGGATAAAATGAGGCAAATGGGAGGGATGGAAGAATAAAATGAGGAAACTGGGAAGGATGAAAGGATAAACTAAGAAAAATGGGAGGAAATCAAGGCTGAAATTAGGAAAATGAGAAGAAAGCAAGGATAAAATGAGGAAAATAGGAGGAAAGTAAGAATAAAATGAGGCAAATGGGAGGGATGGAAGAATGAAATGAGGAAACTGGGAAGGATGAAAGGATAACACAAGAAAAATAGGAGGAAAGCAAGATGAGAATGAGGGAAATGGGAAGGATGGAAGAAGAAAATGAGGAAAATGGGAGGGAATCAAGCACAAAAGAAGAAAAATGGACACAGCACTCCAGGTGTGGCCTGACCAGTGCTGAGTGAAGCCATTTTAATTCACCCCAGTTTTAATTAACCCCACCCTGCTCGGGAGGTCGTTTTCAGCACCACTAATATGCAAGGAAGGATTTTCCACCAGGAATAATCCTTGGTTGGGGGAAGGGGAGGTTGGGAGGTTGATGGCTCTCAGGGAGAGTTTGAAGACCTCCCCCTGTGGCTTTCAGCCACCTCTCCAAGGGATTAGGGTGGCAGTGCTGGATGAGTAGGGGGCATTGGACCTGGGGGGGAGGAAGAGGCTGGGGCCACCGGGAGTAAAGAAGCTGCGAAGAAGAACAGGGAAGGTTTTATGAGGGCTGCTGTGACCCAGAGTCAGTTGGTCACATGCAGCCCATGCCCATTACCAAATCAATAAGCATTAAATCAACCTCATTTTCTACTATTTAAATTAACTATAACTGTTTTAATTGCAGATTCATCGTCTGCAAAGTGCTCATTGCGCTTCGCGTTACAGCCTGAGGTTTGCTTGCATGTTACAGACCATTGAGAGCACTCCACCAACCCAGCCCTGCTGAAACCTTCTCCCCCTCCACACACACACCCTCCACCCTCCCAGCCTCCAGCCTACAGGAGGAGACCCATTAAAAGCAGAAGAAGGGGAAGGGAGGGCTGGGAACACGCTGGGAACACACAGCATGGGAGCTGCACACAGGGTAATGGTCAGCGCTGCTCAGAGCAGCAGGCAAGAAATTAAGGCCTTGCTCTTGCTCCCATGGGAGATGCTGCTGTGGCTGGAAGTGGTTAAGGGGGTCCCAGCTTGAGGGGATGTAGGGGAAGGTTGGATTGAGTCATGGAATCTTAGGGGTTGAAGTGAGCTCTAGAGAGCAGCGAATCCAACCCCACCCCTGCCAATGTTATGGGGGAGTCCCATGTGGGGGGCAGCTCTGGTTGGTGGAGAGAGGGGTTAGAAAATCAGATTATAGAATTATAGAATGGTTTGGGGTTGGAAAAAGTTTCCAAGAGCTTCATAGAATGGTTTGGAGTAGGAAAAAGTCTCCAAGAGCTTCATAGAATTGTTTGGAGTAGGAAAAGGTCTCCAAGAGCATCATAGAATGGTTTGGAGTAGGAAAAGGTCTCCAAGAGCATCATAGAATGGTTTGGGGTTGGAAAAGGTCTCCAAGAGCATCATAGAATGGTTTGGGGTTGGAAAAGGTCTCCAAGAGCTTCATAGAATGGTTTGGAGTAGGAAAAGGTCTCCAAGAGCATCATAGAATGGTTTGGGGTTGGAAAAGGTCTCCAAGAGCTTCATAGAATGGTTTGGAGTAGGAAAAGATCTCCAAGAGCTTCATAGAATGGTTTGGAGTAGGAAAAGGTCTCCAAGAGCTTCATAGAATGGTTTGGAGTAGGAAAAGGTCTCCAAGAGCTTCATAGAATGGTTTGGAGTAGGAAAAGGTCTCCAAAAGCATCACAGAATGGTTTGGGATTAGCCTTTTGAGGGAGAAACTGCTCCTCATGGCCAACCTAGAGCTCCCCTGGTGCAACCTGAGGCTGTTCCCTCTCATCAGTAAGAAAATCCCATCCCATCCCATCCCATCCCATCCCACCCTTAAGGTCTTTAAACAATCTTTGGCAGCTTTCACCATTCCTTGGGGGGGTTGGAGGGTGGGGGTGAAGCACACACCCTGGGTTTGGTCCTGGCATTTTGCTTCTGTTGCTTTTGTCTTCTTCCCATCCTGCCCCTGAGACAAGGCACAGCCCTGTAGGTAAGGGGGGGCTGGTTCATTTGTTATGGCTGTCAGTCTCTTGACATCAGCACCAGACAGACTGGGCCCTGGGTCAGTGGCAATGACCCCAGCAGCACTAAAACATGCACAGAGTAAACACTCAGGGGTGGGCAGCGAGGGGGTTACTCCGCAGAGCTTTTGCTCCACGCTGCCCCCAGCCTCCCCCTGCCCCTCAGTGAGGAGCTGCAGGAGCAGAGCAGCTCCCAGCTCAGCCCTGCAGATTGAGTCCCTCTGGCTTGTTGGTTGGGTCAGCAAAAGAAGTCCCCAAGTCACTTTGTGGTGTTTGAAGAGCAATGAGCTCTGCTCTACAGGCTTGGCATGGCTGCTGGGTGGTGAGACACTGGAGGGGTGCCAGGCTCTTGCCAGTGGTGCCCAGTGACAGGCACAAGCTGGGACCCAGGAGGTTCTGTCTGACCACGAAGGAGTAATTCTTTGGTGTGAGGGTGTTGGAGGCCAGGAGCAGGTTGCCCACAGAGGTTGTGGAGTCTCCTTGTTTGGAGACTTCCAAGACTCATCTGGATGCATTCCTGTGTGACCTGACCTGGGTGACCTTGCTCTGGCAGTGGGGTTAGACTCTGATCTCTGGAGGTCACTCCCAACCCCTGCAGAATCAGAGTGCCAGCAGGAGGAAGGGACCTCTGGAGATCAGAAGCCAACCCCTCTGCCAAGGCAGGGTCACCTGGAGTAGGTCACCCAGGAACACATCCAGGCAAGGTTTGAACATCTCCAGAGGTGGAGCCCCCCACACCCACACAAACACACCTCCCTGCTCAGCCTGCTCCAGTGCTCTGTCACCCTGCAACCAAAGAGCTGTTTCCAGGACCCTGCTCCAACCTCTTGGACCCTCAGGAGAAGCTGAATTCTGGGCTCCCAGGTTTCCCAGCTGGCTCTGTGGCAGGAGCTCTGCTTGCATGCTGGGGGAGAAGCAGAGACTACTTTAACATCTCATTGCAGCACAGCAAGAATTAGCTCATCCATAAATGACAGCAGGCCTGCAGCTCCTCTGTCCTCCCCAATGCCCAAAGCACAGATTAGAGATAAAAATATCTGATTTTTCTAGATGCTGGACTCGATAATAAGCTTCTGAATTCCCCTGGATGGCTTCCTTAAACAGCCCCTGTTACTCAGCAGCCTGCCCTCCTCCAGAACTCCAGTTTCCAAGGCTACACACCAATGGACAACCCCCAGCACTGCCACCTCCATCCATCCCCCCCCTCCCCTCCCCACCAGACCCCAAGGTACAGCTCTGCTGGGACAGTTAATAGCAAGGATTAGTGAGCTAACCAATACCATGACTCTCTCCCGTGTGTTTCCCTGCTCTCCATTACTGCCCCCAGCACTGCCGGAGCTGGCTGAGCACTTTGAAGTCATTAATGTCCCCCAGAGCTCCAGGGGCTGTTAGCCCCATCCTCACCCAGCCCCTCCTGCAGCTCCATCTCCCAGGAACCTGCCAAGAAAGTCAAGGGAGAGCCCTGCCTGCAGGGCAGAGCAGCTCATTGACCTCCAGCTGCCTCCCCAGCCTCCTCTTACAGCATCAGAGAGTGCACAGAGCTGGGAGGGAGCTCCATAGGGCATCCAGGCCAGCACCCCTGCAGTCAGCAGAGACATTCCCCAGCAGAGCAGGTTGCTCAGACCCCATCAAGCCTGACTTTGAATGTCTGCAGGGACAGGGCTGCTCCACCAGCCCCCTGTCCCAGAGTTCCACCACTCTCACAGTAATGAATTTCTCCCTAGGGTCCAATCTAAGTCCACCCTCAAGGTAAAGAGCACAGAGGAGAGCCTGTAAGAAGCCTCCTGCAAAAGGCCTTCTCCCATCACCCAACTTTGCTTATAGAATCACAGAACTGTTTGGGCTGGAAAGGACCTCTAAGATCACCAGGTCCAAACCACCAACCCAGCACCACTGTGGCCACCAAACCCTGGCCCCAAGTGCCATGGCCACAGGTTGCTTGAACCCCTAGAGGGATGGGGACTCCAGCACCTCCCTGGGCAGCCTGTGCCAGTGCCTGACCACTCTTGCAGCAAATAAATGTTTCCTCGTGGCCAACCTAAACCTCCCTTGGTGCAGCTTGAGGCCATATCCTCTTGTCCTATCACTTGATGCTAGGGAGAAGAACCCAACCCCCAGCTCGTTCCATCCTCTGTTCCAGCTGTAGAGAGCCAGAAGTTCTCCTCCTCAGCCTCCTTTCCTCCAGGCTGCACAACCTCACTTCCCTCAGCTGCTCCTCCCCAGCCCTGCTCTCCAGACCCTTCCCCAGCTTCATTGCCCTTCTCTGGACCTGCCTCAGCCCCTCAATGTCCTTCATGGAGTGAGTGGCCCCAAAACTGAACCCAGGATTCAAGGTATGACCTCACCAGTGCCCAGTCCATGAGGAATGCTCTCAGGCAAGGGTAGGCAAACCCTCAGCTCATCCTCACACTCCCAGCCTGAGCACTGCTGACTATCTCAGAAGATCCCAGAGGAAGAGGGGAGAAAAATGAGGAGCTGCCCCAGACCCTTAATAAGGAGGCAAAAGGTCCCAGCCCAGGTAGCAAAAAAAATCCTCCACTGCCATAAAATAGGCTGATTTGGCTTTAAGAAGTAATTACAGAGTTAATAAAAGCAGGCTCCTTGACATGCCAGGTCCTGACGACACTGCCTGTGTCATGGGCACTGAGTGACTCTCCAGCTTGCTGCTCATTGATCCAGCAGAGGCTAACAGCTCCGGACTGGATCGATGCAGCTGTCGGGGGCTGGCAGCCAGAGCCCCCGCGCAGGAGGCAGCACATGAAGGAGTTTACTGCTCTTGCACTGTGACCTGTTTGGAAATGAAACATCTGGGCCCCTTTTTTTTTTTTTACCTCTCTTGCTTTTTCATGCAAAGATTAATCCAAGCCCATGAACTGAGAGCCAGAAAGATCCATTCTTGCTTGCCTTGAGGAAAGGGGCAGCAGGTTGGGTGGAGGAGGGAAGTGGAGCAGCTTCTGCTGGTGGCCAAAGGTTTAGTTGCATTTAAAAGTTCCCCCCACACACAAAGAAAAACCAATTAAAACAACAAATCCAACACCAAAACTCAGCCAACAAACAAATCTGTGTGAAGGATTTCATAGGATTATGGAATGGGTTAGGTTGGAAGGGAGCTGGAAGCTCAGCCAGTGCCAACCCCCCTGTACCATAGGCAGGGGCAGCTCTCACTAGAACAAAGACTCATCCAGCCTGGTCCTGAACACCTCCAGGGAGGTTGTGGAGCACAGAAGCACCCAATGTGATCAAAGATCAAAGATCACATTGGGTGCTTCTGTGCTCCACAACCTCCCTGGGAAACCTGTGCCAGGGTCTCACCACCCTCAACCTGTGCCAGTCTCTCCCCACTCACTGCCAAGAACTTCTTCCTCACATCCACTTTCAATCTCCCCTCTGCCACTTCAAACCCATTCCTCCTCCTCCTGGCATTCCAAGCCCTTGTCAATAGTCCCTCCCCAGCCTTCCTGTAGCTCCCTTCAGATCCTGCAAGGCCACTCCAAGGTCTCCTCAAAGTCTTCTCTGCTCCATGCTGAAGAGTCCCAAATCAATCACAGAATGCATTGGGTTGGAAAGGACAACTAAAGGTCATCTTAGTCAGCAGGGACATCCTCAGCTAGGACAGGTTGCTCAGAGCCACATCAAGCCTGACCTTGAATGTCTCCAGGGATGAGGTAACCTGTTCCAGGGTTCCACCAAGTAGAGAATGTCTTCCTGATGTCCACTCTAAGTCTCCCCTGCTCAATTTTCAAGCCACTCTGCCTTGTCCTGGCCCTACAAGCCCTTGCAAACAGTCCCTCCCCACCTCTCTTGTAGTCCCCTTCAAGTACTGGACTCTAACCTGAGATCATTTCTCCTTGTCCCACCAAATTCTCAACCAAAACCATTTTGTTTTCCACCCAAACCCTGCACATTTGTTTTTTTTTGGCTACAGAGATTCCTTTCCTGGTGAGGTCTTTACCACAGAGACCTTCCCAGCATTGCACAATGCACAAGCCCCAAGCACCTGCAAGGAAAAGGAGGAAGGAGGTTGGTTGGGCAGCCCTGTGGTGAAGGGTGGATGGATGCACATGGATGGGACCCCAAACTAAGCTGTGCCTAGGGCTGAGGCACCCTGGGGTGGGTGGATGATGGATGGGACCCCAACCAAAAGCTGTGCCCAGAGTTGAGGTACCCTGGGGTGGATGATGGATGGATGCACATGGATGGGACCCCAGCCCAAAGCTATGCCCAGGGTTTGAGGCACTCTAGAGGACAGCAGATGGATGCACATGGATGAAACTCCAGCCCACAGCTGTCCCAGACCTGAAGCACCCTGGGGTGGATGATGGATAGATGCACATGGATGGGAACCCAGCCCAAAGCTGTGCCCAGGGTTTGAGGCACCCTAGGGTGGACAGTGGCTGGATGCCCATGGGTGAGACTCCAGCCCATAGCTGTCCCCAGACCTGAAGCACCCTGGGGTGGACAGTGGATGGTGTCCACGGAGGAGCCCCCAGCCCAAAGCTGTCCCCAGGGCAGGGCATTTGTCCTGTCAGACACAGAATTTCATGGAAGTCTTAAGAGATTAAATCATTTAAATCAACTTCTGTTGAATTTGGTTGAGACTGGCCAAGGGGTTAAAAAGGTGAGAGGTAAAGCAGGAGCACCCAAGCAGGTGTGGTGAGTGATAAACTTCTCCCTGCTCAGAAAACCCAGCCAAAAGCCAAAATAAAACTAACACCCCCCAAAAAAAACCTTAATCATTAAGCAGCAAAACTCTGGCAGGAAGCAAAGGGCACAGAGAACATTTCTCCTAGTTTGATCTCCCCAGGTATAAACACCTGCAGGGCAACCAGCAGAAGGAAAACCAGGATGGAAGCCATGGAATCCCTCCCTGGCTGGGGCCAGAAATGTCACCACAGCTCAGTGCCCCATTTTTCACAGCACACCTGTGGCTCACAGCCCTCCCAGCTGGTACCAAACCACCCAAAGGCAGGAGTCCAGGAGGGTTAATATTTAACAGTGCCACCTGGGCACCTCTAACACAGAGAACATTTCCAGCTGGCTGGAGGAGTTCCTCCAGCTCCACGGAGCCACTCACCCGTGCTCAGCCCAAGTGTGGGTTTGGTGTTGCTGGGAAGAAAATGATTCATCAGGGGCTGGAATTTCAGCCTGGACTCGCATGAGCAGCTCAGACCTGCTGGAGAGGAGGCACAGTCTGCTGGGGCCAGCACCAGGTTGCAACTGGGGTGGCCAGGCTCAACCATCTGCTGTGCCACTGAGTGCCCAGCAGCCTTGGGCATGCCACTGAGGGACTTTTCACCAGGGCTTGGAGGGAGAGGGTGAGAGGGAATGGATTGAAGCTTGAGGAGGACAGATTGAGACTGGAGATGAGGTAGGGTGAGGTTTTATTAAGGTTCTTTAGAAGCTGGGGGTTGTTTCCTACCAGATCCTAGCTTAGAATGCTAGAATCAGACAGGCTGGAAGAGAGCTCCAAGCTCCTCCAGCCCAACCCAGCACCCAGCCCTGCCCAACCAACCACACCATGGCACTCAGTGCCCCAGCCAGCCTTGGCTTCAACACCTCCAGCCATGGGCACTGCACCACCTCCCTGGGCAGCCCATTCCAGTGCCAATCACTCTCTCTGCCAGGAACTTCCTCCTCACATCCAGCCTCGACCTCCCTCAACCTCTCCTCACAGGGCTGTGCTCCAGGCCCCTCCCCAGCCTTGCTGCCCTGCTCTGGGCACCTGCCAGCACCTCAACAGCTCTCTGCAATTCAGGAGCCCAGAGCTGGACACAGCACTGCAGGGGTGGCCTGAGCAGTGCTGAGCACAGGGGCACAAGAACCTCCCTGCTCCTGCTGCCCACACTGCTCCTGAGCCAGCCCAGGATGCCATTGGCTCTGCTGCCCACCTGGGCACTGCTGCCTCCTCTGCAGCCTATTAGAGCAACCTGGGCTGGTGGGAGGTGTCCCTGCCTGTGGTGGGGAGGTTGGAACAAGATGATCCTCAAGGTCCCTCTGGAGCTCATCCTGCCTAACCCTCCTGCTAAAGCAGGGCACCCACAGCAGCAGCTTGCCCAGGATCACAATGCCCAGGGTGGGGGTGGAAGCTCTCCACAGAAGGAGACTCCACAACCTCTCCAGGGCTCCAGCACCCTCAAAACAAAGAAGTTTCCCCTTCACTTCTGGTGAATCCTCCTTTGCTTGGTATAAAACATCCATCAGAGACTTTCCACACCCCACAAGCCTGCTGCCTTACATTCCACACCCCACTTTGCTTCCCAACAGCTCCCTGCCTTTTTGAGGCCTTTTTTATACCACTTGAAGGCACTAAAACAAAACCCCCAAACCTCCAAATGATCCCACACCAGCTACCCACCCCCGACCTACGAGAGGGCAAACCCTGCCAAACCTTCCCAGCCTCACACGGAGGGGACCAGACACACACTGCAGGAGGAGAAAAAAGGCAAACCCATCCCAGTGCTCCTTTACAAGATCCCACTTTAACTAAACATTTGCCCTCTGTTTACACCGAGGGAGCTGCCTGCCCTTTTATAGAGCCAGCTGCACAAGCAGCAGCTCCAGCAGCCCTCCCCAGAACCCACTCAGCAGCACCCTCCCAGCTCCCACCTGGAAAACACAGCAAGTAGCTGACTTTTTACCCTCCCCCTACCAACATTTTATTGATGGAGGGGAAAGAGATTAAAAAAAACACCAAATTCAGGGAGTGCTCTTTTAAAACCCACTGCTGAAGTTCCAATCTGAGTTGGTGGGGGGAGGTGTCCAGTTCTGGGGTCCTCCACTGCAGAGAGATGTTGAGGTGCTGGAAGGTGCCCAGAGCAGGGCAGCAAGGCTGGGGAGGGGCCTGGAGCACAGCCCTGTGAGGAGAGGCTGAGGGAGCTGGGGGGGGTGCAGGCTGCAGCAGAGGAGGCTCAGGGCAGAGCTGATTGCTGTCTGCAGGGAGGCTGTAGCCAGGTGGGGTTGGGCTCTGCTGCCAGGGCCCCAGCAACAGAAGAAGGGGACCCAGGCTGAAGCTGTGGCAGGGCAGGCTCAGGCTGGATGTGAGGAGGAAGTTCCTGGCAGAGAGAGTGATTGGCACTGGAATGGGCTGCCCAGGGAGGTGGTGCAGTGCCCATGGCTGGAGGTGTTGAAGCCAATCCTGGCTGGGGCACTGAGTGCCATGGTGTGGTTGGTTGGGCAGGGCTGGGTGCTAGGTTGGGCTGGGTGCTAGGTTGGGCTGGGTGAGCTTGCAGCTCTCTGCCAACCTGCTGGGTTCTGTGATTCTATGGTGAGTTGGGTGTTAGGTTAAGAGAACAAAGCAACAATTGGATCACAAATTATCCATGGGCAGCAATGTGCCCTGGTGGCCAAGAGGGCCAATGGGACCCTGGGATGTACTAGGAAGTGTCCAGCAGATCCAAGGAGGTTCTCCTCCTCCTCTACTTTGCTCTGGTGAGACCTCCTGCTGAGTATTGCCTTCAGTTTTGGGCTCCGCAGTTGAAGTGGGACAGGGACCTGCTGGAGAAGATCCAAGGGAGGGCTATGAGGATGATGAGGGGAGTGGAGCACTGCCTGAGGAGGAGAGGCTGAGAGCCCTGGGGCTGCTTAGTCTGGAGAAGAGAAGACTGAGAGGGGATTGAATCAATGTCTGTAACTATCTGAGGGCTGGGGGTCAGCAGGGGGGTCAGGAGGCTCTGCTCACTGCTCCCTGGGACAGGACAAGCAGCAGTGGATGGAAGCTGCAGCACAGGAGGTTCAGCTCAGCACAAGGAGGAACTTCTTGCCTGGAAGGGTCCCAGAGCCTGGCACAGGCTGCCCAGAGAGGTTGTGGAGTCTCCTTCTGTGGAGCCTTCCCAGGCCTGTCTGGATGTGTTCCTGTGTGCCCTGAGCTAGATTGGATGGTCCTGCCCTGGCAGGGGGCGGGGGGGGTGGACTGGATGATCTCTTTGGGTCCCTTCCAGCCCCTGACACCTGTGCTCCTGTGAGCTGCTCTCTCCAAAGCCCCTGCTGAGAAGTCATCTGAGTTGTCATGGGGAGAGTTTGTGTGGGGCTGGCTGTGGGAGGCTTTTTCACCTCCCCTAAAAGGTTTCCAAGAAGCACAATAAAGAGCAATTCAAATACCTGAAAAGGAAGAGGGGGGGGAAGGTCTTTTTCCAACACAAATTATTCCCTGTCAGCACCACCCCCAGGCACTGCAGGCTGCAAGCAGGGCACGGGCAGGGTATCAGGTGGAGTTAACAGGAATGGTTAAGCTGGGGTGGAAAGTTTGGGATCTGATAGCAAGAGCTGGTTTGAACCTGCCCAGACCAACCCTCCACTACCCCCTGCATAGCTCTGGGGTTTCTGTACCTTTGGCATACATCATTTAGAAGCAGACAGAGGAGTCAGAGTTGGACTGGTTTAGCAGTTCCACACTGGAAGAGCAGTTTCAAGCTGGTTGAAGAGCACCCACTCGAGTCAGTGTGTTCCACACTGATCTGTCAGTTCCACACTGGTTTAAGAGCACCCACTCAAGCAGAGCTTTGTTGGTTTAGCAGTTTCACACTGTTTTAAAAGCACTCACCCAAGTCAGGGTTTCAATGATCTATCAGCTTCACTCTGGTTTAAGAGCACCCACTCGAGTCAGTGTGTTCCATGCTGATCTATCAGCTTCACTCTGGTTTAAGAGCACCCACTCGAGTCAGTGTGTTCCACGCTGATCTATCAGCTTCACTCTGGTTTAAGAGCACCCACCCAGGTCAGTGTGTTCCATGCTGATCTATCAGCTTCACTCTGGTTTAAGAGCACCCACTCGAGTCAGTGTGTTCCATGCTGATCTATCAGCTTCACTCTGGTTTAAGAGCACCCACCCAGGTCAGTGTGTTCCATGCTGATCTATCTGATCTATCACTTTCACACTGGTTTAAGAGCACCCACTCAAAGCAGAGTCCCACTGGATTAGCAGAGTTTCACCCTGGTTTCTCAGTTTCACACTGATGTAGGAGCATCCACACAAGTCAGTTTCACACTGGCTTAGGAGCATCCACACTTCTTCAGTGCCTCCAGAGGTGGGGCCTCAGCCACATACCTGGCAACCTGTTCCAGCATCTCACCACTCTCACTGGTCAGAACTTCCTCCTGATCTCCAACCTAAATCTGCCCTGCTCCAAATTCAAGCCACTGCCTCTTGCTCTGCTGCTACAAACCCTTCTGAACAGTCCCTCCCCAGCCTTCCTGTGGGTCCTTTTCAGATACTGAAACTTCTCCTTACAAGATTGGCCCCCTTGGAGCAAAAGAGTAACCCTTAGCAGGTTCACTGCACCACTGCCATGCCCCAAGAGCAGCCCTTGATAAGTTCACCTTGCTGCTGCCATGGGCCAAGAGCAACCCTTAGTAGGTTCACCCTGCTGCTGCCATGGGCCAAAGCAACCTTTAGCAGGTTCACCTTGCTGCTGCCATGGGCCAAAGCAACCTTTAGTAGGTTCACCTTGCTGCTGCCATGGGCCAAGAGCAACCCTTAGTAGGTTCACCTTGCTGCTGCCATGGCCCAAAAGCAACCCTTAGTAGGTTCACCTTGCTGCTGCCATGGGCCAAAGCAACCTTTAGTAGGTTCACCTTGCTGCTGCCATGGCCCAAAAGCAACCCTTAGTAGGTTCACCTTGCTGCTGCCATGGGCCAAAGCAACCTTTAGCAGGTTCACCTTGCTGCTGCCATGGGCCAAAGAGTAACCCTTAGTAGGTTCACTGCACTGCTGCTATGGCCCAAGGGCAGCCCTTGGTAGGTTCGCTTCACTGCTTCCCTGACCTAAGAGCAACCCTTTGCTGCTGCCACAACCCTTGCTTGCTGCAAACACTGCTGCACTGACAGCAAACACAATGCTGGGGATGACACAAAAGGCTGGGGAATCTCCAGAGCCCTTCAAATGTCTTCTAAAAGCTCCCCTGTATAAATAATCTGAGGCTGGAAGCAGAGGTCCCCGCAGAGATCAGGGCTCTATCACGCAGGGTGTTTTATGTCCAGGGTGGAAAAGGCTCTCTGCATTCAGAGGAGATTATATTTGAAACAAGAAGATAATGAACCTCATTTTGCAGGTGGGGACAGAGACATAAAGATAATTTGCACACACAGGATCCGTTGCTAAGCTCAGATTCCCCTTCTAGGTCCTGTCCACCGCAGCCACAGCCACCAAAACATCCTCACCCTCTGGCATGCAAAGCTGCCCAAGTTCCTCCAGCTAACAGCCACCTTTAAGGGAGCTAAGCAGGCATCATGGGGCAAATTCTCTGCACAGTGCTACTGGTACAACCTTGCTGCCTTCAGCCTGGCTGCAGAGCAAAGCCAAGGCTTTAAATCTGCCCTTTTTTTTGGGGGGGGGGGACACGACCTCCAAAAAAAAGAAGAAGAATTGAAGGTGTTGAAAACAAACCAAAACAACATAAAAAAACCCCCATCCTGGCAATGTGCAGCTTTTAAAAGGCTCTAACTATTTTTTTTTAGCTCTATCCATCAGATAGTTAGAGCTAAAAATAATAGTAATAATAATCAGCATAAAAAAAGCATCAGGAAAAAAAATCAACAACAAAAAAAAAACCCAACCCAAAATAAAAGAGATAAATTATATATGTGTGTCCAATGCCCAGAGATGCCTCGATTTATAGGGTATGGTTTCCTGAGAGCAGAACAGCTCCAGGCAACAGAAATGAGAAGTCAAGCTGAACAGCAATAGTGGATCCCAGAGATTGTGACATCTTATAACAGAGGGAAGAGAGGTGCCCCTGGGGCACCCCCGTAAAAAATTATTACCGAGCAGCAAAACAACAATGCGAGTTAATTTCATTGAAATTAACAGCACTTTCCTCCCCTTGAGCACCCGGAGAGGTATAATCAGAGTGAGGAAGAAGAGGAGGAGTGAAGTGAGGGTTGAGAGGGGAGGAAGGGGGGGGGGGGATGGGGGAGTTGAGCTGAATGGCACAAATGCTTTGGAGAGGTTTCCAAAGCGAACCCGTTGAGGGTTTGAGTTTAGAAGGCAACAACGATTAAAAATAACACCTCAGCATCAAATCACCTCAAAGAGGTTCCGATGATTGCTTTGGAAGCTTTGGAAACAAAAAAAAAAAAACCCAACCCCCTGCTTCTTTAGCTACATTTTCCTCCATCCAGCCCCAAACGTGGTGGGAGAGCTGCTGCCGGAGCTGCTCAGTTTTCCCTTTAGTCAGGACGTTGTTGCCTCTCACTTTTCCCTTTAGTAAGGATGTTGTTGCTGCTCAGTTTTCCCTTTAGTAAGGATGTTGTTGCCTCTCACTTTTCCCTTTAGTAAGGATGTTGTTGCTGCTCAGTTTTCCCTTTAGTAAGGATGTTGGAGCTGCTCACTTTTCCCTTTAGTCAGGATGTTGTTGTTGCTGCTCAGTTTTCCCTTTACTAGGGATGTTGTTGCCTCTCACTTTTCCCTTTAGTAAGGATGTTGTTGCCTCTCACTTATCCCTTTAGTAAGGATGTTGTTGCCTCTCACTTTTCCCTTTAGTAAGGTTGTTGTTGTTGCTGCTCAGTTTTCCCTTTACTAGGGATGTTGTTGCCTCTCACTTTTCCCTTTAGTAAGGATGTTGTTGCTGCTCAGTTCCCCTTTAGTAAGAACGTTGGAGCTGCTCAGTTTTCCCTTTAGCAAGGACGTTGGAGCTGCTCAGTTTTCCTTTCAGTAAGGGGATAGGAAGGGGATTTTTTTTCCAGCAGGCAGGAGGTTTCACACGCGTCTCATCTATCAGTGAAACCCCAACCCCATCCTGGGAAGCAAAAACCCCAACCCAAACGCCACAGCTTTGGTCCCCGGATGGATTTTTGCAGGCTGCAGCCCCCCCCCCCCCCCCCCCCGGGCTGTGATTTATCTGAGCTGGATTACGGAGAAGTCTGTTAGTGCATACCTCTGAAGTGAGAGTAGTTAGAGCAGAACAGATCTGGTTTATGTTGGCACAACTTGAGCGCAGTTAGAGCAGAACAGATCTGGTTTATGTTGGCACAACTTGTTTACTTCCTCGGGAAGGATTCTGGTACCAGTCCCTCCACTCGAGCGGGTCTTTATCGGGTCGTTAAAACAGGGAGCTTACAGACGGTGCCCTTAATAGATGGAGGCTCTGACTCTTTAAGAAGACAATCCCCATTCAACAAAGTACTTACACACATGGTTAAGCCCCGCTGGCTTAATTTGTTAAGTAAAGGCTGGTTTAAGCATATGCTTAAATATTTGGTTGCAGTTGAGGTCACAGAAGTGGGAGATGCTCTGCCGAGGAGGACCAGCGCGGAGCAGGCTCCGGGCTGGAGGAGAGATGTCTTATTAAACACCGACAAGTTGCAATTAAACAAACCAACCCAGACAATCGCTGTAAGCAGAGGAAAATCGCTGAGGCTGAAATCCTTAAGAACTTGAAGGGCGACTAAATCGGGGAGCAGCTCGCTTTGGTTTGATGCCCTCGGTTTGGCTGCTGCCTGCCTCAGTTTCTCCCCGCTCACAGCCCTGTTCTAACCAGCGCCCTTAAAAATTTGCTTCACTTCAAACCTCTCTTCTTTAAGCACAAGGGGCAAGAGAGAAAACATCTCCTGGTGATAATGAAACGAAAAGGGAAAACAGTTGGGAATGCAAAACGCAGACTGAAAGCTCCTCGTCACGTCCTCCCGCTGAAGTTCGGTAATGTAGGAGGCAAAGAGGGCAACACATCACAGGCAGCCAGGGCATTTGTAATGCCAGGGTCAAAATGCCATGAACGGAATTGTGCCTCCTCCCTCCCGGCAAAGCTCTCCCAGGCAGCTTTTCAGCTGGTGTAAATTGCCCAAACCCCGTAATGAAGTTATGACAATTTACAGCAGCTGAGGATCTGCTCTTCTAATGAAGAGAAATACAGGGAGGAGGGAAGGAATTAGTTTTAAGTAAAGAGCTCCTCGCAGAGAGCGAACACACAGAGGCGTCTTTAAGAGACCCCCAAGAACTGTTCCCTTAACTAAAAACCAAACCAAACCCAAGGGGAAAAGCATCACCACGACCCTTCCCGAGCACGGGAGATGTGTGTGTGTGTAGCTGAAGGGTGGGATTCAGTCAAAAGCATCCTGAAGAGTGGGATTCAGTCAAAAGCATCCTGAAGGGTGGGATTCAGTCAAAAGCATCTCAGACACGAAGGGGGAAACTGAGCCCCAAGTAAGCAAAGATGTTTTAAAAACACAAAATAAAGAGCAGTGGGGCGGGGGGGGGGGGGGGGGGGGGGAAGTGGCTTCGTTTCTCTGCTGGGCTGTGGGGTTTCTGTTTTTTTCCTGTTTCCCTCAAACAGGAAAGCCAGCCACGCTGCCCATATTTCACTCCTGACAGCCCCTTCCATCACTGGAACAATAGCCCTGCGCGGCTGACCAGGGTCACAACCACGCCGGCGCTTTCCCAACGCCGCCGTATCGACACCAACCATCAGTCTCTATCTCCCTCGTCTCTTCCTGCGATTCTCTCAGCGAAGTTTCCTTCTGCGAGCTTTACCTCTTTCATAGAATATCTCCAAAATCCAGGCAGAAAAAGAAGCAAAAAAACCCCTCCCCAGCCCATAATAATTAGGGGAACAAAGAGCCCAGCTGTAAGCCTTTCATCCGGAGACGGTCCCGCGATGCGCTTCGCTTCTTACCGTCCGGATTCTGTATTGATCCATAGATAAACTATCGGGGATTTGACTCCTTCCTTTCAAACCCCCCCTCCTATACAAATAAAACACTCCCTGTCCGCCGAGCACATCTGTCCCTTCCACCCAGGAGACCTCATTCCCTGCCACAGGTGTCCCAGGGGCTCTTAGAATAAACGGGCAGGGATTTTTTTTTCCAGCCGCGCAAGGGAGAAGCGGAGAATTTCCGCGGGCAGAGCAAACTGGGAGCAGAAACTCCTCAGCAGTTGAATTTTAAAGTGGTTTGCAACCATGTGCAAGGGATGGAATAGTTGGGGTCAAGATGAGAAGGAGCAGGAGATGCGAGTTGGTGTTTTGCAGACAGAGGAATAACATCTTGGGGAGCACAGGGAGGGGAAAATGAAAGAAAGGGAAACCAAGAAGGGGGTTGGTAGGAGGCAAAAGGATGAAGAGAGATAAAATCATTCCTTCACAATCCTGCGTGGTTTAGAAGCCAGGGAAGGGGGAGAGGGGGGAGTAGCCTAGAAATGCTCAAATAGATTAAAATGGGCTAAACCAGAGCAAAAGCAAAGCCACACAATACAAAATCTCAGCTGGCTGGGTTAAAGTCAGCGCTACCCACATTAATAAGTGCCTGATGACTTCGAGCCTTTGATTCCTCAGTATTCCTTGGGGTTTTTTTCCTAAGCTAATTTTAGTTTCTAAACCTTCCCTTCTTGTATTTTTGTAAAGGAAGGAAGGAAGGAAAAAGAAGGGGGGGGGGGGGGCAAAAAAAAAGAGAGAGAGAGAAAGAAATAGTCCAAAGCTCTTCGGCTGAAAGGACTTTTGGAACAGCTGTCGTGGTAAAATGTGTGAAACAAAACCAAGCAGAACTCGCTGCCTTTATTCACTGTGGAGGCAAAAATTTCAGGGTCCCTAAGTTTGTTTCCCAGGAATATTTCTAGCAAAGATTGATTGATTTATTTATTGCGTGGGGAAAGGAAAAGGGGGGGGGGGGGGGGGAAGTTTCCATTGCAAACGAACCAAAATCACATAAAAAGAGAGAGAGAAGGTTTGGGGGTGAGCTGGAAAGGAAAGAGAGGGGTTGAGGGTGAGATTGAAAGGGGAGAGGAGGATTGAGGGTGAGGTTGAAAGGACATAGAGGGACTAAGGGTGAGTTTGAAAGAGGAGAGAGGGATTGAGGGTGAGATTGAAAGGATATAGAGGGAATGAGGGTGAGAATGAAAGGTAAGAAGGGGATTGAGGGTGAGTTTAAAAGAGGAAAGAGGGATTGAGGGTGAGGTTAAAAGAGGAGAGAGGAATTGAGGGTGAGATTGAAAGGATACAGAAGGCTTGAGGGTGAGTTTGAAAGAGGGGAGGGGGCCTGAGAGTGAGTTTAAAAGAGGGGAGAGAGGTTGGGGGTGAGATTAAAAGGCTACAGAACGATTGAGGGTGAGCCCAAAAGAAGAGACAGAGAGAAGGACTGAGGCCGAGCCTGTAAAACTCAACTTCTTTGCCGACTTGGAAGCGTTTTATTTAGCTCCTCTTTTTTTTTGCCTCCCCCCAGGGGAGGGAGGTCTAAAAAATATTTGGCTATAGATATAAAACAAAAGCAGCTTGTGGTGATGAGATGAGTGAAGAGGACGTGGAGAACACCTGAAAGATCCGCTGACAGCCCTGGCGTCGGGGGTGCTGGATGGCTGTTTACACCAAGTGCCATCTGGCTCTATAGATATAATAACAATTATTCCGTCGAGGTATGCAGCTCCCTAAATCATATTAATATACAATGATCCCAACTAGTCTTACAGGGCTCGCTGTTTCCGTGTGCTCCCATTTAACCTGGGTAATGCTCTAAACCAAGCCCTGCCTCATCATTAAGAATTGATTTTTTATTTATGTGGCCGTCGGCGGCAGTCCCCTGATAGCCCTTTCTGGCAAGCCAAAGGAGAAGGGGAGGGGAAGGGGCTGAAGGGGAGGGGAAGGGGCTGCAGCCCTGCCTTCATCACGTTTTATGGCCTCACCTTTAAAAATACTAAAGAAAGCCCAGCGTAAGATCGCAGCCCCTTGCTGCATTTGGCTGTTTTCTGCTCGAGATTTGTGTCCTGCGCGGGCGCGGAGCTGCTGGCGGAGGTGTCTGCGGCGCCGGCGCAAAGCCGCTGCCCTGCTTCATTAGCTCTGTTACAGCAGCGAAAGGGTTGGGCGCTTTAAATTATTTAACCTTGCTGGAACCCGCTGGGACCACATAAATTACAGCCCCGCTAATGAAAATCATTAGTTAGGCTATTGGGAAAGACAACAGGAAAAAGAAGAGGAAGGGAGGGAGGGAGGTGGGAGGGAAAGAAGGGAGGAAGGAGGAGGAGAGGGAAGGGAGGAAGGAAAGGAGGGAGGAAGGGAGGGAAGGGAGGAAGGAAAGGAGGGAGGGAGGAAGCAAGTAAAGGAGGGAGGAAATGAGGAAGGAAAGAAGGGAGGGAAGGGAGGAAGGAAAGGAGGGAGGAAGGGAGGAAGTGAGCAAGGAAAGGAGGGAGGGAGGAAGAAAAGGAGGGAAGGGAGGAAGGAAAGGAGGGAGGAAGGAAATGAAGAAGAGACGGAGGGAGGAAGGGAGAGAAGGAGGGAGGAAGAAAGGGTGGAAGGAAAGGAGGGAAGGAGGAAGTGAGGAAGGAGGGAAGGAAGGAGGGAGGGAGAGAGGGAAGGAAGAGAGGAAGGGAGGAAGGAAAGGAGGGGAGAAGGGAGGCAGACAGGAAGGAAGGAAAGGAGGGAGGGAGAGAGGGAGGGAGGGAGAGAGGGTGGGAGGGAGGGAGGAAGGGAAGGGAAGAAGGAAGAGGGGGAGGGAGGAAGGAAGTAAGCCAGCCCTTTCTAGTGAGAGCTGTCCCTGCCTATGGCAAGGGGTTGGAACTGGACTATCCTTTAGGTCCCTTCCAATCTAAACCATTCTGTGGTTCTTTGCAGGATAATTCAATCTCATTTCCCACATCAACTCTTTGCCAGGTTTGAAGCCCAAAGGTGTTGGATAATTGAGCACAAAGAGCTGCAGCAGAACATCTCAGGCAGTCATGGAAGACTTTTTGTAGATTATTCAGTTTTTCTAGTTATTTTTTTCCCCTCCCCTCCTGCTTTCTGGAGTTCCTTCAAAAGCCTCTCTGCTGCCTTGCAAAGGAGAGCAGCCAATTACCACCTTTTTATCAGTGGCAGCAGAGGCAGGATTTAAGTTCCAGATTACAGAAATAAATGTCACTTTGTGTGCTTTTCCTCAAAGCTGGACCATGTCATCCAGCCATGGAAAGCTGAGATGACAGAGCTCAACCCTGCCAGTGCTGGACCTGCTCCTCCTGGAGATCTCTGTAATGGAAATCCAACTAAGGGCTGTGTGGGGCAAAGAAAAGAAAGGTCCCCGTGGTGGAAACCCAACTAGGATCTGTGTGGGTCAGAGAGGGAAAAAGGATCCCCATGGTAGAAAATCAACCAGACGCTGTGTGGGGCAAGGAGAAGAAAGATCTCCATGATGAAACCCAACCAGGGTCTGCAAGGGAGAGAGGGAGAAGGGGAAGAGGAAGCCAAACAAAGTGCACTCTCTTCGAGTTGATATCTGAGCATGAAGTGATGAACCCAGCACATATAATTTAGACTCTTCCTCACTAAGTGTCTTGTGGGGGACATCTTTAATAACACCTTCCAGCCTCCCCAGCACTCTTATGGACTCACTCAAGCTATTCATGAGACTGTTTTGTCTGTCTGTTAGAAATGAAGGTCATGCCACTCGCTGTTTGGGGTGGTTTGTGTCTGGCCAAGCTCTGCACATGAGCTCTGGGATGGATTCTCCAGAATAAAGACCACTGAAGCATCACCTCCTGCTTTGTTTGGTTTTAAATTTGGTTGTGGGGTTTTTTTTAAGCAGTTGAGAAGAGTCAAACAAACCTCAAAAGTCACCAAGCTGACCCTAACAAGGGGTGGGAACAGAGGCCAGAGTGGCTGAGAGCAGCCAGGAAGAAAAGGACCTGGGGGTGCTGGTAGAAAGGAGCTGCAGAGGAGGCAGCAGTGCCCAGGTGGGCAGCAAAGCCAATGGCATCCTGGGCTGGCTCAGGAGCAGTGTGGGCAGCAGGAGCAGGGAGGTTCTTGTGCCCCTGTGCTCAGCACTGCTCAGGCCACCCCTGCAGTGCTGTGTCCAGTTCTGGGCTCCTCCATTGCAGAGAGCTGCTGAGGTGCTGGCAGGTGCCCAGAGCAGGGCAGCAAGGCTGGGGAGGGGCCTGGAGCACAGCCCTGTGAGGAGAGGCTGAGGGAGCTGGGGGGGTGCAGGCTGCAGCAGAGGAGGCTCAGGGCAGAGCTGTCTACAACTACCTGAGGGGAGGTTGTAGCCAGGTGGGGTTTGGGCTCTTGTCCCAGGCAAGCAGCAACAGAACAAGGGGACACAGGCTGAAGTTGTGCTGGGAGAGGTCGAGGCTGGATGTAAGGAGGAAGTTCCTGGCAGAGAGAGTGATTGGCACTGGAATGGGCTGCCCAGGGAGGTGGTGCAGTGCCCGTGGCTGGAGGTGTTGAAGCCAAGCCTGGCTGGGGCACTGAGTGCCATGGTGTGGTTGGTTGGGCAGAGCTGGGTGCTAGGTTGTGCTGGATGAGGTTGGAGCTCTCTGCCAGCCTGCTTGATTCTATGATGCCTTTGCTCAAAGCCAGACCAACCTCCCCAGAATAAAACCACAGCCAAAGGACAACTTCCCTCATCACCTCCAGGGTTGAAATGAGAGGTGGCTGAACCCTCACCTCTCACCTGGGCTTTGGCCCAACGTGGGCTCACACATCACCGTGACCCCTCTGACCCCCCAGCTTTACCGTGGTGACTTAAGAAGTGCCCTTCAATTTCACACCTCCTACAGGTTCCACCTCAAAACCTGGGAGAAGCCAAACAGATTTTCCCTCTTGCCTTCATTCCTGCACTTTGCTTCTCAAGGGCTTGCTCTTATCTTTATTTGGGGGGGAGGAGGGTCTAGGGGGGGGGGGGGGGTCCCTCTTAAACCTCTCAAACCCACCCAGCCCCGACTTAATTTTAACCTTCAGCTGCTAAGCCATGAAAACCATGGAGCTTTACAACCCAAGTGCTGACAGCACCAGTAAAACCCTACCACTGCCACTGGGGGTTTGCTGCAATTTGGAACAGCAACAACAGCAGGAGAAAGAGGAAAAAAGAGAGAGAGAGAGAGAAGAAGAAAAAAGCTCCACATGCAGCATGCAAAGTTCCAAACGTGCTTTGAGGAGGGAGGGGAAGAGGGGGAAAGAAAAAAGCTGAGAAGCTAAGAAGGGCTTGGAGTGGTGATTGGAGTTGTTGGCGGGGGGGGGGGGGGGGGAGGAAAGCAGCAGATCAATCATTTATAATTAACAAAAATCCGATCGGGGCTTTAAATAGAGATCAATGTGTTGCAGGCTGAGTGGATTGGGAGGATGTATTCACCTTCTCGTAACTCTCCTCCCGCAAGCTGTCACACCTCCAGAATCCCCATTTGTTTTGTTAACAAAGCTTCGGGGGGCGCCAGGCGCTCATTGAAATTTCATTAATCTAATGGAGTAAAGTCCTAGAGAGGGGAAAAAAAATAGGGGGGAAGGAGAGGGAGAGGAGGGGGGGAAGGAAAAAAAAAAAAATCAAATTCTCGTTGGGCGAGATGGTACCTGGGAAAGATAACCTCTGGGTGAACTCCGACTCGGAGCGCGGCGCTATTAGTCTGAGGAAATAGACAGCAGCTCGGCTGATTGCAGCCACCGGCCCCGGCAGGTTCTCCCCTCCTCCGCCCCCTCCTCCCTTCTCGCTTCTCCCTTCGACTCTCTCCTTCCTTCCTTCCTTCCTTCCTTCCTTCCTTCCTTCCTTCCTTCCTTCCTTCCTTCCTTCCTTCCTTCCTTCCTTCCTTCCTTCCTTCCTTCCTTCCTTCCTTCCTTCCTTCCTTCCTTCCTTCCTTCCTTCCTTCCTTCCTTCCTTCCTTCCTTCCTTCTCCCTCCCTTCCTCCCTTCTTCCTTTCCCCTTCTCATTTCTGTCTTCTCATCTTTCCTTTCCCTCCCTTCCTTCCTTCCTTCCTTCCTTCCTTCCTTCCTTCCTTCCTTCCTTCCTTCCTTCCTTCCTTCCTTCCTTCCTTCCTTCCTTCCTTCCTTCCTTCCTTCCTCCCTTCCTTCCTTCTCCCTCCCTTCCTCCCTTCTTCCTTTCCCCTTCTCATTTCTGTCTTCTCATCTTTCCTTTCCCTCCCTTCCTTTCTTTCTTTCTTTCTTTCTTTCTTTCTTTCTTTCTTTCTTTCTTTCTTTCTTTCTTTCTTTCTTTCTTTCTTTCTTTCTTTCTTTCTTTCTTTCTTTCTGACTTCTCTCTTCTACTTTCTCCCTTCTTCCTTCCTCTCCTTTCTTCCTTTCTTTCTTTCTTTCTTTCTCCTCCCTTTTGCCTTCTCATTTCTGTCTCACTTCTCCCTTTCCCCTTCCTCTCCATTTTTCCTTTTCCTCTCTTCTCTCTTTTCCTGCCTCACTTTTGCTCCTACCTCTCTTCTTTCTCCTTTCTTTCTCCTCCCTTTTGTCTTCTCCCTTCTTTCTTCTCCCTTCTCTCTCCTCTTTCCCTTTTCCCTTCTACTATCTCCCTTCTTTCTCTCTCTCTTCTTCCTTCTCCCTTCTCTCTGCCCTATCCCTTTTCCCTTCTCTCTTCTGCTTTTTCATTTATCCTTATTTTCTCTCTCTCCCTTCTTCCTTCTCTTTCCTCTTTTCTCTCTCCTTTTCTCTTTTCCCTTATACTTTCTCCCTTCTCTCACCACCTGCTTCCCTCACCAGCCATCACCAGCACCACAGCACATGGTGATGGAGGGAGGGTGACACCTACAAGCTGGGGTGTGGTGGAGGTGTAGGGTGAGGGGGTCTGGACATGTCCCTCACAGAGTCACAGGGTGGAAAGGGAGCTCTGGGAATCATCTGGTGATGGAAACATGGTTCCAGTTAAAAAGGACCTTAAAGCTCATCCAGTTCCAACCCCTCTGCCATGGGCAGAGTCAGCTCTCATCCAACCTGGCCTTGAACACGTCCAGGGAGGGGGCAGCCACAACCTCCCTGGGCAATCTGTGCCAATGTCTCCTTGCCCTCACTGTTAAGAAATGCTTCTTAATCTCCACTCTTCCAGAGCAGGAGGTGTCATCATTCCCATCATTCACTGAAATCAAAACCAACCCAAACTGACTTCTCTGCCCCACACCACTGCACTCCTCAACTGCTCATTCTTCAGGCTCTGAAGAGCCTGACCAGCAGGTTGAGGGAGGTTCTCTCCTTCCCCTCTACTCTGCTCTACTGAAGTCATCTTGGAGGACTGGATCCATTTTTTGGGCTCTTCAGTTCAAGAGGGAGAGTGAACTACTGGAGAGAGAGCAAGAAAGAGCCACAAAGCTGCTGAGGGGCCTGGAGCAGCTCTGTGAGGAGCAAAGGCTGAGAGCCCTGGGGCTGAGAGCCTGCAGAAGAGCAGCCCCAGTGGGGAGCTGAGCAATGCTCAGCAGGAGATAAAGGGTGGGGGGCAAGAGACTGGGGCCACACTCTGCTCAGTGGTGCTCAGGGACAGGGAAGGGGCAAGAGGCACAAACTGGAACACAGGAGGAGGGAGTTGTTTGTTGTGAGGGTGCAGAGCCCTGGAGCAGGCTGTCCAGAGAGGTTGTGGAGTCTCCTCTGGGGAGCTTCCAGCCCCCTCTGGGCATCGTGCTGCTGGGCAAGCTGCTGTGGATGCCTTGCTGGAGCAGAGGGTTGGACTGGATGATCTTCAGAGGTCCCTTCCAACCCTCACCTTGTTGGGAATCTTCAGACCCTTAAAATTCTCATTCTTGAGACCCTTAAAGTTTTGCCAGAGCTTTCCAAGAGCAAGCCAAGGGCTTTCTCCTGCTGCTGGCTGCGTGACCCTTCCAGAGAAGCTCATTTTCTGAAGCTGTTGCATTTGGAATATTCCAGGAATCCCAACAACTGGACTAACACAACTGCAGGAGATTCTCAACTTTCAGTTCACACTCCTCCCAAATTCCTCATCCTCTTGTTTGTGGGAAAGAGCAGGAAATTTGAATCCAAGAGAGGAAAGACCATTAGGAAAGGGCAGGACTGGGGGGGGGGGGGGGGGGGGGTAAATAAAATGGAATCATCTCCTGGGGTTGGGGCTTTTGTTTGCATGCTTGGGATTGCAGCACCATTGTCAGAGGAACTCAGCCCCAGTTCCATTGGGGTTTGGAAGGGAACAGTGATAAAGATGCTACCGAGCTCAGGCATATGCAGAGCTCAATTCTTCTGCCCCAAGTGGCAAGTGGGTTACCAATTCTTTTCAGTTGATGGTGAGAGAAGTGAAACAGTCCAACATCCCTCTGCCTCTCAAATCACTCATCCAGGTGGCTTGTAAAACCCAGCTGCACTTTTTATTCTGGAGGACTTGTCTAATCCCAGGCACTGCTCCACCTGCCATCTGTGGCTGGTGCTGAGCCCTTGGCCAACCAGCAGCAGGAAGATAATAAACCCCTTTCCCACCTCCCCCCCCCCAAAAAAAAACCCCAAAGAGCTGAGCCTTTGTTTCCAATTAAAGGAGCCTGGCAGCAAGTACAACTTGAAGCAGGGTGGAGGTGGAAATGGAAGCCAGGTCCACCACAAAGCCATATCCCCAAGCACCACATCCACACAGCTCTTAAACACCTCCAGGGATGGGCACTCCACCACCTCCCTGGGCAGCCTGTTCCAGTGCCTGACCACTCATGAAGGAAAACATTTCCTTGTGTCCAAGTTGGTGAAGCTTGAGGCAACTTCCTCTCATCCTACCACTAATTACCTGGCAGAAGAGCCCAACCCCCACCTGGCTGCAGCTTCCATTCAGGGAGCTGTGGAGAGCAATGAGGTCTGTGTGCACTTCTGGAGCTCCCAACACAAGCAGGATATGGAAGTGTTGGAGCCAGTCCAGAGGAGGGTCACAAAGATGCCCAGAGGGCTGCAGCAGCTCTGCTCTGAGCACAGGCTGAGAGAGTTGGGGCTGTGCAGTCTGGAGAAGGCTTGGAGGAGACCTTGAAGTGGCCTTGTAGGATCTGAAGGGGGCTACAGGGGAGCTGAGGAGGGACTATTGACAAGGGCTTGGAATGCCAGGAGGAGGAGGAATGGGTTTGAAGTGACAGAGGGGAGATTGAAAGTGGATGTGAGGAAGAAATGAGTGTGGTGAGACACTGGCACAGGTTGCCCAGGGAGGCTGTGGAGCACAGAAGCACCCAATGTAATCAAAGATCACACTCTGTGCTTCTGTGCTCCACAACCTCCCTGGATGTGTTCAGGACCAGGCTGGATGAGGCCCTGAGCGACCTGTTCCAGTGGGAGTTGTCCCTGCCTATGGCAGGGGGTTGGAGCTGGCTGAGCTTTGAGGTCCCTTCCAACCTAAACCATTCTATGGTTCCCTCAACCTTCTCTTCTCCAGGCTCAACAACCCCAATTCCCTCAGCTGCTCCTCACAAGACTTATTCTCCAGACCCTCCACTTCCTTCCAGGGATTCACCTGTGGAATCAACTTTCCCATCTCTCCTCCTCTGTTTATTCACTCACTCTGCTTCAAGCAACTCCCTGGAAGAGTCTTTCCCTTTCTGAGGGATACAAAGGATGAGCAAAAGGGTGAAAGAAAAGGAAGCTCAACTCAGCTGCTTCTCTAGAGACTTCTTCTCCAACCCCTTCATTTCCTGCCAGGGATCCACCTGTGGAATCAACTTTCCCATCTCTCCCCCTCTATTTATTCACTCCCTGGAAGAGTCTTTCCCTTTCTGAGCCAACAGGGATAGAAAGGATGAGCAAAAGGGTGAAAGAAAAGGAAGCTCACTCCCAAGTGAGGATCTTTCCAAGGGATGAAAGAGGAAGAAGAGTAACCTTTGTTTAAAGTACAGCACCTTGCTGGGCATCTGCCTCTTAGCAGGGAGCAAATCTGGGAGTGAGAGATGTGTGCACACCCCCCCCCCCCCCCCCCCCCCCCCCCCCCCCCCAATTGCAACCACGCACAGATGAGCCTCCAGGGAATTGGCTGAACTTTTGAACCAGAGATGCAAAGACACAGCTTAGCCTCTTCCCACTTTAATAAACAATTTCCCCCCACCCCCCACCCCCCCACCCCTTCAATTAATTAAGGGTTGGAAAGGAGAAGGGGGAAAAATGGCAGAAGAGAAGTCATTTAGCATGCAGAGTGTACTTTACAGATGGATCCTACCTTTGGATGCTTATTAAATCTATGCATGATTGCGCTAGAGAAAATTAATTGCATTGTTTTGCACTCTTCAGAGGGGTTTGCAAACAGCCCAGAGAATGATGCAAGGCTGCCAGGCCCTCCCCCCACCCTGCTCACCACCCCCTCCCCGTTCCCACACTAACAATAAGCATAGAAACCTAATTCGTGGCACTGCCAGGAGGAGAGTGTTTGCAACAAGGCTGCACACACAGTGAACAAGGCTGCTCACATCGTGACCAAGGGACCTCACAGGACAACCAAGAGTCCACACACAGTGACCCAAGGTCCTCACAGGACAACCAGGAGTCCACACACAGTGACCAAAGGTCCTCACAGGACAACCAAGAGTCCACACACAGCGACCAAGACTCTTTACATGACAATCAAGAGTCCACACACAACAACCAGGAGTCCACACACAGTGACCAAGACTCCCTATATGACAACCAAGAGTCCACACCCAATGATCAAAGATCACATTCAGTGCTTCTGTGCTCCACAACCTCCCTGGAGGTGTTCAGGACCAGGCTGGATGAGGCTTTGAGCAACCTGTTCTAGTGAGAGGAGTCCCTGCCTATGGCAGGGGTTTGGAACTGGCTGAGCTTTGAGCTCCCTTCCAACCTAACCCATTCTCTGATTCTATGTGCAGGGACACAGGTCCCATGAGATCTCCCTGGGGTTGTGGCAGGATGGACAATTAGTCCATGGCATCAGCACAGCCACAGCAGCACAGGCCTTGTGAGCCAAAGTGTCCTGAGGGAACTGTGCTGCTGGGATGAGGATCAGCATCACCCCAAGGCTTCTGTCCCAGTGGATGATGGCATCAGCATTTGTGTTGACACTGTTCAGAGCAAGGGAGCACTGCACAGCTCTTCCCAAGGTCTTTGGAAGCTGCAGGCAAGCCCTTCAGACACCTCAAGTCAGGAAAGCAATTAAGCAAGTGCTTGGCTGTGTTACTGATGACAAATCATTTCCTGGTCTGCAGCTTAGAGAGGCACAAACCACCTCAGGAGCCTCAAAATAACTCCAACAGCAAGAGCTGGCATCTCTGAAGGTCTGCAAAGCTGCATCAAGATCTGCTCTGGGACATGTAGAGGCTGAGGCTCCACCAGAAAGTTCTGCCAGGGGAGGTTTAGGTTGGGTATGAGGAAAAGATTCTTTGCTGCAAGAGTGGTCAGGCACTGGAAGAGGCTGCACAGGGAGGTGGTGGAGTCCTTATCTCTGGAGAATCATAGAACCAGAGGGGGGGGATAAACCCAACTTTGTACATCAGAGTGGAGGGAACAAACCCAACTTATTGCATCAGGGGAGGGGGAACAAACCCAACTTATTGCATCAGGGGAGGGGGAACAAACAGCTTATTGCACTGGGGGGAAGGGTTTGGTTTGCTCCTCAAAAGGAGGAGCAAACCAAACATTTTGCATGAGAGAAGAGGGAACAAAGCCAACTTTTATCATTAGAGTGGGGGGAACAAATCCAACTTTGTGCATCAGGAGAGGGAGAACAAATCCAACTTTTTCCATCAGAAGAAGGGGGAACAAACCCAACTTATTGCACCAGAGGAGAGGGAACAAACCCAACTTATTGCACCAGAGGAGAGGGAACAAACCCAACTTTGTGCAGCAGAGTGGGGGGAACAAACCCAACTTTGTGCATCAAAAGGAGGGGTGTCCTGCATAGATCTTCTCACCAAAACATTCTAGCTAGCTTCCAACTAGCACAAGGGGCAAAAAATCCCAACTTTTTCCATCAGAAGAGTGGGGAACAACCCAAACTTACTGCACCAGAGGAGAAGGAACAAACCCAACCTTGTGCCTCAGAAGGAGGGGGGAAAAAACCCAACTTATTGCTCCAGAGGAGAAGGAACAAACCCAACTTTGTGCCTCAGAAGGAGGGGGGAAAAAACCCAACTTATTGCTCCAGAGGAGAAGGAACAAACCCAACTTAGTGTCTCAGAAGGAGAAGGAACAAACCCATCTTATTGCACCAGAGGAGAGGAAACAAACCCAGCCATGGTCTAGCCTTGAGCTCTGTGGTAAAGAGTTGGACTTGATGATCTGTGAGGTCTCTTCCAACCCTGATGATACTGTGTGATACTGTAACTTACTGCACCAGAGAGGGAACAAACCCAACTTACTGCACCAGAGGAGAGGGAACAAACCCAACTTACTGCACCAGAGGAGAGGGAACAAACCCAACTTATTGCACCAGAGGAGAGGGAACAAACCCAACTTAGTGCCTCAGAAGGAGAGGGAACAAACCCAACCTTTTGCATCAGAGGAGAAGGAACAAACCCAACTTTTTGCACCAGAGAGAGCAAACCCAACCTCTTTTACAGCACTGCAGGAGGGGTGCTCAAGCCAACCTGCCCTAAACCACCACCAATTTATTGGTGCCTTTTACAGAGCTGGGTTGGGGCGAGGCAGGGGGGGGGGAGGGAGGAAAAGGGGAGGACGAAGAAGGAAGCCTGGACTCTCTTTGGGGGTTGCCATGGCTGCAAGGTCATCCTTCCAGACTTGGCTCTACCAGCAGAGTTCAGACGGGTCAGCGTGTGACCGGCTCAAACCCTGAGGTTAAAAGTTCAAGCAGCCAAGGGAAAAACCAATAAGTGCAGGCCGAGTATGCTGGACAATTTATTTCAATTTACATCAAGCCATGCATATAAAATTTAGATAAATTCCATTCAGATCTGATGTTGCCTGACACACAATGTATGCAAACAGATGTCTTTGGGGCTTTCACTCAGCTTTGGGGAGGGGACAGGGTGCTCAGTTAATATATATTAATAATAGATAGAAATGGTTACTGCTTGGCAGAGATTTTATTCTTTCATTTCTTTTTTTCCCCTCTCCCTTTTCTATTCTTATTTTTTAGCTTGAAAATCACCAGATCCCTTTTTTTCCCCCTTCTCATTTTTAGTCCTTTTTTTCCCTTTCCTTTTTAATCCCTTTTTCCCCTCTCCTTTTTAATCCTTTTTCCCCCCTCTCCTTTTTAATCCTTTTCTTCCCCTCTCCTTTTTAATCCTTTTTCCCCCCTCCCCTTTTTAATCCTTTTCTTCCCCTCTCCTTTTTAATCCTTTTTCCCCCCTCCCCTTTTTAATCCTTTTCTTCCCCTCTCCTTTTTAATCCTTTTTCCCCCCTCTCCTTTTTAATCCTTTTCTTCCCCTCTCCTTTTTAATCCTTTTTTCCCCCTCCCCTTTTAAATCCTTTATTTTCCCCCCTCTCCTTTTTAATCCTTTTTTTCTTCACCTCTCCTTTTTAATCCTTTTTTTCTTCTCCTCCTTTTTAATCCTTTTTTTTTCTTCCCCTCTCCTTTTTAATCCTTTTCTTCTCCTCTCCTTTTTAATCCTTTATTTTCCCCCCTCTCCTTTTAAATCCTTTATTTTCCCCCCTCTCCTTTTTAATCCTTTTTTTCTTCACCTCTCCTTTTTAATCCTTTTTTTCTTCCCCTCTCCTTTTTAATCCTTTTTTTTTCTTCCCCTCTCCTTTTTAATCCTTTTCTTCTCCTCTCCTTTTTAATCCTTTTTTTCCCCCTCTCCTTTTTAATCCTTTTTTCTTTCCTTGCTCCATTTTAATCCTTTTCCCCCCTCTCTTTTTTAATCCTTTTCCCCCCTCTCCTTTTTAATCCTTTTTCCCCCTCTCCTTTTTCATCCTTTTTTCCCCCTCTCCTTTTTAATCCTTTTCCCCTCCTCTCTCCTTTTTAATCCTTTCCCCCCCTCTCTTTTTAAGTCCTTTTTACTTTCCTTTCTCCTTTTTAATCCTTTTTTTCTCCTCTTCTTTTTAATCCTTTTTTTTTTCCTGCCCCTCTCCTTTTTAATCCTTTTTTTCCCCCTCTTTTTCTTTTCCCCTCTCCCTTGGTGTCATTTCCATCCCCCCCCCCCCTCCAAGCTCTCCCAATCCACACGGTGTCATATTAAGAAAGATAATGAGTATTTACAACTGCAGCCCTGCTTGTCACCGCAGTTATAGCCTCTATTTATATCCTGGGCCACTTTCACCCGATTCCCGGTGACTGATGGCTTTGATTTATATTTCAACAGAGGCTCCCCCCCCCCCCCAACGCCACTCTCCTTCCTTTTTTTTCTCTCTCCTCTCTTTCAGGTCCCCACCTTCGGAGTCAGACCGGGTGGGTGGCTGCGGCTCGGCAACGTGGCCACGAGATGGCTCCTGGACCCCTTCTCTGTCTTCTGGACCCCTTGCCTGGTTCCCAGACCCCGTTTCTATCTTCTGGGGCCCTTCTCCAGCTCCTGAAGCTCTTCTCCAGCTCTTGGACCCCTTCTTTAGTCCCTCAACCCCTTTCTTTTCCAGCTCTTGGACCCCTTCTTTAATCCCTCAACTCCTTTTCCAGCTCTTGGACCCCTTCTTTAGTCCCTCAACCCCTTTTCCAGCTCTTGGACCCCTTCTTTGGTCCCTCAACCCCTTTTCCAGCTCTTGGACCCCATCTCTAGCTCATGGAACCTTTCTCCAACCCCTGAATCCCTTCTCTGTCTCCTGGACCCCTTTTCCAGTTCATGAATCTCTTCTCCAGCTCCTAAATCTCTTCTCCAACTCTCAGACCCCTTCTCCAACTCCTGAACCCCTTCCCCCACCACCAACAGGGTAGGCACAGGGTCCAAAACCACACCAAGACCCCAAGGGGTCAGAGCTGCCTTGAGCTGCCAGAGGTACCAGGCAGGAGGGAGAGTCCCCTTCATTTCATCAGTCCCACCTCAACCTCCACACAGAACACCCCAAAAGTGCCTTTTGTTGCTTTGAACAAATAGGAGGGAGGGCAAAAAAGTAATCCCAAAACCTAGAAGGGGATGGAATGGTATTTTAAGAGTAAAAATAGAGGTGCACCCAATGAGGGAAAAGGTTTCCTGCAATCACATGGCAGGAAAAAAACCCTCCATTAATTTGGGGTTCCTCCTTTACTAGCTCACCTGGGTGGGGTTTTTTGGGGGTGAAAGCTGGCAGGGAAAAGAGGGGAGATGGAGGAAAAAGCAGGTTAGGGTCAGAGGGTCCCTGCAGGTGGAAGCTGGATTAGTCCCCCTAGGGATGGGCAGATATTGAGAGCTGCCGCTGAGGGCCAGCCACTGGCAGGGCTGGGTCCCGCCGAGCATCTCCGGCGATGTGTTAGAGGCTTTAATGCAAAGCGAGAGCAGCAGGATGAAGCTGAAATCATAAAAGTGGAGTGTTCTGGAAACATGCTGCAGCCTTTCAGGGAAAATTAGCCAGATTGTTTCAATAACTCGTTTAATGAGAAACAGTCACACTTTAAGGGGTGCTTGAGCCATCGGCACTAATGAGAAGCTGCCGCGCTCCGGACCAGCACGGCGGTGATTTGCCGGAGAGCACTCGGCTGGAGTAAATCCAGAGGCACTTCTGCATCTAACAGAATCTTCCAGCTCCCCAAGATTGGATTTGGATTTGATTTTTGCAGAAAATAGCTTTGCCTAAACCTCCTTTGCCCTAGCAAATACCCAGCACCAGTTAGCATCACTGTGCCCTAGCAAACACCCAGCACCAGTTAGCATCACTGTGCCCTGGCAAACACCCAGCACCAGTTAGCATCACTGTGCCCTAGCAAACACCCAGCACCAGTTAGCATCACTGTGCCCTAGCAAACACCCAGCACCAGTTAGCATCACTGTGCCCTAGCAAACACCCAGCACCAGTTAGCATCACTGTGCCCTAGCAAACACCCAGCACCAGTTAGCATCACTGTGCCCTAGCAAACACCCAGCACCAGTTAGCATCACTGTGCCCTAGCAAACACCCAGCACCAGTTAGCATCACTGTGCCCTAGCAAATACCCAGCACCAGTTAGCATCACTGTGCCCTAGCAAACACCCAGCACCAGTTAGCATCACTGTGCCCTAGCAAACACCCAGCACCAGTTAGCATCACTGTGCCCTAGCAAACACCCAGCACCAGTTAGCATCACTGTGCCCTAGCAAACACCCAGCACCAGTTAGCATCACTGTGCCCTAGCAAACACCCAGCACCAGTTAGCATCACTGTGCCCTAGCAAACACCCAGCACCAGTTAGCATCACTGTGCCCTAGCAAACACCCAGCACCAGTTAGCATCACTGTGCCCTAGCAAACACCCAGCACCAGTTAGCATCACTGTGCCCTAGCAAACACCCAGCACCAGTTAGCATCACTGTGCCCCAGCAAACACACAGCACCAGATAGCATCACTGTGCCCTAGCAAAATCAACTTGTCTGATGTAAAATTGGGGAGTTGAAGTTGTTTTTCTTTCCCTAACATCTTATTGTAGTTATTATCCTTTATTATAGAGTGGCCTCATCCAAGACTCCTTTACCCTAGCAAACACCCAGCACCAGTTACCACAACTGGGAAGCTCCTTTTGGTTAGGCAGCAATTACCAAAACAAACTTTCTTGGTATAAAACTGGGGGGTTTGGGTTGGGTTTTCTTTCCCTAAATTCTTATTGGAGTTGTTGTTATTATATTATCTTTTATTTCATTATAGAGTGGCCTCATCCAAACCTCCTTTACCTTAACAAACACCCAGCAGCGGTTACCACAACTGGGAAGCTCATTGTGGTTAGGCAGCAACTACCAAAACCAACTTGTTTGATATAAAGTTAGAAGGTTTGGGGTTTTTTTTCCACCAGATTTTATTTTATTGTATTTATTTTATTCTAGAGTAGCCTCCTCCAAGCCTCCTTTACCCTCACAAATAACCCAGCACCAGCTACCATCACTGGGAAGCTCATTTTAGTTAGGCAGCAACAACCAAAATCAACTTGTTTGATGCAAAAGTTGGGTGGGTTGGGTTTTAACCTTTTCATATTCTTTGAAGTGGTAAAAATGATGCTTTCAGATGAGCAGTCATTTCCTCTGAGTCACCCTCAGCTTTTTTTTTCCCCTCCAGAAAAGGACAAAAAAAAGATCAAAAGGCACTTCCAAACCTAGCCCCATAAATTCATCCCAACCTACAGTCACTTTGGGGGTGGAAGCAAGACGAGCAGGACTTCAGGCATCAGAATATAAATCCACTTCTCTTTTGCTGCCAGAATTCTCCTCTGAGAGCAATTTCAAGGTCACAAAAGATTGGGCCAAACCCTCCAAAAGTCTTCATTCAGTTTTATTTAGTGATTATCTTGACCTGGGCTGACAGTTTTGCCCTTAAAGCCTAAGGAACGGTTTGCTAAAGACCTCGGGGGGTTAAGGTGAGACCATCAGGTCAAACCCAGCACCCACTTAGAAGGTTGTGTGTGGACCAAACCCTTCCCACGTGTTCCCAGCTTGTCCCTTCAAGTCTGGGCTGAGGAAATGGATGAGCTCCCTGCTTTGCCACGCCTAAAAAAAACGAGGGAGTAAAAAGCATTTCCTCAGCCCCTCAATTTCTCAAGAGGTCCCAAAAGTGCCTTATTTTCATCAGCCCTGGCAGGTCTGACAGGTGCCAAGAGGACAAATCTCAACCCTCAGTCATTTCTATTCATGATGGTCGCTGCTCAGCTGCCTACAAAGCAAAAGATGAGTTGAGGTTGAGGTTGGGGTTGAGGTTTTTGTTGCTGTTGCCTTTGTGGAAGCAACAATAAAACATGACAGAAACAAGACGAGGAGGATCGGGAGGTGGTTTGCAAAGCCTCCAGCTGGTCAGTGGCAGGGTTGGGCTCCGTGCAAAGAGCAATAAGAAGAAATGAAGAGGGCAAAATGAGTGAAAATTCAATTGGATAATCACTTCAAAGAATTTAAATCAATTTAAAGTAAGGAAAAGTAGTGAGCACTAATTGAAAGCATTTAAAGAAGTCAAAGAATTCAAGGAGAAGAATGTAAAGAATTCAAAGAATGTAAAGAATGTAAAGAATTGAAAGCACTTAAAGAATTGAAAGAAAAGAATTAAAAGAACTGAAAGAAATAAAAGAATTGAAAGCACTTAAAGAATTCAAAGAATTAAAAGAAAATAATTGAAAGAATTGAAAGGATTAAAAGAATTGAAAAAATAAAAGCACTTGAGGAATGGAAAGAATTAAAAGAATTGAGAGTACTTAATGAAATTAAAGAATTAAAAGAATTGAAAGAGTTAAAAGAATTGAAAGAGTTAAAAGAAGAAAACGAAAGAACTAAAAGAATGGAAAGAATTTAAAGCACTTAAAGAATTCAAAGCAAAGAATTAAAAGAATTGAAAGCATTGAAAGAATTGAAAGAATTTAAAGCACTTAAAGTATTCAAAGCACTTTAAGAATGGAAAGAATTAAACAAATTGAAAGAATTGAAAGTACTTAATGAATTTAAAGAATGAAAATAAAAGAATTAAAAGAATTGAAAGGATTAAGAGAAAAAAAAGGAAAGGATTAAAAGAATAGAAAGAATTGAAAGCACTTAAAGAATTGAGAGAACTAAAATAATTGAAAGAATTAAATAATTCAGAGTGCTTAATGAATTTAAAGAATTAAGATAAAAGGATGAAAAGAATTGAAAGAATTTAAAGCAGTTAAAGAAGCAAAAGAGTTGCAAGAAGCAAAAGAATTGCAAGAAGCAAAAGAGCTGCAAGAAGCAAAAGAGTTGCAAGAAGCAAAAGAAGCAAAGTAATTAAAAGAATGTAAAGAGTTTAAAGCAGGAAAAGAGTTTAAAGCAGGAAAAGAATGTAAGGAATTAAAGGACTAATGAAACAAGAAGCACCATAATCATATCATCATAGACTGGGTTGGGTTGGAAGGGGTCATCTAGTTCCAACCCACCCCTGGCATGGGCAGGGCCAAAGTAATGCTACTATAACTTGATGATGATGTTAAAAGGTTGATTAATGTGAATTAAGATGTTAATAACAAGTATCCTAGCAAAATAAGGCCAAATGAAAATGCTAAGCTTCAAAGGACCCAAGTAAAGTAGTAGTAAAGTCTCACTAAAGTGATGCTAAAATTATAGGTGAACAAGGAAAAATGATGATGCAAGACTTAAAGGAGCATAAACAAACCGCTGGAAGCGATAAAGAAGATGCTCAAATAACGCTGAAAAGGGATGATGAAGACAAAGAGTTGTGATTTTGAGAAGAGTGAGGCTCAGAGGATACCAAAATGCTGCTAACAACAGACCTAAAAGTAAAAACATATATAATCATTTTGAAAGCACCGAGACTCAAAGAGCACTCAAAGAAGTCAGAAGATAATAGTGTCACTGCTTTAATGATTGGAATAATTACTCAAAAGCACTGAGCAGTTCCAAAGAAAAAGGAGAGTAATAAACCTGGTCTTCAGCTACTACTGAATTACTAAGGCCAATACTGACATACTAATAATAACAATACTAACAACACTAATACTGACATACTAATAATACTAACAATACTAATATTGACATACTAATAATAAACAATGCTAATACTAACAATGCTAATAGTGGCACACTAATACTCATAATAACAGTGCTAATACTAACAACACTAATACTGGCATACTAATGCAAATAATAACAATACTAATAATATCAATACTAATACTGACATACTAATGCAAATAATAAACAATGCTAATACTGACAATACTTATACTAACAATATTAATACTAGCAATACTAATACTGACACACTAATACTAATAATAACAATACTAATACTAACAATACTAATACTGACAACACTAATACTAACAATGTTAATACTGACAATACTAATACTGACACACTAATACTAATAATAACAATATTAATATTAACAATACTAATACTGACAACGCTAATACTAACAATGTTAACACTGACAATACTAATACTGACACACTAATACTAATAATAACAATACTAATACTAACAATACTAATACTGACAACGCTAATACTAACAATGTTAACACTGACAATACTAATACTGACACACTAATACTAATAATAACAATACTAATACTAACAATACTAATACTGACTTACTAATACTGAAATACTAATACTAATAATAATCATTTTCCTTTGAAAAGTGAAAAAAACCCCTAAAGAACACAAATAGTAAACCTAATGATACTCAAACAATACTCAAATAATACTAAAGGAAATAATTACTGGAGTCATAATATTGTTATAAGATGATGATGATAATGATGAGGATGATAGCAAGGATAATAGTAAGGATAATAATAAGGATGGTGGTGATAATAAGGATAATAGTAAGGATAATTGTAAGGATGATAAGGATAATAGTAAGGATAATAATATTAAGGCTGATGATACTATTAAGGATAATTGTAAGGATAATAGTCAGAATAATAAGGATGAGAGTAAGGATAATAGTAAGGATGATAGGATGATAGTAAGGATGACAATAAGGATAATAGAAGGATGATAATAGGGATAATTGTAAGGATGATAATAAGGCTAACAGTAAGGATAATAAAAAGGATGATAGGATATTAATAAGGATGATTGTAAGGATAACAGTAAGGATGATAATAATAAGGATGATAACTAAGGCTAATAGTAAGGATAATAAGGCTAACAGTAAGGATAATAATAAGGATGATAAGGATAATAATAAGGATGACTGTAAGGCCAATAGTAAGGATAATAATAAGGATGATAATAGTAAGGACGATAAGGACAATAATAAGGATAATTGTATGTATAATAGTAAGAATAATAAGGATAAAAGGATAATAATAAGGATGATAATAAGGATAATAGTAAGGATGATAATAATAAGTGTGATAGTAAGGATAATGAGGATACTAAAAGGATCATAGTAAGACTAATAAGGATAAAAGAAAGGATAATAATAAGGATGATAATAAGGCTAATAGTAAGGATAATGAGGATACTAATAAAGAAAATACTTTTCCATTTTAAAACTATGATAAAATAATTAATTTACAATTAAACCAATTAAATATTAATTAATAATAATTTATGATTTTTTTTAATATCCTAATAATTAATTCCTTTTTAACCCCCCATTTGCCCTGTCAGCCTTCATCCCCCTCCTCTCCCAAGCTTTGCTGGTCACTCGCTGGCAGCTAAGTTGGGCGAGCAAAGATTTACTGCAGCCAAAGGAGCTCTGCCTCTATTCGCAGGGACTTTGAGCTCCCACCCCCCACCAAGCTCCATCCCTTGCCCCAGCTCCCAGCACCCCTTGAAGAACAGATGTCCTGGGGACCTGGAACCATTCATCCTGAGCAGAGAGTTTGGGGGGTCAGAGCGTCCCGTAGGAGCCTCCAGCCAAGAGGGGTCCTCCAATTGGCATGAGAAATCTCCTTTTGCTGATGAGCCAGAGAATGGGCTCCAAAAGGAGGATTGCTGTGAGCAAAAGAGGCTAATTTGCTACACTCCTGGATGTGGCTGGGGAGAGGCGGCGGGGGGGAGAGGCGGCGGAGGGGGGGGGGGGAGGCGGCGGAGCGGGGGGAAGATGCGGCGGAGGAGGGAGGGAGAGGCGGCGAAGGAGGGGGGGAGAGGGGAAAAAGATAGGAGGGAGGAGGATGAAGGTGGGGGGGGAAGAAGGAAGGAGGAATAAAATTCCACCCAGTCCCAGGCGCAGCGTTCGAGCCTGCTCCCAGTTCTTCATCAGCATGAAAAATGACAACTGGAAGCAGATCCTTCTCTGTCAGCGGCGTAAATGTGCGATTACAGCTGTTCATATTTTCACTCTAATGAAGGGTTGCACATTTAAATGGGGAGATTTATTAGGGACTGGAGTGGGGAGCCCAGCTCCATGCAAAACTGGTTAACTGGCGTCCAAAATGCTGCTTGTTTATTTGCCCTCCATTAGCATTTTTCTCCCCCCCCCCCCCCCTCCATCCCCACCCCACATCCCCCTTTCTTTTTTTTCTCTTAATAATAATAGGGGGGGGGGGGAATTATGAAGAGGAAGAAAAGAAGAAGAAATCAAGAAGGAACTGACCAATTGAATGAGGATTTGTTGCAGATGGGAGGGGTTTCAAGTGAGGTAGCAATTAGAAAGTTAAAGGCTTGAAAGAAGGGATAAGGGAATGAGGAATGGGGAAATGATGAATGGCAAAAGGGGAAATGATGAAATGCTAACTGATGAAAGAGTAACTGGGAACGTCATAAATAAACATCATAAATTAACACCACCCCTAAAGTGGGGATATAATATAGAAAAATAATGCAAGGGAAAAATAATCAAGGGGAAAAATAAAGGAAAAAAATAAAGAAAATAATAAAGAAAAATGAACGAAGGAAAAAAATGATAAAAGATGAAGAAAAATTGGTTTTAAAATTAATAAAGAAAATAATAAATAAAACTAAAAAAGAAAACTAATAAAGAGAAAGAAGAAGAAAATGAATAAGAAAAAATGAATAAGAAAAAATGAATAAGAAAAAATGAATAAGAAAAAATGAATAAGAAATTAATAAAGAAAAATAATTTTAAGGTAATAAAGAAAAATTTAAAAGAAAGAAAAATAATAAAGAAAAATAAAGAAAAATAAAGAAAAATAAAGGAAAAAAGAAAATTAATAAAGAATAAAAATAAAGAAAGAAAAATAGAAATAAAGAAAATAAAAATAAAGAAAATAAAAATAAAGAAAATAAAAATAAAGAAAATAAAAATAAAGAAAATAAAAATAAAGAAAGATAAATAAAACTAAAGAAAAATAAAGAAAACTAATTTTAAACAATTAAAGAAAAATAAAAAAGAAATTATTAAAGAAACATTAATAAAGAAAAATAATTAAGGAAAATAAAGAAAAATAAGGAAAAAATAAATAAACATTTAGAAGAGAAATTAATAAAGAAAAATTAAGACATAAAATAGAAATAAAGGAAAAAAGAAAATAACATAAAATAAGAAAAAATAAGAAAAATAAGGAAAACATAAAGGAAAAAATAGAGAAAAAAGGAAAATAAAATAAAAACTAAAGAAAAAAATGGAAAAAGAAAAAATAAGGAAAAATAATCAAGAAAGATAATCAAGAAAAATGCATTAAAAATAAAGAAAATTAATACATAAATATAATGAAAAAAATAAACAAGAAAATAATAATAGAAGAAAATAAATTTTAATGACAAACTAAAAGCAGAAATAAAAATAAACGAAAACTAATAAGTGAAATATAATAATCTGGAAAATAAAAATTAATAGAGTGAAAATCATAAAGGAAAAATAATAAATGAAAAATAATAACGGGAAAATAATGATGTGAAAATAATAAGCAAAAAAATAATAAGGTAATGAAAGGTCAAATAATGGAAAAATAACAAATCTTTATAAAATTGAAAACTAATTCTTCAGTGAATGATTTCATAGTTTCACAATCAGGCACTTGAAAAGTAAAAATTAATAACTAATAAAATAAGAATTGCTGAAATGCTGAGATGAACCAATAACTGATGTAAAAAGTAAGACTCGAATAATTAAGTAATTCAGTGGTGCCTCAGTTTCACTTCTCACACGGAGCTTGAAAGTGAATCAACTAAAAAAAATCAGAAGGCATAAAATAGTGAAACAAAATAACAGAAACAAATCACAAAGATGTCAAATGGGAAAATACATTAAATAAATCACGAATTGAAGTATTCAATCGTTAAAAATTAGATCGTGTCACTCTAAGGTACCTTTTTAATAGCTAATTTTAAATAATAATCACTAATTAAATGGTGAAAAATAATTGACTAGAAAATTAATTTTTTGGAAATGGGTTTTTAAAGGCAGAAATGATAAAGTGGCAACAAAAGGCTCAAATAGCAAAAAACTAAGATAAAAAAAGTGCTAAAATAGCCAATCCACCAATTAATAAAGTAGGAAATTAATAGAATTGTGAAATAATAAATTAAAATGGCAAAATGATCAGAGAGGTTTTTTAATGACTACGTTAAAATAATCAAATAATAAACAACGAAAAGAGGAATGATGCAAGAATAAAGACAGTTAAAAGTAAAGAATAGAGAAAAATAAAGCAAATTAAAATTAAGTAAGGAAATAATTCAAATAATGAAATGAAAAGGAAAATAAAATAAGGAAAATAAAATAAAGATGATAAAACAAGGGGGAAATAAGGAAAATAAAATAAGGAAAATAATGAAAAATGAGAAAATGTATTGAATAAAATGATAATAATGAAATATTTTTAATAGTATAATCAATTAATAAAGGAATGCAATAAAACAATAAATAAAAGACTGTTAGAAACGAAAATGATAAAGCCATAAAAGGGAAATAATTAATAAGAATAATAACACTAGAAACGAAAATAATAAATTCATAAAAGCAAAATAATTAATAAAAGTAATGAAATTACAAAGGAAAATAATAAAATCATAACAGTAAAATAATTAATATAATAAAAGTTAAATAATTAGTAAGAATAATAACATTAGAAACGAAAATAATAAAATAATTAAAGCAAAATAATTAATAGAAATAGAAATTTAGAAACGAAACCAATGAAATAATAAAAATAACTAATTAATATCATAAAAGTGCAATAATATTATAAAAGTAAAATAATTAATAAGAATAACAAAATTAGAAACTAAAATAAGACAATAATAAAACTAAAGTAATTAATAAAAATAATAACATTAGGAATTAAATAATAAAAATCATTAAAAGTAAAATAATTAATAAAAATATTGAAATCAGAAAGAAAAATAAGAAAATCATAAAAATCAAATAATTAACAGGAATAATAATATTAGAAACTAAAATAATAAAATCATTAAAAGTAAAACAATTAATAAAAATAATAAAACCAGAAAGGAAAAGAAGAAAATCATAAAAGTAAAATAATTAACAGGAATAATAAAACTAGAAACGAAAATAAGAACATGATAAAGCCAAAATAATTAATACAAAGACTAAAATTAGAAACTGAAATAATACAATTAGAAAGGAAAATAATTGAATAATAAAACCGAAATAATTAGTGAGCCTAATAAAATCAGAAAGCAAAATAATTAACTCGTAGAACTACAATAATTAATGAGAATAATAGAAATTAGAAGGGAAAATAATGAAATTAGAAGGGAAAGTAATGAAATTAGAAGGGAAAATAATGAAATTAAAAGGGAAAATAATGAAATTAAAAGGGAAAATAATGAAATTAAAAGGGAAATAATGAAATTAAAAGGGAAATAATGAAATTAAAAGGGAAAATAATGAAATTAAAAGGGAAATAGTGAAATTAGAAGGGAAAATAGTGAAATTAGAAGGGAAAATAGTGAAATTAAAAGGGAAAATAGTGAAATTAAAAGGGAAAATAGTGAAATTAAAAGGGAAAATAGTGAAATTAAAGGGAAATAGTGAAATTAAAAGGCAAAATAACGAAATTAGAAGGGAAAATCATGAAATTAGAAACGAAAATCATAAAACCATAAGCAAAAATAATTAAATAAATAAACTAAACCCAAAGTCATAAAAACAATGAGCCCAGAAACAAAAACAATGCAAACAGAAAGGAAAACAACCAAATCAGAAACGAAAATAATTAACAAATTGGACTCATAAATTTAGAAACGAAAATGATAAAAGGAAAGAGAATTAATGAATGCAACTCAGAAAGTAAGGAAATACCCAAAAGAATCAACTGCCAAACTACAAAACTCCATTTCCATGCAAATCATTCGCTGATGCTTCGGATGAAACCAACAAACGCCACCCCCACACTCCCCCCCCCCCCCCCCCCCCAAATCTAAAGGGGGGGAAAAAAAAGGGCGAGCCAAATGTCACCAGGAGGTCTAAAGAGATGAAACAAGAGAGGAGGAAGAAAAAAAATCACCCACCCCAAAACCCCAGCGCCCAGCATCGTTCCCCACCCCACTAGAACCAACCGCCCCCCCCCCCCCCCTCCGTACCCTACTGGGTTGGGGCTGGGGAGGGGGTGAAGGGGGTGGGGAGAAGGTCGCTTCCTTGCCGCGAAAGGGGGACGAGGCTGGGTTCATAAACAGGTTGAAATGATGGAGTTGATTGCGAGCAACATCAAGACTGCAACTAAATAACTCCGTTGCCATCTCGCTCCCCGCGGCAAGACGGATGCTAAACTTGACCTGCCGCTGGTACTATCCCAGGGCCATTTTTTATCGCCCTTGGCCGGTTCCCCCCCTCTACCACCACCACCACCATCATCACCACCCCCCCCCCTCCTCCTCCTCCTCCTCCTCCCTCCGCCCGCCCGCCTGCCTCCACCCCGCATCCCGGCAGCGGCGCAGCGCTGGGTAAATGCCTGTGCGTGGTCAGGTCAGCAGCGGGCGCGGGTGAAACTCGGTTCACATTTGCATACAGGCGGGCTCCTGACAATGCAGCCCCATCTGTTCCCGTCAGCGAGTACAAATCGAGTGTCACCCGAGCGGCGGCGAGCGGCGAGCGGCGCGGCCATTAGCCGCAGCGACGCTTCGGCTCAGGTTACGGATATGGAACTGCTGATTTGGGTTTAAATACCTGATAACTGAAAAGAGAGGCGGCGGTGGAGGGGAGGGGGGGGTTTGGGGTCGGTTTTGTTAGGTTTGGTTGGGTTTGGTGATGTGGTTTGCTTTTTTAGCCCTGCGGGCGAACAAAAGGGTGAACCTTGAACGGAGAGAGAAGGGCTGGGAGCAGGCATCCCTGACACCCGCGAAGCGTCCAGCTTGGGTAGCTGAGTAAAGGAGATGGAGGGGTTGTGGATGGGGTTTTTTTTTTGGGGGGGAGGAGGAAACAAAGGAGAACTTCCTCCCAGAAAAATAAACCTCAAGAAATAAACAAACAAAAACCCCAACAAACAACCCCAAACCAAACAACACTCAAAATAAACCCTATGTAAAACACCCCCCCCCCAAAAAAAAAACCCCATGTGAATCAAACACCCCAAATCAACCCCGTGTGAAACAAACAAACACCCCAAATAAATCCCATGTAAAGCAAACACCCCAAAATAAACCCCATGTAAAACTAAAAACACCCCAAATAAACCTAATGTATCACCAAGGTTGGAAGAGACCTCACAAACACCCCAAAATAAACCCCGTGTAAAACTAAAAACACCCCAAATAAACCAAATGGGAAACAAACACCCCAAAATAAACCCCATGTAAAACTAAAAACACCCCAAATAAACCCAATGGGAAACAAACACCCCAAAATAAACCCCATGTAAACCTAAAAACACCCCAAATAAGCCCTGTATAAAACAAACACCCCAAAATAAACCCCGTGTGAAACAAACAAAACCAACAGTAAGCAACCCAAACCCCCAAAATAAACCCCATTTAAACCAAAAAAGCAACAATGAAAAGCAGCCCAAACCCCCCAAAATAAACCCCATATAAACCAACCACCAATAAGCAACCCAACACCCCCAAACGGCCAAAATAAACCCAATATAAAACACCCCCCAAAAAAAAACCAACAATAAAAAGCAACCCAACCCCCCCAAAACACCCCAAATCGACCCACTGTAAAATGACCACCAATAAACAACCCAACTCCCCCCAAACACCCAAAATAAGCCCAATGTAAAACAACCCCCCCAAAAAAACCCCAACTATAACAACCCAAGCCCCCCCAAATACCCCAAATAAGCCCTAGCTGGGTGCTAGGTTGGACTGGATGAGCTTGGAGCTCTCTTCCAACCTGCTTGGTTCTAGGATCCCAGCAAGGAGAGCTCTAAACTTCTGCAGCTTCATTGAGTGCTCAGAAGGAGCCTCCTGTGGCCCTGCTAAGCCACCAGCAACAAAAGCAGTGAGGCTCAACACCCACCCAACAAAACCAGTGTGATCACCACCACCAGATGGTTTAGTTTGGAAGGAACCTTAAAGATCATCCAGTTACAACCTGCTGCCATGGGCAGGGACACCTCCTGCCAGCCCAGGCTGCACAACCATGAGCCCTCTCCTTGTTTCCACATGGAAAAGAGGACCTCAAGCACAGCCAAATCCTCCTGCAGAGCCACCTTGGAGTATCTGCTCCAAGCTCTTTGGGCTCAAACCTTGGTGCTGCATGTTCACAGCCCAGCTGTGGCCAAGGCAGCCTGGAATGAGGCTCCAGCCCCCCCAAACTGAAGCATTGTTGGTTCACTGATCAGATTTGCCAGGCTGGAGCAGATGATCCCTCAGGGGGCTCTTCCCAACCTGCCATTCTGTGGTATTTGGTGCCCCAATCAAGAGCATTTTGAAGGTCATAAAATCATAGCATTAGTCAGGGTTGGAAGGGACCACAAGGCTCAGCCAGTCCCAGCCCCCCTGCCATGCCCAGGGACACCCTACCCTAGAGCAGGCTGCCCACAGCCTCAGCCAGCCTGGCCTTAAACACTTCCAGCCATGGGGCCTCAACCACCTCCCTGGGCAACCCATTCCAGCCTCTCACCACCCTCATGGTTGTCACCTAACAATGCTGTGAGGAAGAGGATGAAGACTCCCAACTCATAACTAGTAGCTCACCTTTCTACACCTGCACCTTAAACACTTGCAAGGGCAGCCATGAATTGTTTTTTCTTCTGCCCTTTTCTTCCCAAGGTCCAAGACCAGCTCAGCACCTCCAGGATGGGTTCCAAGGAAGCCCCACTCCATCCCTTCATCAAATCACAGCACCCAGCAGCTGCAGGTTTACTAGGATGAAAACAAACCAGCTCAGAGGCATGAAGGGGAACACATTGGTATTCCCCTAGAGAAGCCAAAACCCCCAAGATGGACAGGTCCAAGACCAGCCTAGCATCTCCAAGATGGGCTACAAGGAAACCAACTCCATCCCTCCATCAAACCACATCACCCAGGAGCTGCAAATTCACTGGCAGGAAAATCATTCCAGAAGTATGAAGTGGAACACATTTTTATCCCCCTAGAGAAGGCAGAATCCTCTTCTGTCCCCCAAGATGGGCAGGGCCAAGACCACCCTAGCATCTCCAAGATGGGCTACAAGGAAACCCACTCCATCCCTGCAACAAACCACAGCACCCAGGAGCTGCAGATTTACTATCTCAGAGGCATGAAGTGGAACACATTTTTATTCCTCTAGAGAAGTCAACCCCCTGCTGAATCCCCTAAGATGAGCAGGTCCAAGACCACTCCAGCATCTCCAAGATGGTCTAGAAGCAAACCCACTCCATTCCTCCATCAAACCACAGCACCCAGCAGCTGCAGGTGGGAGGAAAAGCATCTCAGAAGCATGCAGTGGAACACATTTTTATTCCCCCCAGAGAAGCCAGACCCCTGTTGAATCCCCCTCAAGAGGGGCACATTTCCCTCCACACCTCATGGCCCAGCTGCCTTCCCCCCATCCCTCCTAAAGTTCCCAGGACCCAAGTGGGGATTTGCATACCCCAGGCACAAGTCCCTTCTCAAGATGTCACCCATTTGCATGCAAGGTGCCTGCCTGCCTGCAGCAGCTCCAGAGGGAAGAATAAACCACCCCGGGGGGGGGGTGGAAGAAAAACCCAACCCCAACCTATTACACAGGGCAAGAAAAAAACCCTCATTAAAGAGCTGTCACCAGCTTTAATTCCACATTTCCTACAGGGATACGATCCCATTCCCTTCCCTAAAAGAGAGAAAGCAACTGCCCTGCTAGAGACATTGGCTGCTTGGCGTGGGGGGGCGCTGGGGGGGCACTGGGAGGGAGCTGTTTGTGTGGTGTGCGTTTTGCTTTGCCTTTTTTTTGTCCCTCCTGCCTGCGAGGATTGAACAGGAACTGAACCTTGAACTTCATTTACCCTTTGAACTTGTTACCTTTAAACAAAATTCCCTCCCCCACCCCCCTCCTCGATGCTTTCCACCCCCCCTACCCCCACCCCTTCAAACAAATTTCACCACAATTACAGTCCCTTCCACTTCGTTTAAAGATATATAATCATTGACTTGACCTAATTACCTGGTGCAGGCCTTTCTCTACAAGGTGAAAGCCATATTGGTGTGAACAGAAGCTGACCTCTGGATTCTTGATACCCCAATTTTATTCTAATTATTGGACAGGAAGGTTTTCCATCTTCCTCTGTCCTTTTATTCCCTCTCTGCCCCCCACCTCCCTCCCCCTCTTCCTTCCCCGGTTGCTATTTGGTTGTCGGTGATGCCCTTTGGGTTGCAAAGCTGCCTGGAGACCAGCTGCAAAATGCATCTCCTGTTGAAAAGCCAAAGAGGGTTTGGGTTGTTGGGGATTTTTTTTCCCCTCCCTTCTCGCTCTCCCAGTCAATAGAATCATGGAATGATAAAATGGCAGGGGCTGGAAGGGACCTCAAAAGATCATCTAGTCCAACCCCCCCTGACCCCTGCCAGAGCAGGACAGCCAGGGGAGAGTCAGCTCTGCAAAAGGCAGCCAAGCACACGTGGGGTGCACCCATCATAAGCTGGTGGCTTTGGGGAGCAGCCTCAGAGCCCTGTCTCACAGCCATCCCTGCCCTCAGGCTCTTTGCATGTGTGGATTAAAAGCTTTGCACTGCCAGGGAAGAGGGATTTTGCCATGGAGATGGAAATCAGTGGTTCCTGGAAGGCCAGAGCAAGGCGATTGCACTGAGAACTAAACACAAAGCCCTGGGGAAGGGCTGGGTGGACCCCACAGTCCCCCCCCCCAGGTCTAACTAAGGAGCACCTCAAATTGCAAGCCAAGATCGTTCGACCACCAAGAACCAACATCTTCAGCTAAATGGCCCCAAAAGAGTCAGGGTGGTGAACCCAGCACTCACCCACACACCACACTGCTGAGTTTTCAGCCCCTAATTCACCCTCCCAAGCTGCAGCAGAAGGTTTGAGGGTGCTGAGCTGATCCTGGTCTGACACTGCCTCTAACAGCTGGCATCCTGGAATCAGATCACTTCGTGCTCCTCTAACATCACCTCTCTTATCATCCTTTCCCTCATCTCTGTGCCTGGTCAAAGTGGAAGCTCCTCAGAGCTGTGTGCCCTGGTGCAAACCAGCTTGAGTCCTGGGGTAGGACCTTAAAACACAGCTGCAGTAAGAACTAAGCTCTCTCTCTCAGAAGTCCAAGACAAGACTGCTGGCAGGAAGTTGAGATTTACTTTGGATCTTGACCTTCTTTGGGGATGCTTTTCCCCTTCAAACTCCAATTAAGTCGTAATGAGAGGATGGAACTTTCCACCAGCATCAGCAGCCTGCTCGGTTCTGAGACAGAGAAAGGTTTCCATTACTTCTGCAAGCCAAGATATTGTCCTCTCCTTCTTGGAAACCAACAAGACAAATCTCAGCCGAGCAGCTCCAGCATTAAGAGAGTCACAGCACTTGACAGGCAGTGCGGCTGGGGAACGGCACCTCCAGAACCTCCTCATCTGTCTTGGGCAATTGAAAAACAATTAGCAAATGCAGCAAGGGTTCAATACCTAAGAGTAAACAAAGGGAAAAGGCTTCCTCTAAGTCATGGGCCCTGGGAGCAAAGCATTTGCTCATCCAAGGTGAGCATCACCAGCACCACCACCATCATCATCATCCCTCGGTGGGAAATCAGCTTCCAGGACTGGTCAGGAAGCGAAGGGATAAGAGGAGGGCAGGTGTGGAAAGGTCACCCCAGAGCTGCTCTTTGCATTCAAATCCCTTCCTGCTCTTTTTGGGTTTGCTTTCCTCTTTATTATTTCTGGGGAGGGGTTTCGGCTTCCTCAGCACCACAACAAAAGGAGCAGAAGGAGCCAGCTCCGGGCGGCGCAGATAGGTGGTGCGCGAAGCTCGGCGCTGGCGCGCAGGGAAGGGAACCATTTGTTATGGTCTCCGGGCGAGAGAAAGGCCATGCTCAGATGCCCTGCAGCTCCGCTGTAATAAATAGACACTGAAGATTAAAGGAGCAAATCCTACCACCTGCCCCATGCCTGAACCCACAGATTTAGCATATTGGGGTACCCAGGAGGGATGGAGGCTTTGTAGGCAGCGCAGCTATAGCCGGTTTATGGCCGTCTCTGCAACCTCAGGGCTTGTGCTGCTGCCCCTGGCTCAGACAGCTCCAGCTCCCCTGCTGATCCCTGAATTCAGGGCCTTGAACAGGAAGAGCAAGGGGAGGGAGGGGAGGGGGGAAAGAGGAGGCAAGCAGCGTTCTTCCCAGTCCCCAAGCCTATCCCAGCCATCCTGGGGATCCAAGCGAGGAAGCAAAACCCCAAAGTCACCAGGAGCTGCACTATTGTCCTGCTCCTCCTCCCAGAGTCCTTTGATCGGCAGCAAGTTTGCATATCAAAGAAAAGAAGGAAAAGAGAAGCTTCAAATGCTGCTGTTGGATGGTCTCACTTTCCCTTCCTGGGCCTGGTTAGATTCCCATCATAAAACTTGGTGTGGTTTTTCCCATCTCCTTGCTTTGCCTCTCTGTTTGCTGAGTGCTCTGCATCAGAAGTGGCTTTGCAAGACCTCAGCTGTAAAGCTGAAGCCTTTCTCATCAGCTCATTCCACCTGGAATTCCAAGTAAATGCTTTGGAGTTTGAATTCTTTGTGGGTTCCTTTTCCCAATTCATTTTCTCCTAGACATGGAGGGGCAGAAGGGATCTAAACTTTTCTCTCTGCTTCAAAAGAAGCTGCATTTTATTTCCCCCCACCAAAATTAATTGCAACTGATAGAGCTGGTCCAGTAGAGCTCCCAGATCCAGGGCAGACACAACCTCCAGATGAAAACAAAGCAACTTCCCAACCAAGCCTGGCAAAAAGGCAAAGTGGAAACTCCATCTGGAGAGAGATGTCAGCACCCTGATGTCCTCCAGATGACAAACAGGGCTCAAAGTTGGCACTGAATATTTCTCACCTGCTTGGGAAATGCCATTAAAGCCTGAGGGAGCCAAAGTCATGCTCAGCAACTCGATGGCTGTGGAGACTACTCAGGTGGCCATGGGCACCCAAGACACTAGAGCTAGGACAAGGTGTGAGCATGGAAAGGAGTGGACCAATGTACCCACTTGTCCTTTTGTACCTGTAAAGGTGTGCTTTTCTTCCCACCAAGCTGGTGAGGCACTGGAACAGGTTGTCAAGAGAAGCTGTGGAGGCTCCACCAGTGGAAGTGTTCAAAGCCAGGTTGGATGGAGCCTCGAGCAACCTGCTCTAGGAAGATGTGTCCCTGCCCATGGCAGGGGGTTGGAATTGGATCATCTTCAAGGTTCCCTTCCTACACAAACCAGAATCTGTGATTCTGCAATCTCCATTCACAGCAAGTCCTGGAGGAATTATGATCAAGCTCTCAGACTTTATTCCCAAGTGGCTTTCCTTTCTAATCAGGAGAAATGTGGAGAGGACAATCAGAGGAGGTAGTGGCAGAGTTTGAAAACACAATGGCAAGGTGAAGCTGAAAGATGCTCTGACAAATCTAAGGTCATAGAATCAGAGACTCATAGGATAGGCTGGGTTGGAAGGGACCCCCAAAGCTCATCCAGTCCACCCACCCTGCAGCCAGCAGAGACATCCCCTGCTAGAGGAAGGTTGCTCAGAGCCTTGTCAAGCCTTACCTTGAATACCTCCAGAGATGGAGCCTCAAACACCTCCCTGGGCAACCTGTTGCATCGTTTCACCACCTTCACGGTGCAGAACTTGTTCCTCACAGCCAATCTCAATCTCTTCTGCTCTGATCTCAAACCCTTGCCTCTCATCCCATCACTGCAGGCCTTTGCAAACAGTCCCTCTGCAGCCTGCTTGTAGCCCCTTCAGGTACTGGAAAGCAGCTCTAACTTTCCCCCCACCACCCCCCCCAGAGCCTTCTCTTCTCCAGGCTGCACAACCCCAGCTCCCTCAGCCTGTCCTCAGAGCAGAGGTGTTCCAACTCCCTGACCACTTTCATGGCTCTCCTCTGGATCTACTCCACCAAGTCCATGTCTTTGTTGTGCTGAGGGATCAGATTGCAATTTAAAACACCAAACCAAAGTCACTCACATCAAAACAGGGCCTAAGTTTCTTCAGGAGCAGCCAGGCTCTCATTGCCTCCTTACGAACAAGAAGCCTTTGGGCTCATGGAGAGGAAATGACCTTAGGCACACAAGGGTCAAGCTGCAGAATTAGCAGAGGAAAGGTAATGTGGAAGGTGCAATCTGTCTGCAGACCTCAGTGAGCCTTTGATGTGGTGGCACAGCAAATCTCACTGAGAAAGGCACAAAGAGAGGAGGGGAGAGAGGTTTGGATGTGGCACTTGGTGCCATGGTCTAGCCTTGAGCTCTGTGGTAAAGGGTTGGACTTGATGATCTATGAGGTCTCTTCCAACCTTGGTGAGAGGGAGAGAAAGAGGGAGAGAAAGAGGGAGAGAAAGAGGGAGAGAAAGAGGGAGAGAAAGAGGGAGAGAAAGAGGGAGAGAAAGAGGGAGAGAAAGAGGGAGAGAAAGAGGGAGAGAAAGAGGGAGAGAAAGAGGGAGAGAAAGAGGGAGAGAAAGAGGGAGAGAAAGAGGGAGAGAAAGAGGGAGAGAAAGAGGGAGAGAAAGAGGGAGAGAAAGAGGGAGAGAAAGAGGGAGAGAAAGAGGGAGAGAAAGAGGGAGAGAAAGAGGGAGAGAAAGAGGGAGAGAAAGAGGGAGAGAAAGAGGGAGAGAAAGAGGGAGAGAAAGAGGGAGAGAAAGAGGGAGAGAAAGAGGGAGAGAAAGAGGGAGAGAAAGAGGGAGAGAAAGAGGGAGAGAAAGAGGGAGAGAAAGAGGGAGAGAAAGGAAAGAAGAAAGAAAGGAAAGAAGAAAGAAAGGAAAAAGAAATTAAAAAGAAAGGAAAGAAGGAAGGGAACAAATGAATTTAAGTTTGGCTTGGATAGAAGCAATCATCACAGACTGAAAATTGGCCCAAGGGCCACAGACAAAGGCTGGTGATGGATGGCTTGGTGTCACGTGGAGGAGAAGTGTCTGTGTTGGGGTACTGCAGGGTATTAGTCCCCGGTTTTATCTAAGGCAAGTAAACAGTCCATTAATTCAGGGAGCAGGAAGATACTAAATTAGGTGGTAATGCAAATATCAAGTGAGGAAGCAGAGGAAATAATAAGTAAGGGACACAGAGAGGTTAGGATTATGGAGAGAAGAAGAAAATGAGATTCCTCCTCCAACAGGAGCAACAAAGAAAAGGCATCCAGAGCTCATCCTGCACCAGGGAATGCTGTGGAGTGGCAAACAAAAAGGTGGGGGGGGGGGAGAAAATAAGGATTTGCAATGGCATTGAGGGTCTGAACATGAAATTGGGCAGGGGGTGGTGGGTGGCTGAGGTGTCAGCTGCTCTGCCAGATCCCCTGCTCTGTTGGTGCTCAGGGACATGGTGCAGTGGTGACCCTGGTAGAGTTAATGGTTGGACCTGATCATGGAATAGCTCAGGTTGGAAGGGACCTCAGAGGTCACCTGGTCCAACCTCCCTGCCAGGGGCAGGGGCACATCTCAACTGGATTTGGCCACTCAAGGCCTTGAACATCTCCAGAGGGAAGGCATCCACAGCCTCCCTGGGCAACCTATTCCAGTGCCTCCCCATCCTTGTGCTGAAGAATTTCTCCCCCAGCTCCACTCTCACCCTGCTCTCCCTCAGCTTCAAGCCATTCCCCCTTGCCCTGTCTCTAGGCACCCTCATGAAAATTCCCTTTCCAGCCTTCCTGTAGGATCCTCTGAGGTACTGGAAGGGAGCTCTAAGGTCCCCCCTGATGACTTCTCTTCTCCAGGCACCCTCAGCCTGTCCTCACAGCTGAGGTGCTCCAGCCCTTGGACCATTTTAGGTCTTTTCCAGCAACAATGATTCTGTGATTCAGTTCCCTGAGCATTATCTGGTAAACATAGCAGGGTGCAGAGAGATGAGAGGAGGCAGAACAACAAAAGGCTTCTTCCAGCAATGATGAAGCATCAACAGAGACTGAAAACCCAGCACTGGATTTAGCCCAAAATCTTGGCAACTCACACCTAATCCACTGACCACATGAAGGATGTGCACAGGAACAGGATGGAAACCATTTCCCTCCCAGGTCAGAGGCAAAGGATCTCTGAACTTTATTCCAGGCTCCCTGGAATAATTAAGTCTGCTTTGAAGGGTTAGGATATGAATGAAGCTTAAGGAAGTGGAATTCAGGGCAGACTTGAAAGCTTCACTCTGAGCCAAAGACCTCTCCTGCAGATGCCCACAGCCGTTGGGGGACAGCAGAGTTCTGTCTTGTTAGATAAGTAAAAGTGGTTGAAACAGAGAGGGAAGTTAGGGGAGGTGGAGAGCATCACCCCAAATATATATGTTCAAAGATTGGCACCAACTGCCTGCTGCCTGCTCCAAATCTTCAAGGAGAGCTCATCCCTATCGTGCATCTCCTCTCCACACACCTCATGCATCAGGTGTTTATCAGGAAAGGCAGAGTGCTTCCAGGATTTGGAAGGAGTTCAGAGAGCAGAGGGAGCTTCACTCCACTAAATTTTGTCCTCCCTTGGGTTTTGTGACTTCCTCACCCACTGCTAGAGCAACCCCTGCAAGGGATCTCCTCTGGCAGGCTTTCGCTGCCCTCAACATCAGACTGCCTCAGCCCCAGGTACCATCAGTTTAAAGCTAAAATAAACTTCCCATTTCTTCCCTCAAATTCCAGCATTTTGGCTAAAGCTTTGATCCTCTGCAGAGCAATGCCAGACCATTTTCCTTGCCAGCAGATGGCCAAGTCTCAGCATTAAACACAAAATGGCTCTTTGGCTGTGCAAGGTGTTGGCAGCTCCAAGGCTTGATGTTGTGATTGCCACCTACACCACAGGCTCTTCAATGGACCTGGCTCAAGCCACTTGGCCTCCACATGGGCCTCACCTCAATGAGATTTGCTCACAGAACCCCAGTATGGTGGTGGTTAGAAAGGGATCTCTGGAGATCATCCAGTCCAGCCCTCCCTGCCTACAGCAGGGCACCCCCAGCAGCTTGCCCAGCAGCACAGTGCCCAGGGAGGGTTGGAAGCTCTGCACACAAAGAGACTCCACAACCTCTCTTGGCAGTCTGCTCCAGGCCTCCAGCACCCTCACACAAGTTTCTCCTCCTGCTCAAATGGAACCTCCTGGGGTTCCAGTTTGTGCCCACTGCCCCTTGCCCTGTCCCTGGCTACCACTGAGAAGAGTCTGGCCCCATCCTCTCACCCTTTAGCTCGCGATGAGCACTGACAAGATCACAGCACACAGGCTCCCAGCAGGTCAGGGGTTGGAAGAGACCCAAAGAGATCATCCAGTCCAACCCTCCTGCCAGAGCAGGACCACACAAGCTAGCTCAGGGCACACAGGAACACATCCAGACAGGCCTGGGAAGGCTCCACAGCAGAAGACTCCAGAACCTCTCTGGGCAGCCTGTGCCAGGCTCTGGGACCCTCACAGTCAAGAAGTTCCCCTTGTGCTGAGCTGAACCTCCTGTGCTGCAGCTTCCATCCACTGCTGCTTGTCCTAGCCCAGGGAGCAGTGAGCAGAGCCTGTCCCCCCCTCCTGATCCCAGCCCTCAGACAGTTATAGACATTGATTCAATCCCCTCTCAGTCTTCTCTTCTCCAGACTGAGCAGCCCCAGGGCCCTCAGCCTCTCCTCACCAGGCAGTGCTCCACTCCCCTCATCATCCTCATAGCCCTCTGCTGGGCTTTCTCCAGCAGGTCCCTGTGCTTCTTCAACTGGGGAGCCCAAAACTGAAGGCAGTACTCAAAATAAAGGCTCACCAGGGCAGGGTAGAGATGGAGGAGAACCTCCCTGGATCCACTCTGCTGAATGCACCCCAGGATCCCTGCTGATAAGATTCCCTACTCCAATGGATGACTCCTCCTGTAAAACCAAGCTAATGCTCTCCCTCTGCTACTCCTACTAAGCAATTTTGGGACTACCACAGGCTCACAGGATATTAGGGGTTGGAAGGGACCCAGGGAGATCATCCAGTCCAACCCTCCCTGCCAGAGCAGGACCAGACAATCTAGCACAGATCACCGAGGAGCACATCCAGACAGGGCTTGAATGTCTCCAGAGAAGGAGAGGCAAAACAGCCAGGGCTCCATTCTCCAAAGCCTACCAAGTGCCAGCAGCATCTTTGTGCTGCTTCACTGCTGGGAAGGTGCCACGGAGAGGACAACTCGGTTAAAAACTGCAGCTGCAGAGAGACACAGCCCTGGGTGCTGAGATGTTGCCAGGGATTGATCTGTCTGCCAGGGCGTTTGTTCAAGCAGAGGCTGAGGCTGGGTGGGGGAAACAGCAGCAATTCACCCATTTCAAACAGCAGCTCCCACTTTAACCCACGAGTGCAGGGGGAGAGGAAAAAAAATAGGGGTGAAGCTTTGTAACCAAATAAAGAGAGCTGTGAGCTCAATAAGAGGCATTATCCTATGGCAAAGATTCTGTTATTGTTGAGTACTGATTCCTTTATCTCTCAGAGACAATCAACCTTCAGCCAGAGGAGACTAACCTTAAAACCCCATAACTCAATTTTACATAGTGTTAAAGTTTGGGGGGCTATTTGTCAGCGCTGGAGCTGATACAATCAGTCTGGAGGACCCCAGAACAAAGAGCAGTGGGTGAGGAGCGTTGTCACCTCGGCACACATTCGTTTCCTTGATGAACAAGGAGCTATTAGTTGGCCAGAAAGCATTATCAGGGTGAAGGATGAGGCTGATTGTTTCAGCTGCTCTTCCCATGACACTGGATTAGGAGAAGTCCCCAGTGTTTGCTCAGTGCCCCACTAGCTCTGCTCCCCCCCTTCCTCCTCCTCCTCCTCCCCATTCCACCCAGGTACACCTCCCTTTTCCCCACAGACCAAAAAAATCAATCTGGATGCTCAACCTCTTTTCAGCTGCCACATCTCTCCCAGGCTTAAACAATAAAAGTTTAACTTGTTTTAAGAAGTAGTTCATCAACTTAAGCCTTAAACAAAGCTACTCTTTAAACACCCCCTCCTCCTCCTCTTCCTCCCACTGCCCCCAAAGCCTTCCTGCAAAATGACAGTGACAGAAGATCTGACATTGGCCTCTCTCTGCTTCAGCAAACCTACAGCAGGTACAAGAGCTCTGGAGAGGAGCTGGCTGGGTAAAGCTCTATTTGACTCTTTATACTGAAAGGAGACACTGAAGAAAAGGAAACCAAATATAGAGAATCACTGAACCAAGCAGGTTGGAAGAGAGCTCCAAGCTCACCCAGTCCAACCTAGCACCCAGCCCTGGCCACTCAACCAGACCATGGCACTAAGTGCCCCAGCCAGGCACTGGGCCAGGAGGATGCTCAGAGGGCTGCAGCAGCTCTGCTGTGAGCACAGCCTGAAAGAGTTGGGGCTGTGCAGGCTGGAACAGAGGAGGCTCCCAGGGGATCTTCTTGTGGCCTGCCAGGATCTGAAGGGGGCTCCAAAAAAGCTGGGGAGGGACTTTTGAGGCTATCAGGAAGTGCCAGGACTGGGGGGGATGGAGCAAAGGTGGAGGTGGGGAGAGTGAGGCTGGAGGTGAGGAGGAAGTTGTTGAGCAGGAGAGTGGTGAGAGGCTGGCAGGGGTTGCCCAGGGAGGGGGTTGAGGCCCCGTGGCTGGGGGTGTTTGAGGCCAGGCTGGCTGAGGCTGTGTGCAGCCTGCTCTAGGGTAGGGTGTCCCTGGGCATGGCAGGGGGGTTGGTACTGGCTGATGCTTGTGCTCCCTTCCAACCCTGCCTGATTCTATGATTCTATCTCCAGCCATGGGCACTCCACCACCTCCCTGGGCAGTCCATTCCAATGCCAATCACTCTCTCTGGCAAGAACTCCCTCCTAACATCCAGCCTATACCTCCCCTGGCACAACTCGAGGTTGTGTCCCCTTGTTTCATTGCCAGGGAGGGGAAGGGAATAGGTTGGGGTTGGTTTTTTTTTCCCTTCCCTCCAGTTGTCCTTTAACACATTTCACTTCATTTATTATAACCAGTCCTGAAATGAAATTCTTCAGGACAGTGCCTTTATTTTTGCAGGCAGTGATTTTCAGCAGGGCAGAACCTGAGTAATAATTTAATGTATTCCCTGTGGCTCCCAGCGGATCGCACATTTAAGCACATGCTTAAGTCAGAATGAAGTCAGGAGGACGAAGCAGAATGGAGTCAGGGAGCTTTTATTGCTGTCCAGATCATTCCTCTCAGCTGGGAGTTTTGTATTTGCAAGACTTGTTAGTGTTGGGAGATTGAGCCTGCAAGAGGTGGGCACCACTGGCACCACTCTCCCAGGCAACCAGCAACAGAAAAAGGGGACAAAGCCTTGAGTTGTGCTAGGGGAGGTATAGGCTGGATGTTAGGAGGGAGTTCATAGAATCAGGCAGGGTTGGAAGGGACCACAGGGAGCAGACAGTTCCAACCCCCCTGCCATGCCCAGGGACACTCACTCTACCCTAGAGCAGGCTGCACACAGCCTCATCCAGCCTGGCCTCAAACACCTCCAGGGATGGGGCCTTGACCACCTCCCTGGGCAACTCATTCCAGCCTCTCACCACTCTCAACAACTTCCTCCTCACCTCCAGTCTGAGTTCTTCACAGAGAGAGTGATTGGCATTGGAATGGGCTGCCCAGGGAGGTGATGCAGTGCCCATGCTTGGAGGTGGTGAAGCCAACCCTGGCTGGGGCACTTAGTACCATGGTCTGGTTGGTTGAGCAGGGCTGAGTGCTAGGTTGGGCTGGATGAGCTTGGAGCTCTCTTCCAGCCTGCTTGGTTCTGTGATTCTATGAATGTATGATTGATTAGACAGGACAGGGCTAGGGGGAGTGGAGCAAAGCTGGAGATGGGGAGATTCAGGCTGGACATGAGGAGGAATTCTGACTCCCACAAGCAGTTCCAAACTCTGCCCACGTTGGTGGGACAAGACCATCTGCTCTCAAGTCCCCAGCCTGGGTCACAGCAACCCCAAGCAATGCCTACAAGCTTGGGGCAGTCAGGCTGGAAAGGGAAGAAGGGACCTGGGGGCTCTAATCCACAGACAACTGAGTATGAGCCAGCAGTGTGCCCAGCTGGCAAAGAAAGCCAATGGCAGCCTGGCTTGGATCAGAAATGCTGTGGCCAGCAGCAGCAGGGACATGATTGTCCCCTTGTGTTCAGCTCTGGTGAGGCCACAGCTTGAGTGCTGTGTTCAATTTGGGGCACCTTAACACAAGAGAGATGTGGAGGTGCTGGAGCCAGTGCTAAAGAGGGCAACAGAGCTGGGGGAGGGCCTGGAGAGCAGATCTGATGAGGAGTGAGTGGAGGAGCCCACATTTCCCAAGCCCAGCGAAAATCCTTGGGGCCAGCTGAGAGCTTTGGGCATCCTGAGGCTGCTTCTGCACGGACCTAAGGCACTGACTGGCTGCTTTCAGACTGGCACCTCCTCTGCCATGCTGCCCAACCACTGCTCCTGAGCATCACACCCTCCTAGCACCCCTCCTGTAGAGGGAACCCCACAGAGGTCAGTCAGGAGGGACTCTGGTGCCCGTTAGGACGAATTTGCTTTGGCACAAGGAGCAGAAGAGAAGCTGTTAGGAAGTTCCACCTCAACCCTTCCCTAACTTACACATCTCTTGCAGATTGATCCCTCTGCTGGGGAGCCACCGAAATGTTTATGCCTGGCATTTACATCCTCATGAATAAATAAAAGGCTTTTAAGGAGGCATGTGTGGAAGTGCTAAGCCAAATCCCTGCCCGCAGCCCTGCGCCGATAACTCACTTCTGTTCGACGCGAGGGAAACGCAATTCGCCACCAGAGGCAGCTCCATCCTGCTTCCAGACAGCTGCCACACCACCGAAGACATCAGCTCCAGGGTGCCCACGTCCTGAGCCCCTCACTGCACTAATCTACAGGCTGAGGCCATCCTCCCACTGCAATTCATTTGATCGTGAGGCAAAGCTCCTCATCCTCACACCAGCTCACTGCCAGCGAGCTGCTTGACTCCAAATGAAGAAACCCAAACACCAGCTTCTTGTTAAAGCCTCTCCCCCAGGTGTGGGCAAGAAATCTCTTCAGCTGCTCCTGCACTTAGAAAGTAGATTAATTATGCTTCTTCCCTGCCAGCAAACAGCAAAGGCTTTAGAAAAGCCTTCCTGAGGAACAGGACCTGGGGGTCTGGGGTGAGGAAAAGCTCCACAGGAGGCTGCAGTGTGAGTGCAGCCCAGACACAACCCTGTGCTGGGCTGCAGCAAGAGCAGTGTGGGCACAGGGCAAGGGAGGGGATTCTGCCCCTTGGCTCTGCTCTCCTCAGACCCCACCTGCAGTCCTGGGTGCAGTTCTGGAGCCCCCAACACAAGCAGGACATGGAAGTGTTGGAGCCAGTCCAGGAGGAGGCCACCAAGATGCTGAGAGGGCTGCAGCAGCTCTGCTCTGAGCACAGGCTGAGAGAGTTGGGGCTGTGCAGCCTGGAGAAGGCTTGGAGGAGCCCTTGGAGTGGCCTTGCAGGATCTGAAGGGGGCTGCAGGAGGGCTGGGGAGGGACTATTGAGAAGGTCTGATGATGCCAGGAGGAGGAGGAATGGGTTTGAAGTGGCAGAGGGGAGATTGAAAGTGGATGTTAGGAAAGGGTTCTTCGCAGTGAGTGTGGTGAGAGACTGGCACAGGTTTCCCAGGGTGATCTTTGATCACACTGGGTGCTTCTGTGCTCCACAACCTCCCTGCAGGTGTTCAGGTCCAGGCTGGATGAGGCCTTGAGCAACCTATTCTAGTGGGAGATGTCCCTGCCTCTAGCACAGGGGAGTTGGAACTGGGCTGAGCTTTGAGCTCCCTTCCAACCTAACCCATTCTGTGATTAATAAGTTATTGGAGTTTCAGTCATAGCTCCTGTCCAGGGCCCCTCACCAAACCACAGAGGTTTTCCACCTCATGTCTCATAACATTAAGGTTTTATTCCCCCTTTTTTCCTTTCAATGCCAGGAGAAGCTCAGCCTTTAACATTAAACAAACAGCTCAGTGGCTTGGCTAAAAAAGAAGCTCTTCTCCAAGCCACAAACCCAAGCCTGCAGCACCCAAAGACCAATTCCTGACCACTTTTTGCTGTGGTTTTGAAGCTGGGGGGGTTTGAATCCTGAGGTTGACAGCCCTCAAGTGCCAAAAACCACCATGAAATTGCATCCCAGTTAGATGTGGGAGCTTAAGGGACAAGCTGGACCAAAACATTTTGGAGCCTGCTGTGGTTTGTGGCAGGATTAAGACCCAAAGAAAGCACTAAGGACCCATTAAGCAGGAGGGCTCTGAAGAGCTCCAGGCTGCCAGCTCTGTGCTGGAATCAGCAGCAGGAGGGACTCACCCTCTGGTCAGTGCCAACGTTTCATTCCCACACATTATAAAGAACTGCTTTTATGGGGTGCAAGGCAAAAGAAAGGATGAGAGGGAATGGATTTAAGTTTGAGGAGGGGAGATATAGACTGGGAATTAAGGAGAAATTCTTTAGAGTGAGGGTGGGGAGACAGTGGCACAGGTAGCTCAGGGAGGCTGGGAATGCTGCCTTGCAGTCACTCAGACCCTCCTCAGGCTGTGCTTTATTTCACACACACACACTTTGGGTTTGCACCTGAAACTCAGCAACGTTTGGGCTCCCTTCAGGGCTTTGGCACAGGGCTGGACCCCCTTAGCCCTGCAGCAGTCACCTAGGACCTGAGCACTGGTGCTTAGCCCAGCATGGAGGCCAGGAGGCTGCCATGGGGAGGGAATATGGGACATAAACCACTACTGTCACTTTTGGGGTGAGAAAAGCAGAAATCTGCCCTTATTCCATCAACACCCAGGGGGCATTTGAGCCCAAGCTGAGCTGGTCACAACTCTGCGGTGGGAGAAAGGAACCAGCAAGGGAAAGAAAAAGCGAACTGGTTTGCGTATTGTGGTTTTGAGAGAGTTTGAGGGAGAGTTTGGAGCCTGTTTGATGGTTTGGGTCTTAAATAAATGCAACTGAAAGAGCCAAGAGGCTGCGCACGGCGCCGAGCCCCGCGCTGAGGCAGCGACTCCGCTCTGCGCCACACGGGGGCGCTGCAGAACTCCGCTGCCGCTCCAGCGCTCCGGCGGCAGCCGGCGGCCACGCCCCCTCCCACCCCGGCCACGCCCCCTCGGCTAAACCCCGCCCCCTGGCGCCCACGGGCAGCGCCTTGGCACCGGCACCGGCTGCAGCCTGCGCCCACGGACACCCCCCGCACTCATCCAATGCAGTCTGCGCCCACGGACACCCCCCCCGCACTCACCCAAAGCAGCCTGCGCCCACAGACACCCCCCGCACTCACCCAATGCAGTCTGCTCCCACGGACACCCCCCGCACTCACCCAATGCAGCCTGAGCCCACGGACACCCCCCGCACTCACCCAATGCAGCCTGCGCCCACGGACACCCCCCCGCACTCACCCAATGCAGCCTGCGCCCACGGACACCCCCCGCACTCACCCAATGCAGTCTGCGCCCACGGACACCCCCCGCACTCACCCAAAGCAGCCTGCGCCCACAGACACCCCCCGCACTCACCCAATGCAGCCTGTGCCCACGGACACCCCCCGCACTCATCCAATGCAGTCTGCTCCCACGGACACCCCCCGCACTCACCCAATGCAGCCTGAGCCCACGGACACCCCCCGCACTCACCCAATGCAGCCTGAGCCCACGGACACCCCCCGCACTCACCCAATGCAGCCTGCGCCCACGGACACCCCCCCGCACTCACCCAATGCAGCCTGCGCCCACGGACACCCCCCGCACTCACCCAATGCAGTCTGCGCCCACGGACACCCCCCGCACTCACCCAATGCAGCCTGCGCCCACGGACACCCCCCGCACTCACCCAATGCAGCCTGCTCCCACGGACACCCCCCGCACTCACCCAAAGCAGCTTGCGCCCACGGACACCCCCCGCACTCACCCAAAGCAGCCTGCGCCCACGGACACCCCCCGCACTCACCCACAGCAGCCTGCGCCCACGGACACCCCCCGCACTCACCCAAAGCAGCCTGCGCCCACGGATATCCCTCCCAGCCCCCACGCACCTGCACTCTGCACCCGCAGACACCCTGCCGGTACCCACCCAATGCAGCCGGCACCCATGGATACCCCTCCCGGCACGCACCCACAGCACACTGCACCCACGGACACCCCTCCCCCGCAGTTAACCCACTGCCTGCACCCATGGCACCCTTCTGGCACCCAGCCACAGCAGCCTTCACCCACAGATACCCCTCCTGGCACCCACCCACAGTACATTGCACTCACGGACACTACTCCCCCACACTTACCCACCGCAGCCTCCACCCACACACACGCTCCTGGTACTCATCTACCTACACTCTGCATCCACAAACACCCACCTGGCACCCCACCACAGTGCACTGCACCCACGGACACCTCCCATCACCCTTCAGAGCACTCTGCACCCCCATGGTCCACCTGGGCATTCACAGTCCCCACACCCCCAACGCTCACCCACCCACACCCTGCACCCATAGACACTGCCCAGCACCCACCCACCACACTCTGCATCCCTGGGGAGATCTAAGGGCAAGCTTGATGTGGCTCTGGGCAACCTGATCTAGTTGGACCTGTCCTTTGCTGCAGGGAGGTTATAGAATCATGGAATGGTTTAGGTTGGAAGGGACCTCAAAGCTCAGCCAGTTCCAACCCCCCTGTGCTATAGGCAGGGACAGCTCTCACTAGAACAGGTTGCCCAAAGCCTCATCCGACCTGGATCTGAACACCTCCAGGGAGGTTGTGGAGCACAGAAGCACCCAATGTGATCTTTGATCACATTGGGTGCTTCTGTGCTCCACAACCTCCCTGGGAAACCTGTGCCAGTGTCTCAGCACCCTCAACCTGTGCCAGTGTCTCACCACCCTCCACCTGTGCCAGTCTCTCACCAGGGAGGTGGTGGAGTCACCATCCCTGGAGGTATTCGAGGCCAGGCTGGATGAGGCTTTGAGCAACCTGGGCTGGTGGGAGATGTCCCTGCCTATGGCAGGAGGTTGGCATTGGCTGATCTTTGGAGTCCCTTCCAAACCAAAACCACTCTATGAAACCTCTCTGGGCAGCCTTGCCCTGGTGCTTGCAGGAGCAGCAGTAAGGAGCCAGGGGGAAGCCTCAACTGCTAAAGCCATGCCTAGAAGCCTCAGATAATAAAGATGAGCAATTCCTACCCCTCAGGACACGCTGTGGTACCAACTTTCTGCTTCAGTAAAGTGAACAAAGAGCAGCAAATTAAATGATCTACCAGATCAAAAGACCCAAAAAAAAAAACCCCTTTTTCCAGAAGCCTTCCAGTGCTCTGGAGCAGAGTCCATTACATGGGAGGTGTCTCCTAAGAAATACTTATCATCCTAACAGCACTTAGCACTTCCACAGCCCTTCCCAGCCTCCCAGCACTGTACAAACATTAGCTTCTTAATCACTCATTAGGGACAAGCCCATAGAGCTGAGCCATGCCTCATTGAGTAAAGTCATCCCCAACTCGCTCAAGTCCCTCCTGCTCCCTCCAGAGACAACTTAGAAGGTTCTCGGATTCCCACAAGAAGTGAAGAGCAGGAGAGGCACAATCTGTTCAGAAGGAACAGCTGTGGCATCCTCCTGCCTCTAAACCTCACAGAATCACAGAGTCGCAGGATGCCAGGGGCTGGAAGGGACCTCCAAAGCTCAGCCAGTCCTAACCCTCCCTGCCAGAGCAGGATCACCCAGAGCAGATCACACAGGAGCACACCTAGGCAGGGTTTGGATATCTCCAGAGAGGGAGACTCCACAGCCCCCCTGGGCAGCCTGTGCCAGGCTCTGCCACCCTAGCAGGGAAAAAAAAAATTCCTCCTCCTGTTTAAATGAAGCTTCCTCTGCCTCAGCTTCCACCCAGTGCCCCTTGGCCTGGCACTGGCATCACCCAGCAGAGCCTGGCTGCAGCCTCCTGGCACTCACCTGCACACATTGATAACCACTGCTGAGGTCACCTCTCAGCTCCTCCTCTCCCAGCTCCAGCCCCAGCTCCCTCAGGCTCTGCTCCTAACAGAGCTGTTCCCTTCCCTTCAGCATCTCTGTGGCTCTGTGCTGGACTCTCTCCAGCAGTTCTGTGTCCCTCTGGAACTGGGGAGCCCAGAACTGGACACAGCACTCCAGATGCAGCCTCAGCAGGGCAGAGCAGAGGAGCAGGAGAACCTCTCTCGACCTACCAACCACAGCCCTTCTAACCCACCCCAGGCTGGCATTGCCTCTCCTGCCCACCAGAGCTCATTGCTGGCTCATGCTCACCCTCCCACCCACCAGCACCCCCAAATCCTTCTCCCCTTTGCCGCCCTCCAACAGCTCAGGCCCCAACCTGCTCCCTGGGGTTGTTCTTTCCCAGGTTCAAGACTCTCCCCTTGCCCTTGTTGAATTCCACTAAATTCATCCCTGCCCACCCCTCAGCCTGCCCAAGCCTCTCTGAATGGCAGCACAGCCTCCTGCTCTGGCAGCCACTGCACCCAGTTGGGGTCATCAGCAAACTTGCTGACACTGCACTCTGTGCCCTCCCTTTTTGTCTTGCAGAGGAGGAGCAGAAGTGAGCAGCAGCCCAGGCAGGGACTATTCAAACCTGCAATTAATAGAAGTGGGGAGGTAGGAGAGAGCAGCCTGCAGGTGCTGGGGGCTTGCACTTAGGGCTGTGACTTCTTGTTGCAAAAACCTCCTCCCCCTCTACTCTGTCCTGCTGAGACCTCGATCTTGAGTTCTGCCTTCAGTTTTGGGCTCCCCAGTTGCAGAGGGACAGGGATCTGCTGGAGAGAGTCCAGCAGAGGGCCAAGAGGATGATGAGGGGATTGGAGGGCATGATCATTGTGTTCCTCCAGCAATTTCTTCTCCTGCCCATAACTAGAGGGATCACCCCCAAGGATCAGCCACTTGTGCTTGCCAAAAGGAGCAGCTCTCAGTCCCTGCCCTGGGTGACAGCAGTACCTTGAGGGCTCATGGTGGCCCAGCACATGGGAGCAGAGTGCCTGCTCTGGGCAGCTAAACAGACAGGCAAAACAAAAAGGGGGCAGGGTACTCCAGAACGTCAGGGGCTGGAAGTGACCTCGAAAGATCATCCAGTCCAAACCCCCTCCCCTGCCAGAGCAGGATCACCTGTACCAGATCACACAGGATGGGGAAAGGTTTACAGGCTCCAAGAAGCCAAAGCAAGCTTTGACCATGATGAAAATCAGTTTGTGCAACCATAAACCTTTCTGCTTTCCCCACGAGGATGCTCTCATTCAGGAATCCAGATTGTTTGATGCATCCTTTAGTTTAATCCTCTCCTCTAAAGCAGTGATTTAAACTCCCAAGGGAACGACTTCATATTCATTTAAAACAAATCATTGTGCCTTCACCTTGCATCCAGCAAAAAGTAAGTAAAGAAAACAAGAGGAGGGATGGGGTGGAAGGGGGAGGGTTTGTGGGGGGAAAATCCCTCAAGTAAAGAGCAAAATCTGGCAGTAAATCATCGAAGAAATTGAGAGGCCCAAAGAGAATCAAAACCTTTTTCTTTTTCCTTCTCCTTCCTCTTTTTTTCTCTTCCTGATGTGCTCAGTAGTTGCTCTTTGTTACCAATCTCCTCCTCATTCACCCACTCTGGGCATCCTTCCACCCAGCCTGAGCGTTTCATCCGTGGCTGAGACCTTCCAGCAGTGCCAAGTGTCCGCACACCTCGCACCAAGCTCTGCCCCTTCAGAGCTGCCAAAAACCACCACTCAGGAGTCAGCCAAGCAAATACCTCCTTCGACAAGCTCCATAAACATGCCAGGAGGAACCCCAGCCTCCATCAAGACTTTGCTCTCCTGATGAGGCCAAGCTTGAGGTCTTCAGCACTCTTTCATGTCCCACTTTCTGGCCGACATCCATTTTCCTTGTCACACCTTCTCCACCCGCACTCCACCTAAGTGCATCCTATCTAAGCACACAGCTTCTTTCAAACAACCAGAGCCAAGCTCCACACCTCTTTTCGTGCTGCAATTAGCAAACTATCAGCCCAACCTTGGCCCTAATCAGTTTCTCTTAGGGCATAAATCAAGAAGTGGAGTGGATCTGTCTGGTGCTCTGCGCGGCACCGAGGAGCGACTGCGGTGCCCAGCAGCTCTCGTGGCCTTGGCCCAAATAAATCCTCAGTTCCTTATGTTTGTGACTGATGAGTCTGGATTCACTAAGAGGAGTGGGAGTAGACATGAAAGAGTTCATTGAGCAGAGAGAGATGGGGAAGAGGAGGGATGGAAGCAGAGAAAATGAAAGAGGAAGGACCAGCCAAGGGGGGAGGGTAGGAAAGTGCAAGGGAAGTGAAAGAGGAGGAGGAGGAAACAAGATCTGTGGCAAGTGGGAGATTGAGAGCCCGAGACTAAAGCAGTCAAACCTTCACTTAAGGCCCAGAGATAACCTCTGAGAAGATCAGAACAAGCTCAGCTGTGTAGGCTTCAATTTCAATAACATATCACAAATCCATCACTCCTAAATGGCCACTCACAAGCAGATGGGAGCAGTGCAGCAACTCTTGGCCCAGAAAACCCTCACCTGACATTTAAGGCTTTGGAAAACACCCTTGGCCTTGGATGCCAGCTCCCTTGGGTGCCAGCTGCCAAACTTCCAAACACTAGGTGGTCCCACAACTGCTCTCCAAAGCAAAGCACTTGAAAGAGGTTTCATTTTCAAAGGATGAGGGAAAGACCAAGTCTGAGAAGACACAGACCCTCTGAATCTCTGAGCACCCAAGAAGCAATGCACCCAAGATTCACACATTAACTGTGGGATACAGCACCCAAAAGGTCACATCCTGCTCTTATCCATCACTGTCTTCAACTCAGCTCAGAGCAACCAGCTCCACTTAGCACCAAACCAAGCACTGAACCAAGCAATAATGAACACAGAATCGCCCTCCCCTTCTCTGGTCACTGATAAAACTGGGACCAGTTAGCAACAAAAGAACCCCAAAACATCTCCAGCTCTGTCAGACAGATGAATGACAACGAGGCAGTGATAGCAAACTGCACTTACCTTCCTGTCTTCTTCACTCAAGGACTTCAGATCCCAGTCAGTGACTTACCATCGTCCTGGAAGTCTGATGGAAGCGAAGCATCAGACGTCATGGAAGGGGCCAAACCCCAGCTCTGATTTTCATCAGAGCTGTCCTGTCCAAAGCCAGCCTCATGCTGATCCTGTCCTAAGAAAATGAGGAGGAGAGCCTGGTTTAGTGACGAGGACATGTTTTAAAACCCAAAGCTTATTGCCTGCACCATGAGATGTTGCCTCTTGATTCCTGCCTTCCACTGAAGCTCACTTGAAACCCAAACCCCCTTCTGTGGATGTATGTCCAGGTTCATCATTTGGGGCCCAGGTGGCATATTCCTGCTGCAGGAGCACTCATGCTGGATGGTACAGCCTTCAGCTTGGAGGACACCCAGGGAGGAGGCTGGAAACACCATTCTTGGGGTCAGTCCATCAGAGCTACATCCAACTCACAGAATCAGGCAGGGTTGGAAGGGAGCACAAGGATCAGCCAGTCCCAGTCCCCCTGCCATGCCCAGGGACACCTCACACTAGAGCAGGCTGCCCACAGCCTCAGCCAGCCTGGCCTCAAACACCTCCAGGGATGAGGCTTCAACCACCTCCCTGGGCAACCCCTGCCAGGTTTTCACCACCCTCATGTGAACAACTTCTTCCTAACACCCACTCTGAATCTCTCCATTTCCAGATTTGTTCCATTCTCCCCAGTCCCATCACTCCCTGACAGCCTAAGAAGTCCCTCCCCAGCCCCTTAAGATACTGAAAGGTCACAATAAGGTCACCTGGGAGCCTTCTCCTCTCCAAACTGAACAGCCTCAACTCCCTCAGTCTCTCCTCATCCCTAGAGGGGTTTCAAAGAGGCAGAGATGTGTGCTGAGGGACATGGTTCAGCACCAAACTTGGTAGAGTTAGGGAATCATAGAATCAGTCAGGGTTGGAAGGGACCACAAGGGACCTCAAACCAGTTCCAACCCCCCTGCCATGGGCAGGGACACCCTACCCTAGACCAAGCTGGCCAGAGCCCCATCCAGCCAGGCCCCAAACACCTTCAGGGAATGGTTGGATTGGATGATCTTAAAGGTCTTTTTCCAACTGCAATGATTCTGTGACCCAAACCTCAAAGCTAAACATTCTGTGTTTCATCAGCTCTTGATTTAAGCTGTGGGGGTCACAGCTCCTCTGTTTGCTGAGCTGCAACTTGGCTTTCGGTGTCGGAACACAACAACCATCAGCTGCAAACTTCCCCTTCCCTGCTGTTTGTGGGGTGTTGAATGAGCAAGCAGCTGGATTTACCTCCCCGAGCAGCAGCTGGGGCTCTGTGTGTTCAGGAGAACACTTGAAAGGCCTTTTTTTGCCCCTTTGTTTTGGGCTGCAGAGGGTTTTAATCCGCAGGTATAAGTGAGCTGCACTCCAGTTGTATTAAAAGTTGGTATTAACATCTGCCCCTGTGGCACCAAAGTGCCTCCTGCATCAGATCCAATATTGGCAGTGAATGCCCCCAGCAAAATATTTGCATGTAGGAAAAAATCAGTGTGGGATCAAGGATGGGGAGATAACAGCAGGACAAGGGAGGTTCTTGTGCCCCTGTGCTCAGCACTGCTCAGGCCACCCCTGCAGTGCTGTGTCCAGCTCTGGGCTCCTCCATTGCAGAGAGATGTTGAGGTGCTGGCAGGTGCCCAGAGCAGGGCAGCAAGGCTGGGGAGGGGCCTGGAGCACAGCCCTGTGAGGAGAGGCTGAGGGAGCTGGGGGGGTGCAGCCTGCAGCAGAGGAGGCTCAGGGCAGAGCTGATTGCTGCCTGCAGCTGCCTGCAGGGAGGCTGTAGCCAGGTGGGGTTGGGCTCTGCTGCCAGGCACCCAAGGAAAGAAGAAGGGACCCAGGTTGAAGCTGTGCCAGGGCAGGCTCAGGCTGGGTGTGAGGAGGAAGTTGCTGGCAGAGAGAGTGATTGGCACTGGAATGGGCTGCCCAGGGAGGTGGTGCAGTGCCCATGGCTGGAGGTGTTGAGGCCAAGCCTGGCTGGGGCACTGAGTGCCATGGTGTGGTTGGTTGGGCAGGGCTGGGTGCTAGGTTGGGCTGGGTGAGCTTGGAGCTCTCTGCCAGCCTGCTTGGTTCTGTGATTCTTCCTCTTGCCTTCCTATTCAGATGTGCCTCATGAGACTCCTGCTTCAATCCACTTCTCCATAAAGTTTATGGAGCAGCAACTGAGGGAAAGAAGAGGGGGAAAGAGAAAGAAAGGAGGGAAAGGGAGAAAGGAAGCAAAAAAAGAGCGAAGGGGAGGCAAAAAAATGAGGGAAAGAGAAGGAAAAGAGAAGACAGGAAGGAGGGAAAGAGAAGGAGAAAGGAAGCCAAAAAAAAAGAAGCAAAGGGGAGGCAAAAAATGAGGGAATGAAGAGGGAAAAAAATGAGAATGAAAGGAGGGAAAGAGGAGAAATGAAGTAAAAAAAAAAAAAAGAGGCAAAGGGGAATCAAAAGGGGAAAAGAAAATATAGAGGAGGCCAAAAGAAGGAAGAAAGCAAGGAAGGAGAAGGGGAGGAAGGAAAAAAAAAAAGAGAGGAGGAGAAAATAAAAGGAGGGGGGAAAAAATGAAGAAAAAAAGAGGAGGAAAAATATGGAGGTGAAAAAATACCCCAAAAGCTGAATTAACACATCCTGGCCCACACAGGAAGAGAAACCACCTAAAGAGGTGAAAGGGCTTTGAGGAAGGGAGGGGGAAATAATTCATCTCCAGCAGCTTGTTAAGGGAAGTGCAATTAAGCTCTTGCTTTGCATTCAGGGAAGGTCTTTATCTGTGTACCTCGAGTTTCATTAAGCATCTTTTTAGAGCAGAAGAAAAATCAATAGCAAGCAAGTTCCATTTACACTTTTATGATGAGCCTGTTCATGCCAAAGAGGAAGCAAAACATTCCCCAATCTCAGTTAATATTCCAGGAAACAAAGTTCCTCCTTTAAAGTAATGACTCCTTAGGACCCTGCTACAAATAAAGGTCTCTGATCCAAATCCCATCTGCTTTCATGCTCCACAGTCTTAATATCCCCAGACTTTAAGGGACTCATTTAGCAGGAATGCATTTCCCGAAGCAGAGCTGGAAAACTGTCATCAAGGGGAGGTTTGGGTTGGATATTAGGAAGCATTTCTTTAGTGGAGGAGTGGGGGGGTGTTGGAACAGGCTGTCCAGGGAGGTGGTGGAGTCACCATCCCTGGAGGTGTTCCAGAAATGAGTGGATGTGGTCCTCTGGGCCATGCTCTAGTGGGAACAGAGGTGTGGGGTGGAAGGTGTGGGCAGAAGGTTGGGGGTAAAAGGTTGGAGATAAAAGGCTGGGGGATGGAAAGCTGGAAATAGAAGGTTGGGAGAGGAAGGCTGGGGGCAAAAGGTTGAGGGTGGGAGGTTGGGAATAGAAGGCTGGAGATAAAAGGTTGGGGGATGGAAGGTTGGGAATAGAAGATTGAGAGTGGAAGGCTGGGGGTAAAAGGTTGAGGGTGGAAGGTTTGGAATAGAAGGTTGAAGGTGGAAGGTGTGGGCGGAAGATTTGGGTTAGAAGGTTGGGGGTGGAAGGTTGGAGATAAAAGGTTGGCAGTGGGATAAAAGGTTGGGGTGGAGGAGGGCTGGGGTTGATGAGTTTAAAGGTCATTTCCAACCTTAGAGGTCTTTCTCAGCTCCTAAGAGCCCATCTGGGTCTGTGTGGTTAGCCCCTGACTAGAGCAGGGCAGATTTAGGCTGGAGATCAGGAAGATGTTCTGTACTACAAGGGTGGGCACAGGATGAGGGTGGTGAGACCCTGGCACAGGTTGGGAGTGGTGAGACACTGGCACAGGTTGCCCAGGGAGGTTGTGGAGCACAGAAGCACCACATTGGGTGCTTCTGTGCTCCACAACCTCCCTGGAGGTATTCAGGACCAGGCTGGATGAGACCTTGAGCAACCTGGGCTAAGTGTGAGGTCTCCCTACCCATGGCAGGGGGGTTGGAACTGGATGGTCTTGGAGGTCCTTTCACCTTCTTCTCACAGACTATTGACTTCTGCAGGGTGTCAGTGCTTGGCAACATCATTTTTGCCTCAGTACCCCAAGGCTTATATTGCACATCACTGTGACACATGTCCATGGTCCTCCTCCACCCCAGGCTGCACCACCACCAGCAACATTACCAAGAGAAGAGAAATTCCCTTCTCTACAGATCTCAAAGTGTTTCTTTCCCCCTTCATAAATATCTTCCTGGATGTGGAGACCATGCACAGGAGGAAGCCAACTTCATCCCTGGCTCAGGAAGCAAACAAGGCCAGGGTGAGAGCAGGACCTGTCTGCTTTGGCTGTGTTTTATCAGCAGGACAGGTCTACCTCATGGCAACAGGGTCAAAAAGCAAAGGCAGAGACCTCCTCGCAGACACAGGAGGAGCTGATTTATCATCGTTTTAGAAACGTCATGCCCCAGGCAGGGGCTTGGCTGCCTGACAAGAGAATCCAGCCCCAGCCTGCTCTCCTTCCCTGCTAGCCACTTTTGGCTAATCACACATAATAAAGCAGTTTAATTGTCCACTAAAAACGCCACTTCTGCTCAAAAGAAGAGGAAAAAAGAGGGAAGCGAGAAGGTTTGAGTGGCTTTTTTTGCAGCAAGGGGCTGCTCTGCAGCTGAAGCGGTTGGTGCTGTGCTTTGCAGCTGGACTGGTTGGTGCTGGGCTGGAGAGGAGGCTGCAATGAGCTCCTGCGTCCAGCAGGTCGGGCTGCAGCGCGCAGCATCGCCGCGGCTGCGGGCAGGACAGGGATGGGGATGGGGAGAGAGATGGGGATGGGGAGAGAGATGGGGATGGGGAGAGAGATGGGGATGGGGAGAGAGATGGGGATGGGGAGAGAGATGGGGATGGGGAGAGAGATGGGGATGGGGAGAGAGATGGGGATGGGGAGAGAGATGGGGATGGGGAGAGAGATGGGGATGGGGAGAGAGATGGGGATGGGGAGAGAGATGGGGATGGGGAGAGAGATGGGGATGGGGAGAGAGATGGGGATGGGGAGAGAGATGGGGATGGGGAGAGAGATGGAAACGGGAATGGGTTAGAGATGGAGACGGGAATGGGTTAGAGATGGAGACGGGAATGGGTTAGAGATGGAGACGGGAATGGGTTAGAGATGGAGACGGGAATGGGTTAGAGATGGAGACGGGGATGGGTTAGAGATGGAGACGGGGATGGGTTAGAGATGGAGACGGGGATGGGTTAGAGATGGAGACGGGGATGGGGATGGAGACGGGGATGGGGATGGAGACGGGGATGGGGATGGAGACGGGGATGGGGGATAAAAAGGGGCCAACCTTCCTGAGGTAGACTAAAACCCCTCAGGCAAGAGCTAGGCCATGCCACGGGAGAGACTTCCTGAAGCTTTCTAGGGTGCAAAAGAGAATCATAGTTCAGGGTTGGAAGGGACCACAAGGAGCAGTCAGTTCCAACCCCCCTGCCATGCCCAGGGACACCTCACACCAGAGCAGGCTGCTCACAGCCTCAGCCAGCCTGGCCTGAAACACCTCCAGGGATGAGGCTTCCACCACCTCCACGGGAAATCCCTTCCAGGCTCTCACCATCCTTATGCCGAACAACTTCTTCCTAACATCCAGGCTGAATCTCTCCACTTCCAGCTTTGCTCCATTCCCCCCAGTTCCATCACTCCCTGACAGCCTAAGAAGTCCCTCCCCAGCTTTCTTGTAGCCCACTTAAGATACTAAAAGGTCACAATAAGGTCACCTGGGAGCCTTCTCCTCTCCAGACTGCACAGCCCCAACTGCCTCAGCCTCTCCTCACAGGAGGATGACAGAATGGTCTGGGTTGGAAGGGACCTCCAAAGGTCATCTGCTCTTATTGTCACAGAATGGCAGGGGCTGGAAGGGACCTCCAAAGCTCATCCAGTCCAACCCCCCCTGCCAGACCAGGATCTCCTACCCCAGAGATCACCCAGGAACACATCCAGGTGGGTTTGGAATATCTCCAGAGAGGGAGACTCTCTCCTCTCCTCTCCCTCTTCTCTTCCCCTCCTCTCCTCTCCTCTCCTCTCCTCTCCTCTCCTCTCCTCTCCTCTCCTCTCCTCTCCTCTCCTCTCCTCTCCTCTCCTCTCCTGTCCCTCTTCCCATTCTCTACTTCCCTGTCCCTCTCTCTCCTCTCCTCTCCTCTCTTCCTCTCCTCTCCCCTTTTCTTTCTGCTGTCTTTGCTCTCTTTCTCCCTCCCCCGACTTCCTCCCTCCTCTCCCCCCATCCTTGGCACCCTTTCAGCAATGGCCCTGCACATTCTGCCTCTCGAGTGGGCAGCAGCTCCAGGGAACAGCTGCCGGACAGGGGAGGCACAGCCCAGTCCTGCCTTGCTAGGAAGGAGCCTGAAACCCAGCACAGGAGAAGATTCCCACGGGATGTAAACAAGTAAACAAGATTTATCCTCACTGTTGTGACCTGGTAACACATCAGTGAAACACAAAAGCTCAGCCCAAAGCCAGCCTGAAGCTACCAACACTTTGTGCTTCTGGCCACTAATAAATTATCCCTCCTGAGCCAATCTGGGGGGGGGGGGGGGAGGTCTACATTTAGAGGGTGGAGATGCTGAGGAAGAGGAAGATCACAAATCTGCTCTTGACTTCATCTTTTTTGAGGCACCAGCTCTGCTAAGGACACAGCAAAAGAGTGTCTGGGAAGGCAGACTGCAGGCTTGTGCAGTGCACAATGATCAAAGCCAGACTGAAAAAGAAACCCACACCTCAAGATCCTCAGGGCCAAAGAGGAGACTCCAGGCTGAGAGTTTTTAGGCTCTCATGGAGTGCCAGGACTGGGGGGAGTGGAGCAAAGCTGGAGGTGGGGAGAGCCATCCTGGAGGTGAGGAGGAAGTTGTTGAGCAGGAGAGTGGTGAGAGGCTGGAATGGGTTGCCCAGGGAGGTGGTTGAGGCCCCATGGCTGGAGGTGTTTGAGGCCAGGCTGGCTGAGGCTGTGTGCAGCCTGCTCTAGGGTAGGGTGTCCCTGGGCATGGCAGGGGGGGTTGGCACTGCCTGCTCCTTGTGCTCCCTTCCAACCCTGCCTGACTCTATGAGAACGCTTTGAGCAAGACCCACTGCAGTGTCAGGAGGTTCAGCAGATCTTCGTGGCTGAAATCCTTCCGAGTGAGCCAAGCAGCAAGGGAGGAGAGGCAGGAGGCAGCTGGAGCCGAGCGAGCACATTGCAGAGACAAGACACAAGGAGGCTGTCTTGCCCCTGTCTGCAGCACTGCGCCGCTCCGAGCAGGCGAACGGCAGGGACAGGGAGCGCAAAGGGAGGAAGAGGAGAGCAAAGAGCACTCCGGGGGCTGGAGGAGCTGCCCAGGAGGTGATTACGGTCACGCCAAGGAGGATTTCGCTGCTCTTTCAGGATGGAGTCTGACTAAAAGGGCAGAACGGCTGCTTGGGAGGCAGTTGGGATGGGGTTAGTGCTCTGCAAACCAAAGCAATGAAGAAATCATTGTGGGGTGAGCAAAGAGAGAGGCTCAGAAGTCCAGGTCTGAACCAGCTGAAGGCTTAGAGGACACAGGGGTCAGGATGCAGCCCAGCTGGGCAAGCACTATGGATGCAGAGAGCATCACTGCTCCACTCCCCAGCGAGGCTGGAGGGTGCAGAGCAGGACACTCACTGCTCCCAGCATGGTGAGGGCTGGGAGGGACCTCTAGAGATCAGCCAGTCCAAACCCCCTGCTAAAGCAGGGCACCCACAGCAGCTTGGCCAGAAGCACCATGGCCAGGGGGGTGGAAGCTCTCCAGAAACAAGGAGACTCCACAAGCTCTCTTGGCAGCCTGCTCCAGGCCTCCAGCACCCTCACACAAGTTTCTCCTCCTGCTCAAATGGAACCTCCTGGGGTTCCAGTTTGTGCCCAGTGCCTCTTGCCCTGTCCCTGGCTACCACTGAGAAGAGTCTGGCCCCATCCTCTTACTGAGCATGGACAAGATCACAGATGTCAGGGGTTGGAAGGGACCCAAAGAGCTCATCCAATCCAACCCCCCTGCCAGAGCAGGACCATCCAGTCTAGCTCAGGGCACACAGCAACACATCCAGACAGGCCTGGAAAGGCTCCAGAGAAGGAGACTCCAGAGAGGGAGACTCCACAACCTCTCTGGGCAGCCTGTGCCAGGCTCTGGGACCCTTCCAGTCAAGAAGTTCCCCTTGTGCTGAGCTGAACCTCCTGTGCTGCAGCTTCCATCCACTGCTCCTTGTCCTATCCCAGGGAGCAGTGAGCAGAGCCTGTCCCCCCTCTCCTGTTGTCCAGCAGCACAATGCCCAGGGGGGGTTGGAATCTCCTGGAGGAGACTCCACAGCCTCTCTGGGCAGCCTGCTCCAAGCCTCCAGCACGCTCACACCAAACAAGCTTCTTCTCCTGCTCAGATGGAGCCTCCTGGGTTCCAAGTGCCCTTGTCCTGTCCCTGGGCACCATTGGGCAGAGTCTGGCCCCATCCCCTTATCCTGCAGCCTTTAGCTCTTGCTGAGCATTGATCAGATCCCCTCTGGGGCTGCTCTTCTCCAGGCTCTCAGCTTTTGCTCCTCACAGAACCCCTCAGCATCTTCTCCTAAGGCCTCCAAAACATCTTCATGGCCAAAATAAAGAACTTATCTCTTCTTCCTCCCCCCATCTTTGTGGAGCAGAAGGGTCTGTTACCCACTCTGCAGCAGCTGAGGTGATCACCCTCAGACTTTGTCCCCTGTGGGGCAATTTCTTGAAGGTTTCACAGAGTAGATTCATAGAATGGTTTGGGTTGGAAGAGACCTTAAAGATCATCCAGTTCCAGCCCCCAGCCCTCATCCTCCTGTGCTTCATGGAGCAACACCTGGGCTGTGGATTCATCTGAGCCCATTAGGATGAGCCCAGAGATTTCTAAGGAGGGAGACATCTGCAGCATCCCCTTGCCAGACAAACAAGTCCAGAAAGCACAGGGGCTTCATTTCAGAAGGTTCTCTACCCTCAAAGCTCCACATCAGGCAATTTAGGCTACTTAATAATTAGGCTATTTTATTAACTGGCCAAAGTGAGAGCAATAGAACTTGGTAATATTTAACTTAGGAGGGCTCCCCAAGCTGCTGTAGATTTAGCATCTCCTCTGACAGTTTTATTCCACCTTCTTTATGGTGCATTGCTTGACTTGGAAGAGGTTGATGTGCTCTGAGCATCCCTGGGGAGGGGGACCACAGGGGTACTGCTGAATGTGAAGCAAGAGGGAGCACTGCCCTGAGGTGTTACAACCAGGATGGCTTTCAGAGGACCCTGGGTGAGTTGGCAGCTTGACTGCTTTGATTAATGAAGTCAAACCCTCCAAGCAGCACTCAGTAATCCAAACCAGGGGGCTTGAGGGAAGCTTGTTTGAAGGGAGTCCAAAAAGCTCTCCTCATCAACTCAATTCCTCTCACTAAAGGTCCTGAAAGTCTTGATCTTAGCTGCAGGACAACCCAGCCAAGCTTCTGGGTGCTGTTACCTCTTCCAATCCCTCAGCTGTGGGCTCCAAGGAAAGTCTGATAACAGCCAACCCAACCTGGACTTTTTAAGCAAAGGACTTGATTGTTCTTGAAGGCTTTTCCCAGCTCCTGCTTTTCTCTTCCCCTCATTTCAGGCAAGGAACACACCAAAAAAAAACCCAAACCAAACCTGGTGCTGTCAAAAACAACATGGAAAAGGTTTTGGCTTTCCCTGTGCTACAGCAATGTGAGTTTTAAAGAGTGGTGAACCAAAGGAGGTTTAGGTTGGATGTTAGCAACTACTTCTTTGCTGCAAGAGTAGTCAGGGATTGGCACAGGCTGCCCAGGGAGGTGGTGGAGTCCCCATACCTGCCCAGGGAGGTGTTCAAGGAACCTGTGGCCATGGCACTTGGGGACAGGGTTTAGTGGGCACAGTGGGGCTGGGTTGATGATTTGGACTTGATCTCAGAGGGGTTTATCAATCCATGGCACCTGGGGACAGTGTTTAGTGGCCACAGCAGTGTTGGTTTGATGGTTTGGACTTGATCTCAGAGGGGTTTATCAATCCATGGCACCTGGGGACAAGGTTTAGTGGTCACAGCAGTGTTGGGTTGATGCTTTGGACTTGATCTTAGAGGGGTTTATCAATGCAAACAGTTCTGTGATCTCTCCCTTTGTTACTGTGAGCTCACAAGAGGGGAAGGGGAGGCAAGGAAGGGATCAAATAATCACAACATCATTAAGGTTGGAAAGGGCCTCTAAAGATGATCAAGCCCAACCTTCTACTTGCACCTCCATGACCACTGAACCATGTCCCACAGTGCCACACCCACTCCTTTATGGAACACTTGCAGGCTTGGTGACTCCACCACCTCCCTGGGCAGCCTGTTCCAACCCTCCTGCAGGACAGAAATTGTTCCTCATGTCCAACCTAAACCTCCCTTGGTGCAACTTCTTGTCCTGTCATTGGTTCCAGCCTCAGCCCCACCCTCACTCCAACCTCCTTTCAGGTAGCTGTAGACAGCAATGAGGTCTCCCTTCTTCAGGGTAACCAACAACCTCCCTCCACCACCTCTCCCTCCATGCTCCCTCAACCTCTCCTCCACCCTCTCCCACCCCCTCACCACTTTCTGTTGCCATTATTTGATTATTCATTAATTAAGTAACTCAGAGCTCCACAAAGCTACCCAAAGACAGTTTGGGGGGGCAGGGGGGGATGGGAGGGGGCTTTAGAAGGCATCCTAACAAAAGCTGGAAGTTTGTTTTCTTCTTTCCTTGTTATGCCACTTGAGGGCCTGTGGTTGGTGTCTCCAAAGGCAGGGAATTCCACACAGGGTGATGAAATTGAGCTCCACAACATTGCCAATCCAAGAGGGTGGGGGGGGGGGCTGGGTGGGAAGGAGGGGGTGAGGGTTTCCCCTCTTGTGTTTTCAAGCACCTCATAAATCCAAACTGGGTTTCTGCCTCTGAACCTTGCTTAGCACTGAGCTGGAGGCTTCCTGGCATCAGTGCAAAGAAAAGGAGGTTTATAAACAGAAAAACTGGGGGGGGGTGGGGGAAAAAAAAAGTCAGCCCACACTCCATCCATTCAGGAACACTCCAGCTCAGCTTCAAAGGGAATCTCTCCAGTAAAGATGAGGTTGGGGTTGGGTTTTGGAGGGTTTTTTTTGGCTTGAGAGGTTTTTTTTCCTTGCTCTTTTAATGATTTGCTACTTCTGTTTGTCCTGACTGCACCAGGGAGCAGTGGTTTGGGAAATGCTCACTTCTGCCCCCCCAGCTCTGCCCCAGCTGGAGGCAATGGATTTGGGGTTTTAAGGAGAGAAGCTGCTTCATAAATCACAGGAGCTGGAAGGGACCCAAAGAGCTCATCCAGTCCAACCCCCCTGCCAGAGCAGGACAATCCTATCCAACACAGATCACACAGAACACATCCAGACAGGCCTGGAAAGGCTCCACACAAGGAGACTCCACAATCTCTCTGGGCAGCCTGTGCCAGGGCTCTGGGAGCCTCACACTCAAGAAGTTGCCCTTGTACTGAGCTGGAACCTCCTGTGCTGCAGCTTCCATCCACTGCTGCTTGTCCTAGCCCAGGGAGCAGTGAGCAGAGCCTGTCCCCCCTCTCAACCCCCAACCCTCAGATAGTTACAGACATTGATTCAATCCCCTCTCAGACTTCTCTTCTCCATTCTAAGCAGCCCCAGGGCCCTCAGCTTCTTCTCACCAGGCAGTGCTCCGCTTCCTTCATCATCCTCATAGCCCTCTGCTGGATCCCCTCTGGCAGATCCCTGTCCCTTCCAACCCCTGACATCCTGGGCTCCTACCATTCTGTGTTCTCACCATCACCTTCACTTCCCTTAGCAAAGCATCACCCACTGGAGTTTATGCACTCAAGGTGATGCCCATGGCCCTGCTTTCACTCCCAAGCTGTCTTGTTTCCAAGCACTATTAGCTCCCAAGATGGCACAGCCTCACAGGACATCAGAGGCTGGAAGGAACCAAGGTTGATCATTCAGTCCAACCCCTCTACCACAGTAGGACCACACAATCTAGCTCAGGGCACACAGCAACACATCCAGACAGGCCTGGAAAGGCTCCAGAGAGGGAGACTCCACAGCCTCCCTGAGCAGCCTGTGCCAGGGCTCTGGGACCCTTGGGACCCTCACACTTAAGAAGCTGCCCCTTGTGTTGGGCTGGCACCTCCTGTGCTGCAGCTTCCATCCACTGCTGCTTGGCACAGGGAGCCTTCTGGAGATACCTATGTAGCCACAGGATGAGAGGGAATAGACTGAAGCTTGAAGGCAGATTTAGAGTGAAGATGAGGAAGAAATTCTTCCCAGTGAGGGTGGAGAGACACTAGAACAGGTTGCCCAGGGAGGTGGTGGAGTCGCCACCCCTGGAGGTGTTCAAGGCCAGGCCTGAGGAGGCTTTCAGCAACCTGGGCTAGGGGGAGGTGTCCCTGTCCACAGTAGAGGATGGGTGCAACTGGATGATCTTTTAGCTCTCTTCCAACCCAACTGACTGATTTCAAAGGTCCCTTCCAACCCAAACCCTTCTATGACTCTCCACACCTGAAGCCTCAACGACTCCTAGGCAGGCACTTGGCTGGCTGAACCTACACACAGGTCCTACACACCAAATCCTCCTGATGTCACTTTGGGGCTTCCAACTCTAGGAAAGAATGAAGACCCTTTCAGAAGAACAAAACCCTCCCTTTGACCACCCTCTCAATTGTCTGAACTTTCTGAATCTGGGGGAGGGAAGGAGAAGGCAAAACCAACTGAAAACCCCAACCCAACTCGTTTTGAGTCCTTTTATGTGCTCTCATCCTCTTTCCCTCTCTCCCCCTCTCTCTTTTTTGTTAATTTTCAGCACAGCTGTCTGTTGTACTTTCTCAAATGATGCCAGCTGCTGGGTTCATCAAGCAAAGGCAGGAAAACAATGGTTTGAAAGCAATTAGAAGCACCGAGGCTGCACCGAGGCTCATATTAAAATGTGATAACAGTGTTCTAGTGGGAATTGCAGCCCTGCTGCATTGCTGACATTTCTCTGCTGCCAGCCAGACAGGATGTGCTGGAAGTGGGCCCTGATCGAGGAGGTAACATACTGGAATTTATTCCTGGAGTAAATGAAGGATTAGCTGAGTTGGAACACTCAGGAAGGGGTTTTTATTACATCCCCAGCTCCCCGCTCTTGTTTGTGCTCTGGCACAGCCTGCCTGGGGCTCTCTTACCACAACCACTGGTGAAGGAATCATAGAAGCCACCAGGTTGGAAGAGAGCTCCAAGCTCAGCCAGTCCAACCTAGCACCCAGCCCTGGCCAACCAACCAACCAGACCATGGCACTCAGTGCCCCAGCCAGGCTTTAAGGAAGAGGAAGGATGAACCCACCCAGCCATGTGGATTGAGGGGCAGTGGCTGAACCCACCCAGCTCCAGGTCAGCTCTGAGCCAATATCTATCCATCATTTAGCCCTCAAATCCGCAGGAAAACCAAGTGACATGGCCTGTGACCTGCAGGCACCCTGGGAAGTTTAAATCATGCCCTTGGTTATTGAGGAAATGAAGATCAAAGTCCCCATCAGAGTCCCCAGCTCGTTAGCAGACCCAGCCAGGGACCGTCACGCTCGGCAGGGATTTACAGCCTGACCATTTGTCTGCACCTGGAGGCTGATTCCATTTCAAGTTCGGGCTAAGGTGAAGCTAAGAGGCTGGAGGACACCTGCTGAAGGTTAACTAACACTGCTCCCAAGTCACCAGTCCGTGGGAACCTGCTGCTCTTCCTGGACTTGAAGCCTTTTCTGGAGGCAGAAGCTTCAGGGCTTGGCCAAGGTGACACCTTCATGTCAGCAGCACGTTTGGGCACTGCCTGCTGCCAAGGGTAAGGAGAAATGGACTTCTGCTGCTCAAAAAGAATACAAACCCCAGCTGCTGCTAGAGCCCTCACCAGAGCTTTACGCCCCTTAGAGTCTTAGAATCAGGCAGGGTTGGAAGGGAGCACAAGGAGCAGGCAGTGCCAACCTCCCCCTGCCATGCCCAGGGACACCCTACCCTAGAGCAGGCTGCACACAGCCTCAGCCAGCCTGGCCTCAAACACCTCCAGCCATGGGACCTCAACCACCTCCCTGGGCAGCCCCTGCCAGGCTCTCACCACTCTCCTGCTCAACAACTTCCTCCTCACCTCCAGCCTCACTCTCCCCACCTCCAGCTTTGTTCCATGCCCCCCAGTCCTGGCACTCCATGACAGCCCACAACGTCCTTCCTCAGCTTTTATGTAGCCCCCTTCAGATCCTGGCAAGCCACAAGAAGGTCCCCTGGGAGCCTCCTCTGCTCCAGCCTGCACAGCCCCAACTCTTTCAGTCTGCCCCTCAGAACTGCCACACAGATACAGAATCACTTCCAGCTCCTCTGCCTGTTGGCTTTGCACAGAGAGCAGCACTAGCACCCAGCCCTCCCCTGCTCCCCAGGCTCACTACCAGTGAGAACTCAGCCCCCCCTCCCCTTCCCCTGCCTGGTACTCACCTCGGGGCACAAATTCCAAGTGGTACCTGCAAGAGCAAAAGAGGAGAAAGGCAGCCATAAGCATGCATTATTTTCTTAATGATTTCTTTGTTCCAGCCTGATGAGTAAGTGACAGATGGGACAATTAGAGCAGGAGTGCTGCCAGGAACCCAGGGAATGGTCACCACTCATCTTGTGCAAGGAGCTTCAAGAGGAGCTGCGAGTCCTACAGATGCCAGCTGGCCCCCAGCAGCATCCTCTGCTGCACCCAAGGAACCTCCTTCGCATCTCCTCCTCTTGACAGGTCTCAAAGGTTTCCATCTTGGGGACCTTTCCCAACCAAAACATCGAGTCCAGCCCCCACCCTGCCAGAGCAGGATCACCCAGGGCAGCTCACACAGGTTGCCAGTGATCAAAGATCACATTGGGTGCTTCTGTGCTCCACAACCTCCCTGGAGGTGTTCAGGACCAGGCTGGATGAGGTCTTGAGCAACCTGTTCTAGCGGGAGGTGTCCCTGCCTATATCAGGGGGTTGGAACTGGCTGAGCTTTGAGGTCACTTCCAACCAATTCTATGATTCAAATCAAGAAACCTTCTTTCCCCTGGGCTCAGCCTCTGCTCTGCATCCCCTCAATCCCTCAAATCCACCATCCCTGAGAGCTTGAAATGCTTTTGTCTCCCTGAGCAGAGCCAAAGCCTGGGAGACAAGGGCAGCCCAACCTAAAGAACTCATCACTCCTTGTTTGGGCAACTTTTTTGTCTCTTGTGCTTCAGAGACCTTCCTAATCTCCCCTGAACATGTTTTAGTGATAACATTTACTGCACCAGGACCAAAATGATTTTCTGTCACTTCTAATTCCAGCTCAATAAAAGCATAAAGAGCTTTGTTTCTAACCTCTGTCATTTTTAATACACTAAAATGCTTTAAGGGAAAAAAGAAAAACCAACAACAACAACTCCCCCCCCCCCCAAATAATAAATTAAATACATCCAAATTGAGTTCCATTTCCTACTGGACCAACAAGTCCCTGTTAGCTTCACTCTGATCAAATTCAGGGAGTGGAGGGGTTGGAAATACCAAAAAGAAGCTTTGCTTTGGGTTGGGGTTTTTTTTTCCCCTCCCTTTTAGCATAAGGAAACAGTCAAAACAAAAAAAAAAAGCCCCAAACCAACCCCGTTCTAATCTCATCAGATCAAGATGTGTCTTTAATCTCCTGCTTTGATCACTGGCACTCTGGAAAAGCTTTAAGCAGAGAAGGAAAGTGGGTGGGAGGAAGAGGGTCTCCTGCTTCTGGAAGATGAAAGAGCAATGAGCTAATTCCTTCAGCTGCCTCTGGCCGCAGGAAAAGGCTTGAATAGATTACTTGGCTCCCAAGCTTGGAGAGGCATCCACGGTGATGCCATGGGGGCTTCAGCAGGGTCCCTTCCCCCTTTCTCCTCTCCCTTCCCCCTTTCTCCTCTCCCTTCCCCCTTTCTCCTCTCCCTTCCCCCTTTCTCCTCTCCCTTCCCCCTTTCTCCTCTCCCTTCCCCCTTTCTCCTCTCCCTTCCCCCTTTCTCCTCCCTATTGTGGAGGCAAAGCTAGAAACAGGGAGATTCAGACTGGATGTCAGGAAGAAGATCTTCACCACGAAGGTGGTGAGACTCTGGAACAGGCTGCCCAGGGAGGGGGTGGAAGCCTCATCCCTAGAGGTCATAGAATCAGTCAGACCTTGGAGGTCTCTTCCAACCTGGTTGATTCCATGAAGCTCTCTGGGCAGCCTGTTCCAGTGCTGCACCACCCTCAGTGTAAAAGAATCTCCTCCTCATGTTCAGATGGAGCTTCCTGTGCCCATGTCTGTGCCAGTTACCTTTTGTCCTCTCACTGGGCACCACTGGAAACAGCCTGACCCCATCCTCCTGCCACCCACCCTTAAAGCATTTATGAGCATTGAGAAGATCCCTCCCTCAGTCCTCTCTTCTCAAGGCTAGAGAGCCCCAAATCCCTCAGCCTCTCTTCATCAAAGAGATGTTCTGGTCCCAAAATCACCTCCCCAGCCCTCATTCAGCATAAACCACCTTCCTGCACAGCAAGGAGGAGGAACTCAGCTAGCAGAAGGAGTTCATCATCTTGGGCCATGCTCCAAAGTACACAGCTTGAGGCTAACTCTGATTTTTGTTGCTAGTTAAGACAGGACTCACTGACAAGTGGCTTACACCTCTGATACACCCACAGCTACACAACAGCTTGCTCTTGAGCTTTGCAGGAGGCTCCCCCTGAAAGTTATAGTCCAATCCTTTCTGACAGCAAATAATTAGGAGAGAAACTGTAATTGCTCCTGCCTTGAGGCTGACAGCCTGAGCCTGAAGCAAGAGAACTAATCCTTATCCAACTGCATCTTTATTTGGAGAGGATTTGCCTTGGGATCAAGTTTGACATTCACTAAGCAATTAAACACCAAGAGTAAAACCTCCTCCTTCCTTTCCTTCACCAGAAATTTTGGCAACAGGCAAAATGTTTGGTGAGGTCTTCACTGCTCCTTTTAAGCACTTGATTCCAAAAGCTCCTAGCCCCCAGCTGCTGGGGGAAGTCTCCCAGGAGAATCAGTTAAGACAAAAGCACAGGCAAAAGTGTCATGGAATCATTATGATTGGGAAAGGCTTTGACAAATCATCAAGTCCAACCATCAGCCCAACACCACTGTGCCAAACCAACCATAGAATCATAGAACCAAGCAGGCTGGAAGAGAGCTCCAAGCTCACCCAGCCCAACCTAGCACCCAGCCCTGCCCAAACAACCACACCATGGCACTCAGTGCCCCAGCCAGGCTTGCTTTCAACACCTCCAGCCATGGGCACTGCACCACCTCCCTGGGCAGCCCATTCCAGTGCCAATCACTCTCTCTGCCAACAGCTTCCTCCTCACATCCAACCTGGCACAGCTTGAGACTGTCCCCCCTTGTTCTGTTGCTGGTTGCCTGGCAGAAGAGCTCACACCCAGCTGGGCTACAGCCTCCCCTCAGGTAGCTGTAGCCAGCAATGAGCTCTGCCCTGAGCCTCCTCTTCTCCAGGCTTATTTGGGCTGGAAAGGACCTCTAAGCTCATCCAGTCCAACCACCACAGCCACTAAACCATGGCCACAGGTTCCTCAAACACCTCCAGGGATGGGGACTCCATCACCTCCCTGGGCAGCCTGTGCCAATGCCTGACCACTCTTGCAGTGACAAAATTCCTCCTAACATCCAATCTAAACCTCCCTTGGTGCAAGAGGAAGCCAAAAGCTTGGCCAAATTACATCAGACCTTAAGAAAAAGTGGAAGGAGATGGAGAAAGTGTGGGGGGGAGACCTCCTGTCAAGCAATTAACTGACTTCAGCAGAATGAGCTCACCCGAAGGGAAGCTCTGGAGGTTTTTTTGGATGCAATACCTAAAAAGCAGTGAACTAACCCACCCCCCAAAAAAAGAGATCTAATTTCCATTACAAAGCCAAAAGGAAGGAGTGTTGAGCTGCCAATACTGTAACAAAAGACATCCTCCAAGCTCGCAAGCCACCACCACCCACCAGCCTCTCTCACCTCATCCCTGCGTGTTTGCTGGGGCCAGACAGGAAGAAGCCCCCAGATTTGTTCTGTTCCAAACAAACTCTTTCTCATGCTCGTGGAGCCCTTGAGGTTAGGCACTCAAGGAGCAAACATCAGAGGGGCTCTCCCTCCTCTGGAAATGTTTATGTTCTCTGCTCCTGACAAACACACAGATCCCAGATCCAATCCATCAAGCTCCCAGGAGCAGCATCTCCAGCCGGACCCAATCAAAAGTGCAACTCGAGTGTGTAAGCAGACCTCAGAGGGGGAATTAGCACCAGAAGAGAGGAGAAGAAAATGCTGTTGTCATGTTGGGAAGGGAAATTGAGTCCCAGAGCAGGCAGGTCTGCCAGAAAGCCTTGCTCCCAGCAGGAAAACACTGTCCTTACAGGAGGGAGCCAGGACTAATGGTCTGCAAGGACCAGAGCTTTCTGCTGCCTCCTGTAGAGCCAGGACTTGGTCTTCTACTGGTAGAGAGGAGCTGGAGATGAGGCAGCAGTTGAGACACCACCATCCCCTGCTTGCAGCAAAGCCCAGACTCCTCTTAGGAGGCAACCAGAGGCCCAAGGGGAGTCAACTCCAGACCCAAGAGCAAGTTGACCCCCAGATCAAAGAGGCATCAGCTCCCAAACCCAAAGAGGATTAAAACCCAGACCCAAGAGGATTCAATCTCCAGACCAAATGGGTCAGTCCCCAGATCCAAGAGGGAAGCAACCCCAAATCCAAAGAGTGAGTCAACTCCCAGACCAAAAGGGGAGTCAATCCCAAATCCAAGGAGGGAGTCAACACTCAGGTCCAAGAGGAAGTCACCCCCAGACCCAAAGGGGGAGTCCACACCCAGACCCAAGAGGGAATCAAACCCAAACGGGAGCCAAGCACAAATCCAAGAGGCAGTCAGCTCCAACTCACAGGGAGTCAAACCAGACCAAAAAGGAGTCAGACCCAGACTCATTTGGGACTAGAAGCAAAAGCTCCTGTCTGCAACCTTACAGTCTGTATTAGGCAGGGGGGAGGGGGTCAAACCTGCTGCTTCTAATGGTCTCTTTGCAGCTCTACCATCTCTAAGTCTCAAGCCTGCTTTCCTCTCAGCCTCAATTTCAGCAGGAACCATAAAACCCAAGTCAGGTTTCGATCAAATTTCCTGCATTTTCCTCTCCAATTAAGGGCACTAAATATCACCACAGATGTTATTAAATTAGATATCTGAAGGCAGCCTAATTTGTTTGGGGCACAACATTCATTGGGTTTTAATGTTTGCAGGGAAGGGAAAAAAAAAAACACCAAGAGAATTAACAATCAATGCTGGACAAGGTTTCAAGTAGAGGGGGAACAAGAAAAAACCAGAGAGAGAGAGAAGAACAAGAGATGAAAATGGGTTTGGGGAACTGCTGACCATTAGCAAAGTCAGTTACAAACCACTTCAAATGCATTTCTCAGTTAAATGGCAGAGGAGCAGCAGCAGCAGCTATGCAAAGCCTCTGGTTACACCATTTCAATCATTTGCAGTCCTCAGGTTTCAGATTAACAATGCATTCAGAAGGAAATGGATGGATGGGGGAGAAGGAAGGGAAGGAAAAAAAACCCCAACCAAGCCAGGGGGTAATTTTATCAGCTGGAATGGAAAATGATGCCAATTACTGAGAGGAGCCAAAGCCAGAAGGCACCAAACTGTATTACTGGCAGGGGCAATGGCCACAATCACTCCAGGTACTGGGGCCAGGGCTCTTGAATGCCTTCATCAATGATCTGGATGAGGGATCAGAGTGGCCCCTCGGTGAGTCTGCAGATGGCACTGAAGTGGGGGGCAGCATTGACCTGCTGGAGGGGAGGGAGGCTCTGCAAAGGGATCTGGCCAGGCTGGATCAATGGGACAAGGCTTCAACAAAGCCAGATGCTTGGTCCTGAGCTTTGGTCCCAATAACCCCAGGCTTGGGGCAGAGAGGGACCTGGTAGCGTTGGTTGATAGCAGCTGAAGATAAGCCAGCAGTGTGCCCAGGAGGCCAAGGTGGTCACCAGCATCTTGGCCTGGATCAGAAGCAGTGTGGTCAGTAAAGCAGGGAAGTGATTATCCACCTGTAATCAGCACTGGTGGGGCCACATCTTGAATCTGGGGTTCAGTTTTGGGTCTCTCACTCCAAGAAGGATATTGAGGAACTGGAGTGGGGCTAGAGAAGGGCAACAAAGCTGGGGAAGGGTCTGGAAAATAGGGCTGGGGAGGAGCAGCTGAGGGAGCTGGAGATGTTCATCCTAGAGGCTGAGTGGAGACCTCATTGCTCTCTACAACTCCCTGAAAGGAGGCTGGAGTGAGGCAGGGCTTGGTCTCCTCTGCCTAGTATCAGGTGATAGAATGAGAAGAAGTGGCCTGAAACTGAACCAGAGGAGTTTTAGGTTGGATATCAGGAACAACTCCTTTGCTGCAAGAGTGGTCAGGCACTGGACCAGGCTGCCCAAGGAGGTAGTGGAGTTCCCATTCCTGAAGGTGCTCAAGAAACCTGTGGCCATGGCACTTGGTGACATAGTTCAATGGCCATGATGGTGTGGGGTTGATAGTTGGACTGGATGATCTCAGAAGTCTTTCCCAACAGGACCAATTCACCCAAAGCAGGGAGAACATGCCCACAGCTGAGCTGGATTTGTGCCCCTTCCACCTTCCCACAAGGAGAATTCCTGTCCTTATCGAACTGGGGGAGCCCAGAAGTGGATAGCTAATAGGAAATGGAAATCCCTAAAGGTCCAAGCCCCTTCAAGAGAGATGCTGAGGTGCTGGAAGGTGTCCAGAAAAGGGCAACAAAGCTGGTGAAAGGCCTGGAACACAAACCCTATGAGGAGAGGCTGAGGGAGCTGGGGGGGTGCAGCCTGCAGCAGAGGAGGCTCAGGGCAGAGCTGATTGCTGCCTGCAGGGAGGCTGTAGCCAGGTGGGGTTTGGCTCTGCTGCCAGGCAGCCAGCAACAGAACAAGGGGACACATCTTAAAGCTGTGGCAGGGCAGGTTGAGGCTGGATGTGAGGAGGAAGTTGCTGGCAGAGAGAGTGATTGGCACTGGAATGGGCTGCCCAGGGAGGTGGTGCAGTGCCCATGGCTGGGGGTGCTGAAGCCAAGCCTGGCTGGGGCACTGAGTGCCATGGTGTGGTTGTTTGGGCAGGGCTGGGTGCTAGGTTGGGCTGGAGGAGCTTGGAGCTCTCTTCCAACCTGGTTGATTCTATGATGCTATGAGGAGGGACAGGCCCAAGCCCCTCTCCTTTATCTTTGCAGGATAAATCTGTCTTTAATGGCCAAAGTGAGTGTGAACAAACCCCTGCTCAGCAAGATCCTTTCCTTGCTGAGCAAATAAATTTCAGCTCTCTGAAGAACACTGAGGAGGAGAGCAGCACTTTGCCTAATTAAGGGCAATGTGGTGGGGCTGTAGTCCAGCCCTGGCATTAATGTGCTGAGCTCAATTATCTGCCCATCAGGTCACAGCCTTAAATTCCTTTTTATCTTGGTCTCACACGTTATTCAGCATAATGAGTTTCATATGGGGAGGAATTACAGGCAGTGCATTTAACACTAATGAAGCAAAATTACCCTGAAATTGCATTTTCCTTCATTTCAACCTCACAACTCCAGGAGAAGGTGGGAAATGGAAGTAATAAATGTAATTAATAAGGTTAGAAGTATATTAAAGCAGGCCAAACAGACCAAAGTTGGGATGGGTTTCCATTAGTGAAAGGTTTAGCAACCTTACTGTGACATCTCTGCTACAGAAAGGACCATGTGGAGACTTCTCCTCACTGACAGGACAGCATCAGCAGAGCCAGAGAGCTAAATCTGCTCTGGTAGGACCTCACCTGAAGTGCTCCATCCAGCTCTGGAGCCCTCAACACAGGAAGGATATGGACTGGCAGAGGGGAGGTTCAAACTAGATGTTAGGAAAGGGTTCTTGGCAGTGAGGGTGGTGAGACCCTGGCACAGGGTCTCCACCATCCTCAAAGTGAAGAAGCTTCTCCTCAGGTTTAGGTGGAGCCTCCTGGGTTCCAGTTTGTGCCTGTTGCCCTGCCACTGGATACCACTGCAAGAGAGACTGATCCTGGGCAGTTTGGGGCTTGCAACCCAGAAATGCAGAGCCTGCTCTATGCTGGAGCTCCTGCTGTTGGTGGGAAGGTTGGGAGAAGGTCCTGTCTGTTAGCTCTGAGGAGCAGCCCTCAGCTTCACACTGCTGTTTGTGTCCCAACAGAGCAAATTAAAGGCAGAGTTTCAGTGTCTATTTTGGATTTCCTAGTGGCTGTGAGCAAGAAACTCACCATTTACTAAGCCCCTTTCCCTTCATCTCTGCTTTTTGATATCCCACAGCTCTGCCTTGCACTATGAAATTTCATCCTCAGGGGAGGAGAAGACCAAAAAAAAAAAAAAAATCAGGAAGAGAGAGAGAAAAATCCAAAGAATTTGTTTCCACCAATGCAAATCTGCCTTCCAACAGGGACTTTAAATGACTAAGTGACTCCAAGGAGCTGCAGGAGCTATTCATCTCCAGGTTTGCAAATGAATCTTATTCTCCCCACATCACCCCCTGCCATCAGCACTGCTCTAAACGTGTCCAAGTGCTGAGGTGAGGTCATTTAACAGCAAGAGAAGTCTCTCCTTTTCTTCCCTTCCCTTGTAGTTATTGCTCTCACTAAAAGGACAAGAATGGGTTCGTGTTCCCAAGTGGAGTCATGTATCAGATTCATCCCAGGTGTTGGACATCTGCTGCTTGCTCTGCAGCTGCTTTCGTTAGGACACGAGGAGGAACAGCAGCAATGTTCCTCAGGAGCAGCTTGAAACCAACCCTGGGCACCAAGGGATCAAAAACAGAAGCAAACTTCACAAGTTTGGCTTTTCTGGGAGAGAAAGAGAACTCTGCCCCACAGTCTTCTACTCACCCCTCAAAGAAAAACTGCTTTTTAAGCAGGTTTTATCCATTATAAAGGCTTTGGTTTCCCATTCAGGACTAGAACAAAGTCCTCACCCTATGGCCAAGACACAGGTAACTGCAGAAGGTCCTGCACTGGGATGGCTCAAGCCCATGAACGCTCCAGGCTTAGGGCAGAGCAGCTGGAAATTGCCTGGCAGAAAGGATCTGAAGTGCTGCTTGGCAGCAGCTGAGGATGAGCCAGCAGCGTGCCCAGGTGGCCAAGAAGGGCATCAGCATCCTGGCCTGGATCAGCAATGGTGTGGCCAGCAGGGGCAGGGAACAGGTTGCTGCCCTGCACTAGGCACTGGTGAGGCCACATCCTGAGTACTGGGTTCAGTTTTGGGCCTCTCAGCCCAAGACAGACATTGAGAGGCTGGAGCAGGTCCAGAGAAGAGCAAAAAAGCTGGGGAAGGGTCTGGAGAACAGGGCTGGGGAGGAGCAGCTGAGGGAGTGCAGCCTTGGAGAAGAGGTGGCTGAGGGGAGACCTCATTGCCCTCTACAGCTCCCTGAAAGGAGGTTGGCATGAGGTGGGGTTGGGCTCTGCTGCCTTGCATCAGGTGACAAAACAAGAGAACATGGCCTGAGGTTGCACCAGGGGAGGTCTGGGTGGGCCACAAGGAATAATTTCCTTGCTGCAAGGGAGGTCAGGCATTGGCACAGGCTGCCCAGGAAGGTGGTAGAGTCCCCATCCCTGAAAGAGGTCCCAGAAACCTGTGGCCATGGCACTTTGGGGTCATGGTTTAGTGGCCATGGAGGTGCTGAGTTAATGGTTTGGGCTTGGATCTTCTTGGAAGTCTTTTCCAGCCAAAGCAGTTCTGTGATTCTGTGCTCTTCACCTCTCAGACATAATTTTGGGGTACCAAGCCTCCAGCTGGGTTCTGTGTCTCGTTTCCCTGAGTGCCAGGCACAAAACTGGGGAAAGCAAACCACAAAGAAATTCTCACCAAAACCAAAGAGAAGTTTTTGGGGGGTGGGAATTAAACCCAGCAGGTCAAGACTTACATCTGAGACTAGAAAGTGGAACAGGATCTGAGGGGAAAGAGAAAGAGAACTGTTGGAGAAGTGCTTCAACACGACCCTGTGCTTTAAATAACCAAGAGAAGCCTGCAAGTGACACAAGGACTCATAACTCAGCCCTGCAGTGACAACCTCCCCCCCACAGCCACCACCTGCAATGCTTCTGCCATGGCTCCTTCAGCCAACATCCCCCAGACTGCCTAGGAAGAAAAGGAATTACAACCTGCCAAACACAACCCCACAGCCTCCCTCCCCCCCACGCTTCTTGGGGGGCAAGATGGGAACAATATTTCCTCCCAGGTAGCATGTGGAGACATAAACCTCAGCCACTTGTTCACATTAGAGTCATCAGCAAAGCTCCTGCTGGGGAAATGCTATGAGGCCATGGGGAGAGCAATGACATAAAGACCTGATGGCCAAGTTCCAGGAAGGGTTATTGAGAGTGGCTCAGGCTAATGAGGCTGCAGGAAGCTCTTCCCTTGCAGAGCTGCACGTTGAGGAGTTTGCTCATGGCCAGCAGGAACCCAAACAAGGAAACCTTAGCCCCAGTCATAGAACCCAGCAGGCTGGCAGAGAGCTCCAAGCTCACCCAGCCCAGCCTGGCACCCAGCCCTGCCCAAACAACCACACCATGGCACTCAGTGCCCCAGCCAGCCTTGGCCTCAACACCTCCAGCCATGGGCACTGCACCACCTCCCTGGGCAGCCCATTCTAGTGCCAATCACTCTGCCAACAACTTCATCCTCACATCCAGCCTGAGCCTGCCCTGCCACAGCTTCAGCCTGGGGCCCCTTCTTCTGGCCCTGGCTGCCTGGCAGCAGAGCCCAACCCCACCTGGCTACAGCCTCCCTGCAGGCAGCTGCAGGCAGCAATCAGCTCTGCCCTGAGCCTCCTCTGCTGCAGGCTGCACCCCCCCAGCTCCCTCAGCCTCTCCTCACAGGGCTGTGCTCCAGGCCCCTCCCTGGGCACCTTCCAGCACCTCAGCAGCTCTCTGCAATGGAGGAGCCCAGAGCTGGACACAGCACTGCAGGGGTGGCCTGAGCAGTGCTGAGCACAGGGGCACAAGAACCTCCCTGCTCCTGCTGCCCACACTGTTCCTGAGCCAGCCCAGGCTGCCATTGGCTCTGCTGCCCACCTGGGCACTGCTGCCTCCTCTGCAGCTCCTCTCTCCCAGCACCCCCAGGGCCCTCTCTGCCTGCCTGCTCTCAGCCACTCTGGCCCCAGCCTGGGGTTGTGTTTCAGACCTGCAGAGGTGGAACATGGGGAGCAGAGCAGCTCAGGGAAGGGGGTGGGGAGGGAGGGGGAAGAGCAGGAGCTTCCTGAAGGCAATGGCTGATGATTTCCTGAACAACCACCACAGAAGCCACAGTCAGTTCCCCGAAGAGACAAAGCCAAGCTTAAGCTTCGTCCCAGCAGCAGGACCTGCTCAGAACCTTTCAGATGAAGCAGAGCAGGCATCGTTTACTGGAATCTCCCACCACAAACCACTGCCTTAATGGCTCAGGTCAGAGCAAGCAGATTTGTGTATTCTGCTCTTCCCCAAACTTCCCAAATGCCACCAGGCAATAAAGCACAGATAGGAAATCAGCAGTGTCCTGCAGTCTTTGCCCAAGGGTCTCAGTTTCCCTTCCAGAAGTATCTGTGGTTTGATTTCAACAAGCAACAGAAAAAGGAGAAGAGAGCAGAGAACTTTGTGGGTTTCTTGGAGCCTTGCTGAGGGAGCTGCATGGATCAACTGCATCCTTCCTGCCTCAGCTAGCAGAGAGCCATGGAATTGATCTGGTTGGAAAAAGTCTCTAAGGCTCTGAGCAGCTTGATCTAGTTGAGGAGAGCACAGAATGGTCTGTGCTGGAAGGGACCCCCAAGGCTCATCCAGTCCAACCCCCTCTGCATTCAGCAGGGACAACCTCAACCAAATCAGGTTGCCCTTCTTGACTGTCTCCAGGGATGAGCCCTCCACCACCTCCCTGGGCAACCTGTTCCAGTGTTCCACCACCCTCACAGTGTAGAACTTGTTCCTAACATCCAAACTAAGTCTTCTCTTCCCTAGTTTGAAGCCTCTGCCCCTCATCCTAGGGCAGGCCTTTGTCAGCAGTTTCTCTCCATCCTTCCTGCACCCTCTCCAGGTACTTGAAGATCCCCAGAACCTTCTCTTCTCCAGGCTGAATGTTGCTGCTCACTGCAGGGGGGGCAGGTCTAGATGACCTTTGGAGATGCCTTCCAACCCAAACCACTGATTCTGCAGTACTGAAGGCACTGACAAAGCCTCCCCCTCCCCCACACCCTTGTCCTGCCACGAGTTGTGCCACAACCTCCTTCTCCAAAAGGCTTCCACCTCCTGCACTCAGCTTGCTTCAATTACTCAGGGCAACCCAGGCTGATAATTACTCAGTCCCGAGCTGCTGAGTAAAAACTGATGCTTAATTAGCCAGCAGGAAAGATCAATTAAGATCCAGCAGGGCATCTTGCAAAAGTTCTTGAGTGGGCCTGCAGGGAATAGAGTCAGGCTGTGCCCTTCCAAAGGCTAAAGCTCCTCCACTTCTCAGGGTACTCAGCAGCAGTTGGATTTCAGCTGCCTGCTTAGATCACTCAGTCCCCCTCAGCTTTATTGTCAGGTCTCACCATCGAGTGACACAACTCATACCTGGTAAGCAGGGCATAAACAGCAAGCTCTGCATCACATTTCCAGCCCAAAATGCAATGCAGCTGAGGCTGAAAGCTTTATTTAAGCCTCCAGCAACCTCTTTTCTGTTTGCTTTCCTTGCTTTTCCCCCAGCACAGCAGAAGAACCTTTATTTGCTTCCAAAGGATGCAGGTTGTGTTCTGATGGAGGAACTGCATGGAGAGGTTGGGAGGTTTCCAGCTCTAGAGGCATTGCAGACCCTCTTGGATGTATTCCTCTGGGAGATCCTGCTCTAATAGGAGGGGTTGAACGATTTGATCTGTGGAGGTCCCTTCCAACCCCTAACATCCTTTGATCCTGTGAGAGGATCATAGAATCTTAGAGTTGTGTCTGCTGGAAGAGACCTTTAAGATCAGAGTGCAACCTTCAAGCTATGACCACCACAGCCATTAAATCATGGCCTCAAGTGCCATGGCCACACATTTCTTGAACACCTCCAGGGATGGCAACTCCTCCACCTCCCTGGGCATCCTGCTCCACTGTTCTGAAGTGCTTTCATTAGGAACAGACAACACAAACCTGGCTTTAACTTGCTGGAAGTCAAAGAGGATTGCATCCCTCTGCTCCCTGGCTTTAGCACTCAAGTTTTCCTTCTGCAGGCCATCTGCCAGGTAGCTTTCAGCATCTGGGAAGGAGAGAATCAGAGGTTAACTCTCACAAGCAGGAGATACCTGCTCTTGGCTGAGAAACATGGACCTGGCTCTGCACTGGGCAGCCCTTGAGGCATCACACCAAATAGTCTGTTTTAAGAGCAGGTCAGGACAAAGGCTTCATTTGGAGAAGTTAAGAGACTGATCATGGACAGAAGAGGATCTAAGTGCTGCAGGTGTTGGCAGAGCATCTCTTCTGCAAACAGGTAACTGCCAGCTTAGCCTACACCCACTTGTGTCACAACATAGGTTCTCCTGCAAGGTTATCACTGACATCCTACCCCTTCTGCTTGCCCTACAGAGCCAGCTAGACAAAAGCAGAATCTTCTCCCACCTGGAAACCACATCTACATGCAGAGACTTATCCTGAACTGGAAGATAAAAGGATTCAATGCCTTCCATTTGCATCACTGTTTATGTCCTCGACAGAAACCTCCCCCCCAGGAAAGTGACAGGAAACCAAACAGGTCCAGAGAACATCAGCCCTGATACAGCAGCAGCACTGCTGCCTTCCCCTAGCAAAGGCTGGCCTCAAGGCCACAGAGTTGTACCTCCACAACCCTCTCCAACCTTTAGCTCTAGCCCCACACTGTGCCACTAATGTCAGTTTAATCTCCTGCTTTGCCAGACTTTCAGCTCCTCCTGCCTCAGCTGCCAGCACAGCAGCCAGCACCTGCTCAGCCCAGCAACCTCCACAGCTCCTTACAAAAGCAGCTCCACCACCTGCATTGCATTGCAAGCACTAAATGCCACAGTACCTTTGCTGTGGAAGTGGGGAGCCCTCAGCTCTTTGTGCTGCCTGCTCATGATAGGCTCCAGAAAGGTTTGGAGCTTGGAGAAAGGGGAGATGAAAAAAGGAATTCTTTAAAGTGAAGATAAGGAAGGACCCAGAGGGGAAACAAGGCTGGTGTGTGGTCATGCCCCAGAAATAGAGCCCTCTTCCCACTTCCTCTTCAGCATGGCAGATGGGCAGGAGCTGAGAGACTCAACCCTCCCCAGAGCTGCCTAGCAATGAGGAGTGAAACCAGAGCAGAACAGGAGCCAGCACTGTGCCCTTCTGGTCAGGAAGGCCATAGGATCCCAGGGGCACCAAGAAGAGCATGGCCAGCAGGTTAGGGGAGGTTCTCCTTCACCTCTGCTCTGCCCTGGTGAGGCCACATCTGGAATACTGGGTCCAGTTCAAGAGACAGGGAACTACAGGAGAGAGTCCAGTGGAGGTTGGGAAGATGCTGAGGGGCCTGGAGCAGCTCTGTGAGGAGCAAAGGCTGAGAGCCTGCAGAAGAGCAGCCCCAGAGGGGATATGAACAAGGCAATGGGGCCAGACTCTTGTAGTGGTGCCCAACGACAGGACAAGCAGCAAACAGGCACAAACTGGAACCCAGGAGGTTCCCTCTGACCATAAGACCACCTCTTTGTGGGGGTGCTGAAGCCCTGGAGCAGGCCAGTTCTCCTTGCTAGATTTATCCAGCTGGAAGCACCAGTTCCCATGGGAGCACTCACTTGTGAGCATACTGCAGCCAGATGCAAACTCCTGCAGGTCAGCAACGTTCCCTTGTGGCCAAGAGGGCCAATGGGACCCTGGGGTGTAGCAGGAAGAGTCTGTCCAGCAGATCTAGGGAGGTTCTCCTCCCCCTCTGTTCTGCCCTTGAATACTGTGTTCAGTTTGGGGCTCCCCAGTTGCAGAGGGACAGGGATCTGCTGGAGAGGGTCCAGTGGAGGGCTAAGAGGATGATGAGGGGACTGGAGGGCATGGCTGAAGAGGAGAGGCTGAGGGCCCTGGGGCTGCTCAGTCTGGAGAAGAGAAGCCTGAGAGGGGATTTGGTAAACGTTTATAAGTACCTGAAGGCTGCCAGGAGAGGGGGACAGGCTCTGCTCACTGCTCCCTGGGACAGGACAAGCAGCAATGGGTGTCAGTTGCAGCAAAAGAGGTTCTGCCTCAACACCGGGGGGGGAGGGAGGGGGCCAGGGCAGAGAGAGGGAGGGGAAGGGGAGGGGAGGGGGCCAGGGCAGAGAGAGGGAGGGGAAGGGGAGGGGAGGGGGCCAGGGCAGAGAGAGGGAGGGGAAGGGGAGGGGAGGGGGCCAGGGCAGAGAGAGGGAGGGGAAGGGGAGGGGAGGGGGCCAGGGCAGAGAGAGGGAGGGGAAGGGGAGGGGAGGGGGCCAGGGCAGAGAGAGGGAGGGGAAGGGGAGGGGGCCAGGGCAGAGAGAGGGAGGGGAAGGGGCCAGGGCAGAGAGAGGGAGGGGAAGGGGCCAGGGCAGAGAGAGGGAGGGGAAGGGGCCAGGGCAGAGAGAGGGAGGGGAAGGGGAGGGGAGGGGGCCACCCAGGCTGTGATTTCCATGGAGGATTTCCACAGCAGAACAAGCAAGGGGAGGAGGAGGAACAATGAATGCTCCCCGAACTTGTGTAAATCTCCATCCCCTGCATCCCTCTGTCATTCTGAAGCACAGATTAGCTCCATGAGTATGTGATTAGCTCTAATCGAGGATTTACTTACTGGGATGTCAGCACAGATCAGCTGCTGGATAAGTTACAGTAGGAGGAGGGTCACTTCTGCCAAGCAGGCTCCTTCAGAGCCAACCACTATGTTTATAGCGGCAGGAAATGAACAAGAAAGCCCAACCATAAACTCTCCAAGTGGATCAGGAAGAGCAATATGTAAGCAGCTCCAGAGTAAATCACCCTAATGTTAGTTTTACTGCTTGTCGGTAACATTAGAGCCTTGATGTTTATGGATTGCTCTCCGTGATCCACTCTGAAAGTTTGCAGGGCTCTCTCCTTTTCATTTCCTGCAGCTCCAAAAAGAAAAGAGAGGGGAGAGGGGGGGGGAAAGATATAGATAGGTAGTTGAGATATCATCAAGTGCTTCAGGGGAGTTTCTAGAGGGCAATTGCTGCTATCCACTCTAATCCTGCAGGAGAAGCAGGGCAGCAGGAGAATTATGTCACCAGCACTGAAGTCCTGGCAGTAAATAACCTTTTAATGGCAGCACTAAATTCTAGGAGTTAATCAGCACTCAATGAGCAGAGCTGGAAGGTATTAAGATGCCATGTGTGTGCTCTCCACTTCTCTTTTTTTTTTCCCCTTCCCCTCCCAGCTCTGTTCTGAGGCTGAGGGAGTTGGGAATTGTTTAGCCTGGAGAAGAAGAGGCTCAGGGCAGAGCTCATTGCTGGCTGCAGCTACCTGAAGGGAGGTTGTAGCCAGGTGGGGTTGGGCTCTGCAGCCAAGCAAGCAGCAACAGAACGAGGGGACAGAGCCTCAGGGTAGGGTCAGGTTGGATGTGAGGAGGAAGTTCCTGGCAGAGAGAGTGGCACTGGAATGGGCTGCCCAGGGAGGTGCTGGAGTCACCCAGCCAGGGTGTGGTTAAGCCATGTTTGGATGCAGTGCTTGGGGCTATGGTTTAAGGTGGATCTTGCAGAGCAGGGCTCTAGGTTGGGCTTGGTGCTCCTGAGGGGCTTTGCCAGCCTGCATGGTGCTGTGTTTCTGTCATCCCCTTCCCATTGCCTGCCTGGGTTGGTGATCTCCTTCTCTAGGTGTTTGGATTCTCTTGGCAGTGGTTTCCCACTGTCACAGTGAGTTTTCCTGCCCTTCCTATGGCAGCTGCATCTTATCTGTCAAGCCCAGAGATGACCACGAAGCCCTGAGGAGGGCCACAAAGATGCTCAGAGGGCTGCAACAGCTCTGCTCTGAGCACAGGCTGAGAGAGTTGGGGCTGTGCAGCCTGGAGAGGAGAAGGCTTGAAGGAGACCTTGGAGTGGCCTTCCAGGATCTGAAGGGGGCTGCAGGAGGTCTGGGGAGGGACTATTGACGAAGTCTTGGATTGATGGGAGGAGGAATGGGTTTAAAGTGGCAGAGGGGGGTGTTAGGAAGAAGTGAGGGTGGGGAGACTGGCACAGATTGCTCAGGGAGGCTGTGAATGCTCCTTCCCTGGAGGTGTTAAAAGTCAGGTTGGATGAGGCCTTGAGTGACCTGTTCTGGTGGGAGGTGTCCCTGCCTATGGTGGGGGGGTTGGACCTGGCTTAGCTTTGAGGTCCCCTCAAACTTGAAGCATTCTATGTCACCCCCTGCCCAAGGCCAGGGGAACCATAGCTGCAGCTCCATCCTTTGGTTTCCCATCAGCATTTGCTGTTAAAGACCCTTTCCATCCCAAACCAGTCTGAGATTTGCTTGGAGAAATCAGGTGTGAAATCATTCCAGTGCCTGACCATGAAAAACCTTTTCCTAATATCCAGTCTAAACCTCCCCAGCCTCAGCTTGAGGCCATTCCCCCTTGCTCTGTCTCCAACCACCTGTGAGCAGAGCCCAGCAGCAGCCTCTCCACAGTGTCCCTTCAGGCAGCAATGAGGTCTGCCCTCAGCCTCCTCTTCCTCAACCTAACCCTCTCCAGCTTCCTCAGTTGCTCCTCATCAGATTTATTCTCCAGGCTGCTCCCCAGCTTCATTGCCCTCCTCTGGACCTGCTCCAGCACCTCCACATCTCTCTTGTATGGCAGAGCCCAAAACTGAACCCAACACTTGAGCTGTGGCTTCACTAGAGCAGAAGCCAAGGGGACAATCACCTCCCTGCTCCTGCTGGCCACAGCGTTTTTAATACAAGCCTGGATGCCATTGGCCTTGTTGGCCACCTGGGCACGCTGCTGGCTCCCACTCAGCCACCTCTCTATTAGCACACTGCCAGGCTGCTTTCTTTTGCCCCTACGAACTGAAGCAGAGCAGTGCTTTTGTCAGGGATCTGTTGCACTTTCAAAAGCCTTGTTTCAGCCTCCTGAAGAAATTTGTGCCTGGACAGACCTGGGACACCCCCACTCACACACATGCCCTCCCCCCCCAGCAAGAGCAGGCTGGCAGAGCCAAAAGTGAAACTCTTTGCCCTTTGCTGACAGCGCAGCCTTAGTGAAACTTGGGCTGAGCCTTTGCAAGGTGGAACTGCCAAGTTATAGAACTGTTTGCAGCCAGATCTGCTCAGCAGCAGGAAATAAGAAGCACTTGCAAGTGCTCTGCAGGATTGCAAGGTGGAGAGAAGAGCCATATTGTGTTGGCTTCCAACCACTGCAACCTCAGAGGTGCCTGAGGTGGTAACACAACCGTTAGGAGGAAGCCACCAGCTTGTGTGCATCACACAAAGGGTCCTGCACTGTGGCCCAGACCTTAAGATCATCGAAGGGTAGACTGGGTTGGGTTGGAAGGGACCTTCAAGATCAGCCAGTTCATACATCCATAGAATTGTTTGGGTTGGAAGGGACTTTAAAGATCAGCCACGGGCAGGGACACTTCCCACCAGCTCAGGTTGCTCAAAGCCTCACCCAGCCTGGCCTTGAACACCTCCAGGGAGGGAACATTCACAACCTCCCTGGGGAAGCTGTTCCAGTGCCTTCCCACCCTCACTGGAAAGAATTTCATCCTCATGTCCAGCATCACACAGCATGGTCAAGGTTGGAAGAGACCTCATAGATCATCAAGTCCAACCCTTTACCACAGAGCTCAAGGCTAGACCATGGCACCAAGTGCCACATCCAGTCCTGCCTTGAACAGCTCCAGGGACAGTGACTCCACCACCTCCAGTCTCAGTCTGCTCTCTTCCAGCTCAGAGTCCTTGCCCCTCATCCTAGCACTGCAGCCCTTGTGAAAAAGACATGGAGTGGTTTGGGTTGGAAGGGACCTCAAAGCTCAGCCAGCTCCAACCCCCTGCCATAGGCAGGGACACCTCCCACTAGCACAGGGTGTTCAAGGTCTCCTCCAACCTGGCCTTGAACACCTCCAGGGAGGTTGTGGAGCACAGAAGCACCCAATGTGATCTTTGATCACATTGGGTGCTTCTGTGCTCCACAACCTCCCTGGGAAACCTGTGCCAGGCTCTCACTCACCCTCAACCTGTGCCAGTGTCTCACCACCCTCAACCTGTGCCAGTGTCTCACCACCCCCACTGCCAAGAACCCTTTCCTAACATCTAGTTTCAATCTCCCCTCTGCCAGTTTAAACCCATCCCTCCTGGCCCTGTCACTACAAGACCTTACAATCCCTCCCCAGCCTTTTACACCCTCCCCCCCCTTCAGGTACCAGCTAAGGAGCCAGATGCTGTTGCCTGTACACCAGCACACAGCATCTTCCTTTTAAATGTGTTTCCCCAGAACCACAGCACATTAGAGGTTGGGAGGGACCCTCCAGAGGTCAAAGCCAACCTCCCTTCACCCCCAGTTGTATTTTAATCCCCTCCCCTGACAGCAGTGCAGTTCACCCTGTCATAGCTGAAGCTCTTTCACTTCCAGCCTGTGCAACCAGAAACCTCCTCAGCCCCAGGAAGTCCTCAACACCATACAGATTGTTAAGACACAGCAAGTTTGATACAGAGGTATGTGACATGCAATTAATCTCCATTCATAGCCTGCTCTGCCTGTCAGCAAATAAAGGCTGTGCTTTAGAAGGAGATCTGAAGCCTTCAATTAAAACCAGGCAGCTAACAAGAAAATAATCTCAAGTTAAAGGAAGGTGGCAGGTGCAGAAATGAGTTGTTTACAGGAGTGTCAGAGCCTAACAATAAAGCAGTGCACATCAAAAACCTGAGAGGCTGAACTCCACTGCAGCCCCCCCCCACCCACCCCCCCCCGACTGCAAAGCAGAGGGGAGGAATTTACACCTACAGCTGGGGCAAGACACAAAGCATTTGGAAGAGCTGCTCTGATGGGCTCAGAGGCTGTGCACAGCCTGACAGATCTCAGAAGTGCAAGTGGTCTGGAGGTGAAGAGGGATCCAGACTCAGAGGGGCAAAGGGGATCCAGCCACAGGTGGCCAAAAGGCAAAGGCAAGAGAGACCTGGGCTCAGGTGGGCAAGAGCCAAAGGCAAAGAGGCAAGAGGCAAAGAGGGATCCAGCCCCAGGTGGCCCTAGAGGCAAAGGCAAGGGGGATCCACCCTCAGGTGAGTCAGAGCCAAAGGCAAGGGGGATCCAGCCCCAGAGGAATGCTGAAGGGCCACCCAGTCTCAGAAGGCAGAACCAAGTGTTTCAAGCTGCCAGGAACCAACACAACAGGCAACAAATGATCACAAAACCTCGAGCCAGCCAAGCCAACCCCAAGGCAGCCACCTCAAGTGGCAAGGCACTAAATGAGTCCTTCCCCAGCACCCCCTCACATTTACAACAGCAGGATGTGTCCACAAGTCCTTCCTGTGCTGCTCAGCAGTGAGCTCCCATCACTGCTCCAGCAGCCTTCAACACTGCTGCTGCTGCTCCACTCCCAACTGTAGGCAGGTTGTGAAGTGGTCACCTCTGCACAGCACTTCTCTCACCATGCCTTTGCTGACCACACCATGGGGTCAGCAACAGCTGCAAAGCCTCCTACAGAGCTTGTTTGTGAAGGAAGCATTGATAGGAGAGTTTGGGATGAGGCAGCACATGGGTGAGGGGAGGTGTGGAGGGGTTGTAGGTCAAATGGGCAAAGAAACCCAAGGAGGAGCAGCTTCAGAAGCTTTCTCCCTCCTGCCACCCTGCACACAGGCCAAGGCAGATGCTCTCAGCTCCCAGGACAGCTGCTCCACTCCACAGCTGAGCCCTCCAGAGGTCCCTGCTTGTGAAGCAGAAATGGGGCTCAAAGTCAGCACTGCTCTCCACTGTCCCTTCATTGTCGGGGGGCTGAAGCTTTCTCCAGGAGGCAGCCAACCAGGTGAGCCTGCTCCCACACAGCACCTGCACAACACCCAGAGCCAGGAGACACCACAACTGCAGCCAGAACAGCAGCTGATGCCCCACTGCAGCACACAAGCTTCTCTTACCCTCTGGGCCTGCTCCCTTGTCTCACCCTAGCAATGCTAACCACAGAACCAAGCAGGTTGGCAGAGAGCTCCAAGCTCACCCAGCCCAACCTAGCACCCAGCCCTGCCCAACCAACCACACCATGGCACTCAGTGCCCAGCCAGGCTTGGCTTCAACACCTCCAGCCATGGGCACTGCACCACCTCCCTGGGCAGCCCATTCCAGTGCCAATCACTCTCTCTGCCAACAGCTTCCTCCTCACATCCAGCCTAGACCTGCCCTGCCACAGCTTCAGCCTGGGTCCCCTTCTTCTGTCCCTGGCTGCCTGGCAGCAGAGCCCAACCCCACCTGGCTACAGCCTCCCTGCAGGCAGCAATCAGCTCTGCCCTGAGGCTCCTCTGCTGCAGGCTGCACCCCCCCAGCTCCCTCAGCCTCTCCTCACAGGGCTGTGCTCCAGGCCCCTCCCCAGCCTTGCTGCCCTGCTCTGGGCACCTTCCAGCACCTCAGCATCTCTCTGCAATGGAGGAGCCCAGAGCTGGACACAGCACTCCAGGTGTGGCCTGAGCAGGGCAGCTTCAGCTGAAAGCACTCAGAGGACATCACTGCACCTTGAACACAAACATCTCCACCCCCTTACACAGACTCTGGGGCCAGCAGAGCTTCCCTATCCCTAAGAAAGGCACAGAACCCCCATGGCAGCCCTCAGGCAGTAGGAGGACAGCCCCAGAAGCATAGTGCCAGGCTGGCACATGCCCAGCACTCACCCTGGGCTAGACACTGGGCAGGCAGACAGCCCAAGGACCTCAAAACCAGCAGCTTTAGAGAAGCAGCAGCTCCCACAGTCCTGAACCACAGAGCTCAGCAAAAACAAAAGTTATTCAGCTTCTTCCCCTCCAGCCACAGAGGAAATCCCCCACGAAGCAGAACAGGAGTAAGGAAGAATCCATGGTTACCTTCCAGGAGCCGCTGAACCTCCTCTGGGATCATGGTACCTGTCCCCTCCTTCCTGGGAGAGCCAAACCTGCTCCTCTCACTCCTGGCCCCCAGGGGCAGGAACTGATGAGGCAGGAAGGGCGGAGACGCCCTATAAGAGGTAGGAGGAACCAATCAGGTTCTTCCTCCTCCTCCTCTTCTAGCCCGGACCAGCTCCTTCCACCTCTTCACAAGCAGCCAGGATGCTCAGCTCACCTCCATGCTCCTGAGTGCCTACCTTTAGCTCCCTGGCATTCTGTGTCTGGGCTCCTCACTCCAAGAAGGACTTTTTTGGTGCTGGAATGAGCCCAAAAAAGGCAACAAAGCTGGGGAAGGGTCTGGAGGACAGGGCTGATGAGGAGCAGCTGAGGGGCCTGGGGTTGTTCAGTCTGCTGAGGGGGAGGTCCTCTCACTCTCTGGGATTGGAAACAGGTGTGGGTTGCTCTCTTCTCTCAAGTGTCAGGTGATAGCATTACAGAAGCAATAGCCTCAAGCTGCACCTGAGAAGGTTTAGGTTGGAGCTGAGGAACAATTTCTTTGCTGCAAGTGTGGTCAGACATTGGAAGAGGGAGGTGGTGGAGTCCCCATCCCTAGAGGTGATCAAGAAACCTGTGGCTATGGCACTTTGGGATCTGGCTTAGTGGCCATGGTGGTGCTGGGTCCATGGTTGGACTTAATGATCTTAGAAGTCTTTCCCAACCCAAAGCAATTCTTTGATTCAATGATGTTCATCTCAATAACATCCTGGGTTAGGAACATCAAGACTCTCCCAAGAGAAGCAAAGCACAAATCTCTCTCTGCTGCCTCAAATCTCTGCCTGCTGCCTGAAGCTCCTGACAGGTCTGAGTGGTGCTGGTTGCATGCAAGAAACAGCAGTGTGAGCAGGTGGATGTGTGTGGTAGGTGGCTCTGGTGTACCTGCTCTCACCTGGGGGTGTTTAGGGGTAAATATTTACCCAGTGCTGTGTGGAAATCCTCCTCAGCTCATCAGAGGCTGCAAATAAAAAGCAGCTGCTTGCTGAGAGTGACTTCAGAAAGGAGTGAACTCAGCCCCTGCCATGGAGGAAGCTGGAGATGTTGCCAGAAAGATCAATACAATCCTGATCAATGCAGATCTCAGAGGAAGAAAGGTTCATGCAGCTGCCAAGCAAAGGGTCAGCTCCCATGTTCTCTGCATATCTGCAGCAAGAGAAGTGAGACCAGCAGGGTGAGGGAGGTGATTCTTCCTCTCTGCTCTGCTTTCAGGAGATCCCATCTAGAGCACTGGGTCTGGTTCTGGTGCTTCCAGCATAAGAGGGATGTGGAGATGATGGAGAGGGTCCAGAGGATGATCAGAGGGCTGGAGAACCTCTCCCATAGGGACAGGATGGGAGAGTTGGGGCTGTTCAGCTTGGTGAAGAGAAGGATGTAGGCAGACCTTAAAGCAGCCTTCCAGTGCCCAAAGGGGACTACAGGAGAGCTGGGGAGGGGCTTTTGACAAGGGTTTGGGGTGGCAGGATGAGGGAGGATGGAATGAAACTTGAGGAGGGCAGATTTCAGACTGCATGTTGGGAAGAGAGAGGTGAGACACTGGGACAAGTTGTCCCTCCCTGGAGGTGTTCAAGGCCAGGCTGGATGAAGCCTTGAGCAGTCTGGGCTGGTGGAAGCTGTCCCTGCCCACGGTGGGGGAGATGGAACTGACTGATCTTTGGGGTACCCTGTTCAGGCTGCAGAAGAGAAAGTTGCAGGCAGACCTTAAAGCAGCATACAGGAGAGCTGGGGAGGGACTTTTGGCTGGGACTGGAAGTGACAGGAAGAAAGGGAATGGATTGAAACTTGAGGAGGGCAGATTGAGACTGGAGATGAGGAAGAAACTCTTGGCAGTGAGGACAGGGGACTCGAGCTGGATGATCTTTGGGATTCCTTCCCACCCAAACCATTTTGTGATTCTATGGATGTGTGGTCCAAGAGCAACTGAGCTGCAGCTGCACCAACCTCTGCACATGATGCTGTTTGCAGTGCTCTGTGACAGGTCTGTGGGAAAAACCTGACAGCCACAACTGCAAAACAGCTCAGAGCAGGAAGGATCTAGAGCCCCACTGGTGCTGTAAACAGTGCAGCAGCAGGAAACGTGTTGGGTGACATCCTCACATGCTCTGCAGCACTCAGCACACCCCAAGGCTGCAAAGGAAGGCAAAACCACACACACCACCTGCAAACCAACTTGCTGCCAGCTTGACAGGAGGAAAGAATTACCTGGACTAGGATGAAGTGGTTTAGCTCTTGGGGGAGACTCAGTGATCAGCTCCATTCTTTCCAACCTTGTGCTCTCAGGTTCAGAGTCCTAGAATGGGTTGAAAAGGACCCCAAAGATCAGTCAGTTCCAACTCCCCTGCCATGGGCAGGGACACCTTCCACCAGCCCATGTTGCTCAAGGCTTCATCCAACCTGGCCTTGAATGCCTCCAGGGAGGGGCAACTTGTCCCAGTGTCTCACCTCTCTATTCCCAACCTGCAGTCTGAAATCTGCCCTCCTCAAGTTTCATTCCATCCTCCCTCATCCTGCCACCCCAAACCCTTGTCAAAAGCCCTTCCCCAGCTCTTCAGGTACTGGAAGGCTGCTTTAAGGTCTGCCTGCAGCCTTCTCTTCTCCAAGCTGAACAGCCCCAACTCTCCCACCCTGTCCCCATGGGGGGAGTTCTCCAGCTCTCTGATCATCTTCACTGCCCTCCTCTGGCCCATCCATAGTCCTGGCAAGCTGGAGACAGAACCCAGCACCTCAAAAGTTCCCCTCAGGCCCTGCAGGGAGATTTTGTTGTGACCACATTGCCCACGTAGCAGATGTGCTTAGCATTAAATCCATTTTCCTGAGGAGCAGGCAGACACAGAGGACCTTGAGCAACCTGGTCTGGAGGAGGATGTCCCTGCCCATGGCAGGGGGGGTTGAAATTAGATGATCTTTGGAGTCCTTTCCAACCCAAACCATTCTGTCATTCTATGACAGGACCTCAACTGCCAGGGAGACATCGGTGCCACTACCCAAAGCCTCAGCACCAAGCCAAGCCTTCCACCCAGCCTTTTGCAGCTGCACATAGCACCAGGCAGGCTGTTTGGTTCTGTGTCTGTCTCTCTCTCCTTGCTTTTTCCCTGCCACTTCCAGTTTTGCATGTGTGAATAGGTGACAAATTTAGCTCAGTGGTCAGCTGGGAGGGGGTGAGGCTGGCAGCGACTCTCACTGCATCCTTGTTATGTAGCATCAAGCTTTATGGGCTGGAGATGTAAAGCTGCCTCCCTACATGATAAAAGCCTCCACCTTAATCATTTTAGGTCCCAAGTTCAGCAGACAGGCTCTCTCCTAATGATATTCTGTTAAATGGACAAATTCCTTTGAAGGCTTGTCTTGCTTTGAAATCCAATTTCACAGGCAGGCAGATGGGGTTGAGTGTAGCTATGGAAACAAAAGCAGGGCAGCCTTCGAGGAGCTGAACCGCTGCAAGGTAAGATCGGAGAGGCAGAGTCCTTCGCTGGGCTGTCGGAAATATCAAAGGATCTGGAGAGGTTGGCAGGAGACGTGGCCCTGTTAGGGGCTGCTCTGGGCAGCGGCGGCTGTCAGCGGAGGGTACAGCAGGCAGCTGTCCGCTCCCGCAGCCCTGCAGCAGAGCTGCATGCACAAGCCGGGGAGGTGCAGGCTTACCGCTGCCCAACTGCCCCCTCCTCCAATTATTCCCCCCCCCCAACACCCTCCTTTTTCCACCTCTCCCTGCTCCTCCAGCACATCAGGCTCTCCGCTTTCCCTTCGCTGCCATTGGGAAAGGTTAACGACGGGAGGGTAAGGAGGTTAAAGCACAAAGCCCTGGCTGATAACAGCCCTTTCAAGCAGCTGCGCTGAAATTAATCTGGAACTTGGAGTAATTAGATAAGATAAGGCTGTGTGCGAGCTGGTGCGGGCACAGGCTGACCCCGGGACACCCATTCCACGGCGGAGGTGGGAGATCACAGGCTTCATTAAAGCGGCTCGGGTTATTTGTTCACCCAGCTCGGAGCTCGCAGCGCCGCAAGTCCATTTCCAAGCCCTTTATTCATCTCGCTCCGCATCCCTGGATGCTGCACTCGTTTGCCCTTTTGTCCTCTCTTCCCGCTGCTGCAGCTCCTGCCAATTCAGGGCAGCTTCTAATTTCTTGCCGTTTGGAAGCAGATGCCAATCCATCCATCCTCTGTCTCACAGCTCCTGCCGTTCCAGGGCAAATTGTCGGGCCGCTGGGTGTCGTTTGCTGCCTCTCGCAGTGACCAACAACGCAGAAGGCAACAGGGAGGGGAAAAAAAAGAGCAGGCAGCTTTCCAGTCTGGTAATGCACCTGACTGCTTGAATGATGTCTCCTGGCTTCCTAACCAGCCCTGCCATGCTGATGCTCTGCTGTGAGCCCAGGAGTTGAGGTGCCTGTGGCATTGCCACTGTCCAACAGCCCTTGTTTTATGCGGCCAAGTCGCTCGGTTCAAGGTTGGTTACTGCCCTCAGAAAACCTCTTGTGGTTTTGGAAAGCTAAAAGGGGTCTTTGGTTGTCTTCAGACTGTGATCCTGCACCTCTGCATTGCAAGGGTTTGTAGGTTCATGGATTCATGGAATGGGTTGGGTTGGAAGGGACCTTAAAGATCAGCAAGTTCCAACCCCATGGCAAGGACACTTCTAACCATCCCAGGTTGCTCAAGGTCTCATCCAGCCTGGCCTTGAACACCTCCAGGGAGGGGACATCCACAGCATTCATGGACAACCTATTCCAGAGTCTCACCACCCTCAGTGGAAAGAATTTATTCCTAATATCTGCTGTAAAACTTTCCCTGTTGGTCATCATCCCAGCAGGAGCAGGGAGGTTCTTGTGCCCCTGTGCTCAGCACTGCTCAGGCCACACCTGGAGTGCTGTGTCCAGCTCTGGGCTCCTCCATTGCAGAGAGCTGCTGAGGTGCTGGCAGGTGCCCAGAGCAGGGCAGCAAGGCTGGGGAGGGGCCTGGAGCACAGCCCTGTGAGGAGAGTCTGAGGGAGCTGGGGGGGTGCAGCCTGCAGCAGAGGAGGCTCAGGGCAGAGCTCATTGCTGCCTGCAGCTGCCTGCAGGGAGGCTGTAGCCAGGTGGGGTTGGGCTCTGCTGCCAGGCAGCCAGCAACAGAAGAAGGGGCCCCAGGCTGAAGCTGTGGCAGGGCAGGCTCAGGCTGGATGTGAGGAGGAAGTTGCTGGCAGAGAGAGTGATTGGCACTGGAATGGGCTGCCCAGGGAGGTGGTGCAGTGCCCATGGCTGGAGGTGTTGAAGCCAAGCCTGGCTGGGGCACTGAGTGCCATGGTGTGGTTGGTTGGGCAGGGCTGGGTGCTAGGTTGGGCTGGGTGAGCTTGGAGCTCTCTGACAACCTGCTTGGTTCTGTGGTTCTTCCTCTTGCCTTCCTATTCAGATGTGCCTCATGAGACTCCTGCTTCAATCCACTTCTCCATAAAGTTTATGGAGCAGCAACAGCTTACTTGAGTCCAAGCACACACAAAGTAGCAACCCCCAACAACTAAGCAGGGCCCAGGCCTGTTGTTCTGGAGGAAGCAAAGAAAAACCTCATTAGCTTCTAATGAAACACAGGGAATGAACTTCAAACAGCTCAGAACCTTGGCAAATAATTGCTCTGTACCTGCTGCAAAGCTGCTCCATCTTCCTACTCATACCCTCAGCAGATCTGCCTGACTAAGAGCTCCTCAGAGCACATTTTGTGCTCCACAACCTCCCTGGAGGTCTTCAGGACCAGGTTGGATGAGGCCCTGAGTGACCTGTTCTAGTGGGAGGTGTCCCTGCCTATGGCAGAGGCTTGGAACTGGCTGAGCTTTGAGCTCCCTTCCAACCTAAACCATTCTATGATCTTCAAAGTCTTTTCCACCTGAACCAATTCTGGGTGAGGGATTGGATCACACCACTGAGATCCTAAGCAGGACACAGCTCTGAGATAACATTCCCAATGGCCTCTGGCCAGCACCAGAGGGGGAAGGACACTCTGTAAAGGGAAGGAGTAGAAAGCCAGAGCCAGAAAGGGAGGCAGAAATGAGCTCCAGTGGAGGCTGCTCCACCTCAGGCTGACGGATGGGCTTCAGTTTAATGCAAGGGTGATATTGATCCCCTGTGTTTGGTTACAGTGTGTGATGGAGCTGCCCTCTGCCCTGTAGATGTCTTGTAGCACCTCTTCTCTTCCTCCCAATCCTCATCAAACTACTTTAATGACTCTTTTATTGACAACACCGAGCCTTAATGAGGAGGACTGCCACACACTTCATTAAGGCTGCAGAGGGGACACTTCCTATAAACAGCTAGGACCAAAGGCTGCCATCCAGGCTGAGGGAGAAGGGTGGAGTTGAGGGAGGATTCGTGGTTCTCTGGAGGAGCTCCTTGCCTGCACTTGAGAGAGAACAAAGGTTTAGGACAAAAGGCCACACGACCTGAGAAGCAGTGGATGGAGGAAGGAGAGATCAGTCCTGGAGAGGAGACTTGGTGGACACAAAGGACCTGCTCTGCCCTGATGAGACCTCATCTTGAGTACTGCCTTCACTTTTGGGCTCCCTAGTTGAAGAGAGGCAGGGATCTGCTGAAGAAGGTCCAGTAGAGAGCTACAAGGATGATGAGGGGAGTGGAGCACTGCCTGATGAATGACCTGGGGCTGCTTAGTCTGGAGAAGACTGATTTAAAGGGGATTTAATCAATGTTTATAACTGAGGGCTGGGGGTCAGGAGGGGGGGGACAGGCTCTGCTCACTGCTGCCTGGGATAGGACAAGCAGCAATGGATGGAAGCTGCAGCACAGGAGGTCCCAGTTCAACCTCTTTCCTGTAAGGGTCCCAGCGCCTGGCACAGGCTGCCCAGAGAGGTTGTGGAGTCTCTTTCTCTGGAGCCTTCCCAGGCCTGTCTGGATGTGTTCCTGTGTGCCCTGAGCTAGATGGGATGGTCCTGCTCTGGCAGGGGGTTTGGACTGGAAGATCTCTTTGTGTCCCTTCCAATCCTGACATCTTGTGAGCCTGTGAGCCTGTAACACAAAAGCTCCTTGACTATTTCACTCCAGGATGAAGATGAGAAACCTCTTGGGTGGCAAATGGCTAAATCTGCTCTCGATTTTATTAAGCAGCACAAGAACCACACAGCACTGCCTGCGTGGTGGTGGCAGCATGAGTCAGACACCCTCGAGCAGGAGCACAGTGAGGTGGTGCTGACCTTGCTGCTGCTGCCTCACCTGCACCCAGAGCCAAGCTGCCACAGCTCACCAGCTCAGAGGCATCTGGGTCAGCATCAATCACATCCTTACACTTGATGGCCCAGAGATTTCATGGACATTTGGGATTGTAGCAGGTCAAAGGAGGTTCTTCTCCTCCTCTACTCTGCCCTGGTGAGACCCCAGCTGGAGTATTGTGTCCCAGTTCAAGAGGGACAGGGAACTACAGGAGAGTCCAGCAGAGGGCCATAAGGATGCTGAGGGGCCTGAAGCATCTCTGTGAGGAGCAAAGGCTGAGAGCCTGTAGAAGAGCAGCCCCAGAGGGGATCTGAGCAACGCTCAGCAAGAGTTAGATGGTTTGGGGCAAGAGGCTGGGACCAGACTCTGCTCAGTGGTGCCCAAGGACTGTGGCAAGGGGCACAAACTGGACCCCAGGAGGTTGCACCTGAACAGGAGAAGAAACATATTTAGTTTAAGGGTGCTGGAGGCCTGGAGCAGGCTGCCCAGAGAGGTTGTGGAGTCTCCTTCTCTGGAGAGCTTCCAACCCCCCCTGGCCATTGTGCTGCTGGGCAAGCTGCTGTGGGTGCCCTGCTTTAGGAGTGGGGTTGGAACTCCTCTACTCTGCTCTGCTGAGACCCCTCCTGGAGTCCTGCATCCAGCTCTGGAGCCCCTGGGACAAGAGGGCTGTGGAGATGCTGGAGAGTGTCCAGAGCAGGGCCAGGAGGATGCTGAGAGGCTGCAGCAGCTCTGCTGTGAGCACAGACTGAAAGAGTTGGGGCTGTGCAGGCTGGAGCAGAGGAGGCTCCCAGGGGACCTTCTTGTGGCCTGCCAGCATCTGAAGGGGGCCTAAAAAAAGCTGGGGAGGGACTTTTGAGACTGTGAGGGAGTGGCAGGAGTGGGGGGAGATGGAGCAAAGCTGGAGGTGAGTAGGCTCAGACTGGAGGTGAGGAGGAAGTTCTTCTCCATGAGAGTGGTGAGAGCCTGGCAGGGGTTGCCCAGGGAGGTGGTTGAGGCCCCATGGCTGGAGGTGTTTGAGGCCAGGCTGGCTGAGGCTGTGTGCAGCCTGCTCTAGGGTAGGGTGTCCCTGGGCATGGCAGGGGTTGGCACTGCCTGCTCCTTGTGCTCCCTTCCCACCCTGCCTGATTCTGTGGTTCTATGGTTGTATGATTCTATGGCTGTGACTGGCTGAGCTCCAGAGGTCCCTTCCAACCCTCACCACTCTGTGGCTCTGTTTCTAAACCAGGCTCAGCCATTCCAGGAGAGCTTTTATTAGCCTGGAAAAGATTCTTAAAGGCAGCACAAAAAAAAAAAAAAGACAAAAAGACAGGTTTGGACTCTGGGGTCTGAATTCCAAAGAGGCTCAGAGATGATGCTCTAATGCAGCCCTGCTCCTGCATTAAGATCCATAAATCTCCATCCATCACCCAAGTCCTATTTCAATTATTGAGCCAATTTCCAGACATTTTTATGATGTATTGTTTGATTTTATTAACTGGAGTGAAGGTTTAAACTCACTGAATTCCCACAGTAATCTTGCCCTGTAACCCTTCCTACCTTATCAAATCTTGCTTAATGAAATGCAGGCATCTGTCTTAATGGCTTTCAAACTAGGCTGGGTAGACTGACCCAGATGTTAGTTCATAACTAGGAATATTTGGAGGTGTTAAACAGGGCAGCTGGAGGCAGAGGTAGGTCCCTGAAGTCATCTTTTTTCTCTTATGAAGAAATCAGGGAGATGGGAGAGATGATTATAAATCTTCATGAAGGGGGGAGGAAAAAAACAGAGAGGCAGAGACCTGGGGAATGGAAACTCAGCCCTGGGAGCAGAGAGACCACAGCAGAGGTGGGCAAAAATCATTTGCTGAGGAGATTGCTGCTCTGGGGAGGGGAGGTAAACATCAAAGTGGTCTGGCTCAAGAGTAAAATGGTCACATGGAGGTGGTTTTGCCCTGGGACTGAGGCTGTTCTGCCTCGTGGAAGCAGGAATTGAGGTGTTCCTGGGACTGGAAGCAGGAATTGGGGTGTTGCTGGGACTGGAAGCAGGAATTGGGGTGTTCCTGGGACTGGAAGCAGGAATTGGGGTGTTGCTGGGACTGGAAGCAGGAATTGGGGTGTTTCTGGGACTGTGATTCTTTTGCCTCATGGAAGCAGGAACTTGGGTGTTCCTGGGGACTGAAATTCGGGATTTGAGTGTTCCTGGGAGCTGAAAGTAGGAATTTGGCTGTTTCTGGGGACTGGAAGCAGGAATTTGGGTGTTCCTGAGGACTGGAAGTAGGAATTTAGGTGTTCCAGAGGGCTTTGGTCCTTCTGCTGCATGAAAGCAACAATTTGGGTGTTCCTGGGGACTGAAATTAAGGATTTGGGTGTTTCTGGGGGATGGAAGTAGGAATTTGGGTGTTCCTGGGGGCTGGAAGTAGGGATTTGAGTGTTCCTGTGACTGTGATTCTTTTGCCTCATGGAAGGAGGAATTTGGGTGTTTCTGGGGACTGGAAGTAGGAATTTAGGTGTTCCTGGGGGCTTTGGTTCTTCTGCTGCGTGGAAGCAGGAATTTGGGTGTTCCTGGGGACTGAAATTAGGAATTTGAGTGTTTCTAGGGACTGGAATCCACTCTAAACATACTCCACTGCAGGTAATCACAGGCATTTCATTGAAGAGGGGAAGAAATCATTGGAAAATAAAGATTTTTTCGAGAAGAAGAAGGGGGAAAGAAGAAGAAAAGAAGAAGAAGAAGAAGAAATATTCTTGGGTTAAAAAAAACCCAAACAAACAAACAAACCAACCCCAGAAGGGAAACACAAACGCCAGCAGCCTTGGCAGCAGCCCTGCAATGTGCTGGACACGACACCAGGGGCTGGCTGTGAGCTCTCAGCTGCCTTCAAAGCTGTGGCGGGGAACAAGGAATGATTCTGCTCCCTCAAGGCTTTTTATACTGCCACACTGCATCACCTCAGCTCTTCAGCTGCTCCCTCCCCGCAGCTGCTCCTGGCAAAGCAAAGCTAAGAGAAGAGAGGAGGGGAGAGGGAAGGGAAAGGAGGAGAGGGGAGGGAGGAGAGGAGAGATTGGGGAGGGGAGGAGAGATCTCCTACCAATTAAACACCAAGCTGCCTACCGTTAGTGGGCGATCTTAGCTGCTCCAAGAACGACGAGCCAGAAGCCTCCCCCCCAAATCCAAGAGGTTTATTGTTTCCCTCCTGTCGTTCCCTACATTTCCCTTTGCCTTTCCATGCAGGTCAAGCACCCAGTGGATGTCTGTAAACTGCTTTGGGCTCTGCCAGGGGAGGATGCTGAGAGCTGATCCATGCAAAGTGTTGCTGCGTTTCAGGTCGTTATAGAAGGAAGTTAAAGGTGAAGTTTGCAGATGCCAAAGAATTTGGCTGGGAAAATCCCCCCCCAAACTTTGGTGCAGCTGCTGTTATGTTGCCCCCTTCTGCCAGGTGCTTTGAACACTCCTGTGTGAGGAATGGATTGTCACAGAATTCCTGAATCCCAGAATCCCAGCATGGGGAGGGTTGAAAGGGACCTCTGGAGAGCATCCAGTCCATCTCCTGCCCCAAAGCAGGGCACCCACAGAAGCTTGCCCAGCAGCACAATGGCATGGGGGGGGTTGGAAGCTCTCCAGAGAAGGAGACTTCACAACCTCTCTGGGCAGCCTGCCCCAGGCCTCCAGCACCCTCACACCAAACAAGTTTCTCCTGCTCAGATGGAACCTCCTGGGGGTCCAGTTTGTGCCCATTGCCCCCAGTGCTGTCCCTGGGTACCACTGGAAAGAGCCAAGCTGCTCTCAAGGTGAAACCCTGGAGACATGTTTGGGGTAGCAGCCTTTTGGGGCAGGTCTTACACTCTTCATTTGCAGATCTCAGGACATTCTCAGTGCCAAAACTCAGTCCCCAAACCACAGAAGAGGAAACTGAGGCTGAAAGAAAGGAAGTGCCATGGCCAAACAGCATGGCCATGAGGACTCCCCTCAGCCTTCCCTTCTGGAGATGAAACAAGCCCAGGTCCCTCAGCCACTCCTTACAACAGTGCTCAGATCCCCTCTCCAGCTTGGCTGCTCTTCTCCAGACAAGCTCCAGCCCCTCAGTGTCCTTCTTGGAGCAAGAGGCCACAAACTGAGGCCAGGGGTTGAGGTGTGGCCTCCTGAAAGCTGAGTAGAGGAGGACAATCCCTTCCCTGCCCCTGCTGGCCACAGGATTTCTGATCGGAGCCAGGCTGCGGGTGGGTTTCTTGGCCACCTGAGCACTTTGCTGGCTCCTCTTAACCTCTCTGTCAATCAGGTCCATTTTTTTTCCACCAGGCAGCTCTCCAGCCCCTCTGCCCCAAGATCTTTAGCCAGTTAAGTGCCCAATTATCCCACTAAGTCCCCGAACCTCTTTCCCTCCTCTACTTTTCTCTTATCAGCTCTGCTGCCATTATCTGCTGCTTTGAATTGCTCTTCTCTAAACTTCTGCGAGCCCTCCGAGCCCTCTACTTATAACCTCCACACTCTCTGCTTCTACCCCGGAGCAAATGGAGATTACCCAAGGTGAAAGAGAGGGCAGTGGAGAAGGACCCTCCATGGGAAGAGCTGTCTGTGGGCTTGCTGAGCTTCCCTATTCTCCCCAGCCTGCATTTGCATGGCTTTGGGGGATGCACACATTAAAGGCTATGGAGATGTAATCCACCAGGATTACAAGGGTTTACAATTTCAAATCAAAGCACTACAAAGGTCACTTATCCAACCCGGAGCAAGCTGATCTGGGATTCCAGCTGATGCCTTTTCTTCCTCACCTCCTCCTGAACCAACTGATCTCTTAGTCATGGCTCTGCATCCTCTGTCTGCAGCGCTCCCGGTAATCACTCTTGTGGTGCCTAAACAATGGATCTCTTACACTGAGCTGGGCTCCAGGGGCTCCTGAGCTGGTATGCAAACTCTTATTCTTTGTAGCAGGAGAGCTTTGTTGAAGCCTTTCATAGCGCTGATTTCTGCTGGGATAGGCAAGCAGGGCTGAGAGATGCCCCAGAGTGCTCACAGTCAATGGAGAAGGCAGGAGACATGGGAGGAAAACAAAGAGTAGGACCTTAAGGGGTGCAAGGATGGGAGTCCGGTGGAAAATACAGCTGGATGCACTGGTCCTCAGCCTGGCCAGTGCACCCCTGATGCTCACACTACAAAACCACTTCATATCACTCTCTTTCTTGCCTCTAGCCCTCAAGTTCACCCCTTTATGGAATCATAGGGTCAGCTGGTTGGAAAAGACCTCAAGATCCTAGAACCATAGAACCAAGCAGGTTGGAAGAGAGCTCCAAGCTCCTCCAGCCCAACCTAGCACCCAGCCCTGCCCAACCAACCACACCATGGCAATAAGTGCCCCAACCAGGGATGACCACCTCCAGGGACAGCGACTCCACCACCTCCCTGGGCAGCCCATTCCAATGCCAATCACTCTCTCTGCCAACAACTTCCTCCTAACATCCAGCCTAGACCTTCCCCCACCCTTCTCTGGACACATTCCAGTACCTCAACATCTCTTGAACCGAGGAGCCCAGAACTGGACACAGCACTGCAGGGGTGGCCTGAGCAGTGCTGAGCACAGGGGCACAAGAACCTCCCTGCTCCTGCTGCCCACACTGCTCCTGAGCCAGCCCAGGCTGCCATTGGCTCTGCTGCCCACCTGGGCACTGCTGCCTCCTCTGCAGCTCCTCTCTCCCAGCACCCCCAGGGCCCTCTCTGCCTGTCTGCTCTCAGCCACTCTGGCCCCAGCCTGTAGCACTGCTTGGGGTTGTTGTGGCCAAAGTGCAGAACCTGCCCTTGGCCTTCTTCAGTCTCATCCCATTGGCCTCTGCCCATCCAGCCAGCCTGTAACCATGGACACCTGTAACCTTCCATGGGGCTGTTGTCCCCCCAAGTGCAGCACTCAAGCCTTGCCCTTGCAGAACCTCATAGCTGTGGAACTTCACAGCTTGCTGAATCTCATCACCTCCCACTCTCTGGGACACTTCTCTCACTCCCAGCCACCTGCCCTTATCACCACAAGTGCCTTTCTCCTGTAGTTTATCTCCTTTCATCCCATCTCCATCAGCCAGTCCCCAGCTCCCAGCTCTCCTCTGTCTTCCAGCAAAGGATCAGAGAATCACATTGGTGAGAGAGAGCAGCAGCAGGGTCCTGTGTCACTTTTATTTACCTTCATTGCTCTGCCTTCCATTGCTTAACAGAATAGTTTTATACCAGAGAAAATGGGAAGCTAAGTAGTTGCCTGTCAGGTAGTGTCTGTTGCCTGCATGAGAAGCTGACATCGTAGTCAGCTGCCCTGTCAGCCATCTCCATGCTAAGCATCACTCCTGGCCCCTGAGTCCTCCTCTTCCTGCTCTTTCTCTCCACTGGTATTTGCAGCAGTGCCACTGGGGACCCCTCCTGCACAGCAGAGGGTTCCCACTGGCACCCACAAACACTTACACCCAAATTAGCCAACAAGGGCATGGAACTGCTGAGACACAGAGCACAGTGCTGGAGAAGTGTGACCAGCAGGGTGAGGGAGGTGATTCTCCTACTCTGCACTTGTGAGACCTCTCCTGCAGCACTGTGTCCAGTTCTGCTGCCCCCCAATACAAGAAAGATCTGGAACTTCTGGAGAGGGGTCAGAGAAGGCCATGAAGGTGAGCAGAGGACTGGAGAACCTCTGCAGGGACAGGCTGGGAGAGCTGGGGATGTTCAGGATGGAGAAGGCTCTGAGGAGACTTTAGAGCAACCTGTCAGTACCTGAAGGGGGCTACAGGAGAGCTGGGGAAGGACTCTTCTCTCCTCTTCTCTTCTCTTCTCTTTTCTCTTCCCTTCCCTTCCCTTCCCTTCCCTTCCCTTCCCTTCCCTTCCCTTCCCTTCCCTTCCCTTCCCTTCCCTTCCCTTCCCTTCCCTTCCCTTCCCTTCCCTTCCCTCTCTTCCCTTCCCTTTCCTCCTCTCCTCTCCTCTCCTCTCCTCTCCTCTCCTCTCCTCTCCTCTCCTCTCCTCTCCCAGCTCCTCAGCATCTCCTGGAGTTGCCAGCAGAAGCGACAAGGTGTCAGAGGGAGTCAAATGAATTTTGCCACTTGGCTGCTCCTAAGGTGGTGCCCTCCCTGGCTTTTGATACAACAGCCCCACAGCCTCTACCTTTAAATATCAGCCACCCACAGAAACAAACCTGCCTGTACCTCGGCAGCAGGAGAGGTTTCCATGGCGACAGGATGCAGGTCACAACCTCTGTAAATGTAATCAGAGCGCTGGGACTGGTGTGTGGAGACAGCTTTAATTCCTCCCTTAGTGGCAGCTCTGTGGTCCAACATGTACATGAGCTCCTCACGTTGACAGCCAACCTGTTCTCTTCTGGATGCTGCTGTCTACTGCCAGGCTTCTCCTGCAGCTGTCACCTCACCTGAATTTCTAAGCACCGATCCACCTTGGCCCAACCTTCACTTCTCTGGGCTTTGCAGCAGCCTCTTTGGATCATTTCAGATGCCCAAAACCTTTTCTGCTCCCTATCCCACACTGGCTGCCCAGGCAGGTGGACCTCAGAGAATCAGAGAATCAATCAGCAGCCAGTCCAACCTGGCAAATCCATTCCTAGGAGAAATGGGTTTGAACTGGCAGAGGGGAGACTGAAACTGGGTATTGGGAAGAAGTTCTCGACAGTGAGACACTGGCACGGAGAGATTGTGGATGCTCCCTCCCTGCAGGTGCTCAGGACCAGGTTGGATGAGGCCTTGGGCAACCTGTTCTAGTGGGAGGTGTCCCTGGGCTTGAAACTGGCTGAGCTTTGAGGTGCCTTCCAACCTAAACCATTCCATGACTCTCTGATTCTATGATTGACAAGAAGGGCCTGTGCTGAGGGTGCACAGGGTCTGGGCTGGGGTTAGACTCCAGGACACACAGATTTTCTGGCTATTTATGATGCTCTCTCCCTGAAAGGAGATTGCAGAGAGGCTGGGGGCTTGCTCTGCTCAACCAAGTAACAGATAGAAACAGCCTCAAGTTGCACCAAGGGAACTTTGGGTTGGACATTAGGAAGAATTTCTTCACCAAAAGGGTTGTGGAACAGGCTGCTGAGGGAGGTTGTGGAGTCCCCATCCCTGGAGGGGTTTAAGGATTGTGTAGATGTAGTGTTTAGAGGCATGGTTTAGTCAAGGGCATGTCAGTCAGCCTGACTCATCAGCAGCCTGATGATTGGACTCAATGCTCTTAAAGGTCCTTCCAACCTAGGCAGTTCTGTGGTCCTGTGGTACCCAGGAGCTGGATGTTTGCTGCCTGAGCCCTGTGTTGTTTCTGACAGCTCTCAGCTTTTCCTTATCTGTTCCCTTCCCTGTGCTTTCCCTTACCCTCCTTTTGTTTCCTGGCTGCATGTCTGTCTGGCAGTGCAAGCCTCAGTTTAGCTGTTTCTAACACACTTAAGGACTGAACAGTTCCCATCTTCAAAGCTAAAAGCAGCTGCCTGTGCCAAACTCTTTCAGTGATGCTCAGTGTTTAATAAGCTTTAATTATTGGCTTCTCCTCTCTTATTAAGTTAAGCCAAGAATACTTTAAGCCCAGCCTGTAATGCTATTGGAAAGCTCCATGTTCTGAGCCAACACTTTGCACAGATGACTTTGGAAGTCAAACAGCAATTTCTGCTTCCTCTCCTGTGCATTTGTGAGCTTGTAGTGGAGGGGAGCTCAAAGCTTCTCTCTAGTGCAGGATCAATGTCTTAGAATCATAGAATCAGCAGCTTGGTTGGGTTGGAAATGTCTTCTGAGATCACTGAGTCCAATCTTCAACCCAGCACCACCAGGGCCATTAAACCATGCCCCCAAAGGCCATTCACACAGGTTTCTTGAGCACCTCCAGGGATGGGGACTCCACCACCTCCCTGGGCAGCCTGTGCCAGTGCCTGACCAAGAAATTGGTCACCATTTCTAACCTAAACCTCTCCTGGCAATATTTGAGGCCATTTGCTCTTGTTCAATCACCTGATCACAGAGTCATAGAATCAAGCAGGCTGAAGAGAGCTCCAAGCTCATCCAGTCCAACCTAGCATCCAGGCCTGCCCAACCAACCACACCATGGCACTCAGTGCCCCAGCCAGGATTGGCTTCAACACCTCCAGCCATGGGCACTGCACCACCTCCCTGGGCAGCCCATTCCAGTGCCAATCACTCTCTCTAGTTCTGATACTACAGAGAAGAGACCAACCCCCACCTCACTCCAGGGAGATGTAGAGAATGCAATCAGAGAGCCACAGAGCAGCACAGGAGTAGCAAGTTTGATGGATAACAGGAAAAGCAGAGCTAAAGGACTTGTTCATTCCAAGTTCATCCAAAATTGCCATTCTGCTGTGGCTTTATAGCCTTTAATTTCAGATTCACTTTCACATGTAGTCAAGCTCCCTATTTGAGTGGGCAGCTAATGTGGCATGCAGAGAGTCTTTGACATTATGTCTGGTGATGAAAAACTCATCCTGAACTTGCACTGTGCTCTTGCAGCTCAGAAGGCCAACGGTGGCCCAGGCTCCATCCAAAAGAAATGTAAACAGCAGGGTGAGGGAGAAGATCCTCCACCTTTCCTCTGCTCTGGTGAGACCCCACCTGGAGGACTGCATCCAGTTCTGGTGCCCTCAACACAAGAGGGACATGGAACTGCTGGAGTGGGTCCAGAGGAGGCTATGAAGAGGGATGGAGAAGTTCCTCAACGGGGTCAGACTGGGGGAGTTGGGGCTGTTCAGCCTGGAGAAGAGAAGGCTTCAGGGAGACCCCAGAGAAGCCTTCTAGTAGATGAAGTGGACTACAGGAGGACTTGTGCCAAGGGCTGGGAGCGACAGGCAAAGGACAATGGCTGTGAGCTGGGAGAGGGGAGAGTGAGACTGAAGGTGAAGAAGACATTCCTGAGAGTGAGAGCAGTGAGACACTGGCACAGGTTGAAGGTGGTGAGACCCTGGCACAGGTTGAGAGTGGTAAGACACTGGCACAGGTTGTCCAGGGAGGTTGTGGAGCACAGAAGCACCCAATGTGATCTTTGATCTTCTGTGCTCCACAACCTCCCTGGAGGTGTTCAGGACCAGGTTGGATGAGGCCTTGAACAACCTGGGCTGGTGGGAGATGTCCCTGCCCATGGCAGGGGGGTTGGCACTGGCTGGTCTTTGGGGTCCCTTCCAAGCCAAACCTTCCTAAGAGTCTATGAGTATGCCTTGGAATCTGAGGGAATGCTTTGGAAGAACTCAAGATTCTCAGCACATGAACAAGTTCTCATTGCTGTCTACAACTACCTGAAGGGAGGCTGTAGCCAGCTGGGGTTGGGCTCTGCTGCCAGGCACCCAGCAACAGAAGAAGGGGACACATCTTAAAGCTGTGGCAGGGCAGGTTGAGGCTGGATGTGAGGAGGAAGTTGTTGGCAGAGAGAGTGATTGGCACTGGAATGGGCTGCCCAGGGAGGTGGTGCAGTGCCCATGGCTGGAGGTGTTGAAGCCAAGCCTGGCTGGGGCACTGAGTGCCATGGTGTGGTTGGTTGGGCAGGGCTGGGTGCTAGGTTGGGCTGGAGGAGCTGGGAGCTCTCTGCCAACCTGCCTGATTCTATGATTCTAACTGTCCTAAGCACTGCTTTGTGCTTCCCTCGGCAGTGGGCAGGAGGTACCAGTCGAATCCTCAACCCTTGACTCTCACCACACTGTGCTGTGCTTTCTAAGTGCTGTCACCGTGCTGGGGAGGGGGATTTTGCTGAGTACATTCACCAAGTGCTCTTTGAGAGGAGCTAATCGATTGCTAAAGACAAAGCTCAGGAGCAGAAATCTCTCTGCCTGTCATCTCTATTATCTGTGTGTGTGCAGGGACAAAGCAGGGAAGCTCCGCCAGGATCCGGCGTGTCTGGGAGCATCCTGTCACCTGAAATATTATCCTGTCTAGTTGTGTGCAGCAGATTTAGCCTTTCAGAGCAGCAAAGCCTGAGCTGCCAGGCTGTCAGCTGAAATGCTCTGTGCACACCGAGGTGCTGATGGTAAGAGGCAGCCATGCTTGGGACAAATGTTAACTCAAAAGCGTGAGGTGCAGCCGATTGAAGAGAGACTATTCCTAGGGGCGTGTGGTGATAGGACAAGGGGCAGTGGTTTTAAACTAGAGCAGGGGACACTTAGATTGGGCATCAGGAAGGAGCTCTTTACTGTGAATCATGGGATAACAGAATTGTTTCAGCTGGAAAACACCTCTAAGGTCACTGAGTCCAACCATCAGCCCAAGACCACCATGGCAATTAAATCATGTTCTCAAGTGCCACATCCACACCTTTCCTCAGCAGCTCCAGAGAGGTGAGACACTGGAACAAGTTGCCCGGAGAAGCTGTGGGTGCCTCATCCCTGGAAGTCTTTAAAACCAGGCTTTGAGCAACCTGAGCTAGAGGGAGGTGTCCCTGCCCATGGCAGGGAGGGTTGGAACTGGATGATCTCTAAAGTCCCTTCCAACTCAAGCCATTCTGACTGTTATTCCATCATCCTATGATTCCATGACCCTGTGATTCCATGGGCCAGATGTTATCGTTCTGTTATTCCATGATTCTATGGTTCCATGATTCTGTGCCTCCATGATTCTGTGTGTCCATGGTTCCATGATTCTATGGTTCTGTGATTCCATGGTTCTGCCATGATTCCATAATCCCATGATTCTGTGATTCCATGTTTTCATGATTCTATGAGTCCATAAATCTGATGTTGTGGTTCTACTATTCCATGATTCTATTGATTCCTTGATGCCATCAGTCTGATTTTAGGATCCTATGATTCCATGACTCCATGATTCTATGACTCCTTGACTCCATGAGTCTGATTTCAGGATCCTATAATTCCATGACTCCATGTTTCTATGATTCCATGAGTCTGATTTTAGGATCCTATGATTCCATGACTCTATGATTCCATAAACCTGATGTTACAGTTCTAGAACTCCATCATTCTGATTCCTTCACTCCATGAGTCTGATTCCATGACTCCATGAGTCTGATTTTAGGATCCTATGATTCCATGACTCCATGATTCTGATTCCATGACTCCATGAGTCTGATTCTAGGATCCTCTGGCTCCATGATTCCATGATTCCATGAACGAGGCTTTTCTGTTCTATCTCCACCTGCCTCAGAAAAGCCTTTCTGAGGGGGGCTCAAGGCAACCAGCAGCGGAAAGGGTTGGGCCAGGGGAGACTTTTCCACCTTTGATCCTCAGCTTGTCCTGCCCAGCTGAGCGGAATACCAAGCGCGGAGGTCTCGGCGCTCGGCAGCGCAGCCGCGGGCAGGAGCAGCGAGCGAGGCGCACAGAGTGGCAGCGGCGAAATGGAACTGTCACCTCCCATTGCTCCCAGCGCCGGGGGCAGCGCAGCTCGGAACCCTCTGGCCTGCGGCTGATTGAGTTCCGCTGTCTCACAACCCCCCTGAACAAGGCGAGTTCATTTCAGGCTGACGTCCTGCTGCTTAGCAATTTGGGAGCCAGCAAAATTAACCACTTTAGAGCTGATTTCCCTTCACCTTCCTTTCCCTTTCCCTTTCCCTTTCCCTTTCCCTTTCCCTTTCCCTTTCCCTTTCCCTTTCCCTTTCCCTTTCCCTTTCCCCTTCCCTGTCCCTTTCCCTTTCCTTTTCCCTCTCCCTTTCCTTCCCTTAGCAATTTGGGAGCCAGCAAAATTAACCACTTTAGAGCTGATTTCCCTTCACCTTCCTTTCCCTTTCCCTTTCCCTTTCCCTTTCCCTTTCCCTTTCCCTTTCCCTTTCCCCTTCCCTGTCCCTTTCCCTTTCCTTTTCCCTCTCCCTTTCCTTCCCTTAGCAATTTGGGAGCCAGCAAAATTAACCACTTTAGAGCTGATTTCCCTTCACCTTCCTTTCCCTTTCCCTTTCCCTTTCCCTTTCCCTTTCCCTTTCCCTTTCCCTTTCCCTTTCCCTTCCCTTAGCAATTTGGGAGCCAGCAAAAATCAACTTCTTTAGAGCTGATTTCCCTTGACCTTCCTTTCCCTTTCCCTTTCCCATCCCTTCCCTTAGCAATTTGGGAGCCAGCAAGATTAACTGCTTCAGATCTGATTTCACTTGACCTTTATTTCCCTTTCCCTTTTTCCCTTTCCCTTTCCCCTTCCCTTTCCCTTCCCTTAACGATTTGGGAGCCAGCAAAATTAGCCACTTCAGAGCTGACTGCTGTTGACTTTCCCTCTCCTTTCCATTCCTTTCCCAAGTGCCACCTCCCTCACTCTGTGCCTGGAAAGGGCAAGGAATAAATCTCACAAAGCATCAAACGAGAGCTGTGTGGCCTGGGGGAGGTTTCCCAGAGGTGATGTTCTTAACCAGTGCTATTTGGTCACAGACATTTGTCCACATCAGCAGACATGAACAGCAGAATTCCCTGCGCAGTTCAGCACCGCTCTGGGTGCTTGGCAGCTTCAGATGAGTCAGGGGGAGCTCAGGCCAAGGAAGTCAATGGGATCCTGGGGTGAGTTAGTAAAAGTGTGTCCAGCAGGTCTAGGGAGGTTCTCCTCCCTCTCTACTCTGCCCTGGTGAGACCACATCTGGACTACTGTGTCCACTTTTGGGCTCCCCAGTCCAAGACAGACAGGGATCTGATGGAGAGAGTCCAACAGAGAGCTATGAGGATGATTAATGGATTTGAATATCTCTCCTGTGAAGAAAGACTGAGAGAACTGAGTCTGGGGAGCACAAGGTTGAGAGGGGATCTTAATGTCCATAAATAACTGAGGGGTGGGTGTCAAGAGGAAGGGGACAGGCTCTTTCCAGTGGCACCCAGTAACTGAACAAGGAATACTGGATGTAAGTTGGAACCCAGAAGTTCCACCCAACATGAGGAGAATCTTTGTTACTGTGAGGGTGACAAAGCCCTGGAGCAGCCTGCCCAGAGAGGTTGTGGAGTCTCCTTCTCTGGAGACTTCCAAAGCCAGCCTGGTTATGTTCCTGGTGCTCCTGTTTTGGCAGGGGGGTTCACAGGATCCCAGGATGCCAGAGGTTGGAAGGGTCCCAAAGAGATCATCCAGTCCAACCTCCTGCCAGAGCAGGACCATCCCATCTAGCTCAGGGCACACAGGAACACATCCAGACAGGCCTGGAAAGTCTCCACAGAAGGAGACTCCACAACCTCTCTGTGCAGCCTGTGCCAGGGCTCTGGGACCCTTCCAGCAAAGAAACTGAGCTGAACCTCCTGTGCTGCAGCTTCCATCCACTGCTCCTTGTCCTATCCCAGGCAGCAGTGAGCAAAGTCTGTCCCCCCCTCCTGACCCCCAGCCCTCAGATTGTTATAGACATTGATTCAATCCCCTCTCAGTCTTCTCTTCTCCACACTAAGCAGCCCCAGGGCCCTCAGCCTCTCCTCCTCAGGCAGTGCCCCACTCCCCTCATCATCCTCATAGCCCTCCCTTGGATCTTCTCCAGCAGATCCCTGTCCCTCTTCAACTGGGGAGCCCAAAACTGAAGGCAATACTCAAGATGGGCTCTCACCAGGGCAGAGCAGAAGCTTGGACTGGATGATCTCTGGAGGGATGTCAGGAGGTCCCTTCCAAGCCCTACCACTCTGTGACTCCAGCCCTACCAACCCCATTTTTCCTCTGAACGCTTCTGTGTTCTGTGTCCCAGACCTTTTGCTTAAGCCTGCAGAGCTGCACCAAGAGATGGATGAGTCACTGACAAAAGGGGCAGGAGAATTAGTTCCAATGGGAAATGATTTAAGAAAAGCTTTATTCAAGATGTCCAGGAGTGGGAAGCTCTGGGTCTGGGCCTCACCTTCCTACAGGCTGCACAATCAGATGAAATATTAGCACTTCCCACATGTTAGCACTGCAGGACCTCATCCATCTTCCTCACCAGTGGGAAGTGTGAGCTAGCAGAGGCTTTTCTGAGGCTGATTTCTATATTCCCAGATGCCAATCACAGCTTCCAAACTGTCTGAGCTTGCACTTTAGGAAAAGGAACTGGGAATTTGCAGAGGCATCCCTCTGGGTAGCAGTTGCCTCCCAGGCTCTCTAGACAACCACAGCCTGAGAAACAGCAGCACAATATCTCCTCAGTCCTCATGTGTGAGCTGTAGTGGCTGAGAAAGCACTCTGCTGAGTGAGCTTCACAGCTACAGCAGCCAAGCACGGGTGGGCCCTCAGCTGGACCAGAGAGTTGCAGTCTGACGAGTAAGAAGTTAGTTGTGATGCTCTCTTGGGGCAATGTTGGCAGCAGAAGCTGCTTCACAGTAGTCTGTGTGAGTAAGCTTGGAGAGAACTGATGATGGTGACCACTGATGATGATGATGGTGACCACTGCTGATAATGGTGCCCACTACTGATTGTGGTGACCACTACTGATGATGGTGATCACTGATGATGATGGTGACCACTACTGATTGTGGTGACCACTTCTGATGATGGTGATCACTGCTGATGATGGTGATCACTGCTGATGATGGTGACCTCTACTGGTGATGGTGACCACTGATGATGATGGTGTCTATTACTGATGATGGTGGTGGAGTCGCCGTGCCTGGAGGTGTTGAAACCAAGCCTGGCTGGGGCACTCAGTGCCATGGTCTGGTTGATTGGCTGGGGCTAGGTGCTAGGTTAGGCTGGATGAGCTTGGAGCTCTCTTCCAACCTGGCTGGTTCTATGATTCTGTGATCCCTTCCAACTTGCTGCATTTGATGATGCTACAAAACCAAGCCAGAGCACAACTCTCCTGAGCAGCAGCTCTGCCACACTGCAGCTGGCTGCATATTTAAAGGACTCAGACTCCTTCCATCCATCTTCCCCCAGGTAACCAAGTCCTCAGGTTTCTGCTGAAGCTCCCTGCTCATGAGTGACAGTTTGACTAATACAGCAATGGATAAAAAGGTTTTACCATGGTTTAAGTATTTATCCCTAATGCTACCAGAGAGTGCTTTTTTTAAAGGCCAGCCCTGGGAGGCAAAATGCTTTAATATGAATCTTCTCTCTCCAAGAAGAGCCCTGAAGGATCAGTGCTGGCAACACTCCCTCACAGAAATTAATGCCACTGTGGAGGGCTTGTCTCCACATGAGTTATTCCAGAGGGATGCTCTGCTTTACATTTGCACGTCACTTTAGTGCAGAGTTCAGGTTCACACAGAGAGAAAAGCTCCCTTCATAGCATCACATCATCAGGGGAGCAATCAGCTAAAGCTTTCAAAGCTCATGGGGGCTTCTTCACCATGTTCCAGTGCCCACAGGAGTCTACAGCAGGGTTGCACTGATTTTAATGAGCACTGGCTCAAGCTATGGGAAAGTGAAAGGGATAAGCAAGGACAGAAAGGAATTGCTGTGGTTGGAAAAAGCTCTTTAAGCTCATCCAGTCCAACCAGCAACCTAACTCCACCATGCCAACTCCACCATCTATAGGTTGGACTGGATGATCCTGGAGGTCTCTTCCAAACTGGTTGATTCTATGTCCATTAAACCATGGCCCCAAGGGTCATGGCCACGAAGTTTCTTGCACACCTCCAGGGATGGAGACTCCACCAGCAACCTGGGCAGCCTGTTCCAATCCCTGGCCACTCTTGCAACACAGAAATTGGTCCCAAGCTCCAACCTAGACCTCTTCTGGCACAGCTTGAGGCCATTTCCTCTCATTCTATGACCTGATCCTAGGGAGAAGAGCCCAATTCCCACCTCACCACAACATCCATTCAGGGAGCTGTAGTGATCCAGAAGACCTCCCCTCAGCTCTCTCTTCCCCAGATTAAACCACCCCAGGTCGCTCAGCTGCTCCTCACCAGTGCTGGTCTCCAGACCCAGCTTTGTTGCCCTCCTCTGGACACTCTCCAGCACCTCAAAAGGTTACTTCTGCTATTAGAATTCGAGCTTGAGCCATCTTGTGAACTTCAGACTCTAAACAGTACCAGGTCTAAGTTTTCCCACAGGTAGGGAGGTCTGTGTGGGACACAGCAAGGGAGAGGAGATGTGAGCAGGGAGCAAAAGGAGGCAGTTTTGGCATCTTGGCTTCCTGTGAATTTACACTTCCAGCAGAAGAGATAAACACAGCAGCAAAGAGAAGAGAGAGGGAGAGAAACTGTCACCCTTTACTGGAGCGTGGAGAAAATCTGTGTCTGAGGCTTCCTCCAAGCTCCATGTGGAACAGAATGGACTTGACTGTTGTTTTAATTAAGCTACCATCAAGGCCTGATCCAGACAGAGATTACAGGACAGAGATTACAGTGCCTGAGAGCTCTGCCCCCGAAGCGATGCTCAGTGGGAAGGCAGGAGAGAAACCAAGCCCCAGCCTGGCTCTGAGCTTCCTCCCAATCTCCTGAGTGCTCTACTCAGTGGAGGCCAGTGGGCTCCTTGGGGTGCATGAAGAAGAGTGTGGCCAGCAGGTTGAGGGAGTTCTCCTTGTGTTGAGCTGGAACCTCCTGTGCTGCAGCTTCCATCCACTGCTCCTTGTCCTATCCCAGGCAGCAGAGAGCAGAGTCTGTTCCCCCCTCCTGACCCCCAGCCCTCAGACAGTTATAGACATTGATTCAATCCCCACTCAGCCTTCTCTTCTCCACACTAAGCAGCCCCAGGGCCCTCAGCCTCTCCTCCTCAGGCAGTGCTCCACTCCCCTCATCATCCTCATAGCCCTCCCTTGGATCTTCTCCAGCAGATCCCTGTCCCTCTTCAACTGGGGAGCCCAAAACTGAAGGCAATACTCAAGATGGGCTCTCACCAGGGCAGAGCAGAAGCTTGGACTGGATGATCTCTGGAGGGATCTCAGGAGGTCCCTTCCAAGCCCTACCACTCTGTGACTCCAGCCCTACCAACCCCATGGGCGCTCACCAGAGCAAAGCAGAGGAACCTTCCTAAACCTGGAATCAGGTGGAACTTCCCCAGGTGAGCTTTGGCAGCAGTCACACGGAGGGGGCAGGGGGTGTGATGCCATCCATCTGGGTGGCAGATGTCAGAGGCAGGCACATCGTTAGTCTCCGCGGGGCCGCCTGATGCATGGTGGCACCGCGGCGGAGAGAGGCGCCGTGATTGATAGGTGCTGCACGCAGCCAGATGAAGGATCCCAGGGTGCAAAAGAACAGCTTTTATAAATGCTTTGCTCGTTCCCCATGCAGACAGAGCCCCTGGAAGGAACGGAGGAGATTGAATTAAGCTTTTAACCCTCTAGGCTCTCCTGTCGTTCATTGTTAGGGAATTAATAGGCAGGCAGGGATGCAGATGGCCCTGCCTGTCAATTCCAGGAGGTGATTTTTCTGATCTTCATGGACATTTCCAGCATCTTTCATTAAACACTCATGTACCAATTTGTCATTTTAACTGGGCAGGAAAGAAACTCTCGTTGAACTCCTCAGCTCAGGTGCTCCAAGTCACATTCAGCAGCAGCAAGCCCTGCGCTGTTACATCTGGGCACTACCAACCTGGTTGATACTATGATTCTATCATCTGCTCAGCCTGGGGAAGAGGAGGTTGAGAGGGGACCTCCTTGCAGTCTACAACTAGCTGGAGGAAGGTTGGAGTGGAGTGGGGTCAGGCTCTTCTCCTAGGTGACAGAAGGAGAGGAAATGGCCTCAGGAAGATGCTGCCCAGAGGTGTTGGTTGAGGTCCCATCCATGGAGACGTTCAAGGTCAAACCTGATGAGGCCTTGAGCTACCTGATCTTGTTGGAGGTGTCAGGGAAGGGCAACAGAGCTGGGGAAGGGTCTGGAGAACAGGGCTGGGGAGGAGCAGCTGAGGTGGTTCAGGCTGGAGAAAAGAAGGCTGAGGGAAGAACATCTGGCTCCCTAGAGCTCCCTGAAAGGAGGCTGGAGTGAGGTGGGGGTTGGGCTCTTCTCCCTAGGATCAGGTGATAGAACAAGAGCAAACAGGATTTTATGATTCTAGGGGTCCAGGATTTTATGATTCCATGAGTTTATCATTCTATGAGTCCATGATTTTATGATTCTGTGATCCCAAGGTTTTATGATCCCATGGCTCCAAGGTTTTATGATCCTATGGTTCCAAGGTTTAATGATCCTATGGTTCCAGGTTCCATGGTTTTATGATTCTATGAGTCCAGAATGTTATGATTCTATGGTCCCAAGGTTTTATGATTCTATGAGTCCAGCAGGTTATGATTCTATGATTCCATGATTTTGTGGTTATATGATTCCAAGGTTTTAGGATTCCATGGTTCCAAGGTTTAATGATTCTATGGTTCCCTGGTTTTATGATTCTATGAGTCCAGGATGTTATAATTCTATGATCCCAAAGTTTTATGATTCTATGGTTCCCTGATTTTATGATTCTATCATTCCATGATTCTATCAACTCCTCCACATCCTGACAGACTCCTGGCACCCAGAGCTGGTAGGGCAAAGCTAAACCTGCCTGGAGGAAATGATCAGCCAAGCTTCAAAAGAACAAGCAGCCAACCCCACAGCCCTGCAGCAGGTTGCCTTCATTATGTGCTCATTAAGAAATGTGTAGCTGTAGTTTGTTCCTGTGTGTGTGAGCTCTGCCTGTCAGAAACTCTGACAGATGGACAGACAGACTGAATTATAGTTGGGGAGCAGAGACTGGGCAGGATCCCCCATTAATGCTGATTGGAAATTGTCATCACTTTGGCCTGAATGGGCTCCAGATGTTGAAAGCCTTGTAGGGAAATCTTGAAGGTGAAGGTTAGAAGCTTGTGGCTGTGCCTTGCGTTGTATGAGCTGCAGCAGTGCCCTTTGATTTATTATTGGTTAAGTCAACTTGATTAGGTAAGAAGAGGGTGGGGGGGAGAGAAAAAAAACCCTGAGCAGAGAGCTCCACATGGGTGAGTGTGGCTGGTGGTGAGCTGCTGAAGGAGTTGTTCTGCTTTTATTACCTGGGTGTGAGGAGAACATTAAGCAAAAGGCTGTTGAAAGGTTGAGTGGTGAATTGTCGGTGCCTTGCTTATTGTCTGCTTCTCCAGCAAGGTGCAGTTTGTGTTGCTTGCTTTGTGCTCCTGGGCCTAAAATGAGAGAGGCATAGAATTGTGGGAGGGTGGAAGAGTCTGGGGTCATGGAATTGTGGAATTATGGAGTCATAGGGTCATGGAATTACAGAATCATGGAATCATAGAACATTAGGGGCTGGAAGTGACCTCAAAAGATCACCCAAGTGCAACCCCCTGCCAGAGCAGGATCAACTTTGGTCCTTTTTTACAGTCCAGTTTTCACTTTCATTACCTTTTTTATTCCACTCTCCTCCATCTCCCTCCTTTCCTTTCCATCTACTTTCCCCCATGTTCCTCCTTTCCTTCCCATCTCCCTCCTTTCCTCTCCACCTATTTCCTCTATCTTCCTCCTTTCCATCTCTTTCCTTTTCCCTAGCTTCCTGTTTTCATCCCCATACTTTTCCTCTCCTTCTCTCTCCTTTCAGCACCACCTCCCCTTTCCCACTCTAGCTGTCCCCTTCCCACCCCACACTGCATTTTCCCCTTGTATCCCCCAAACCCAGAGCACTCCCCGTTATAATCTGGGTGCTGCTGCAGTCTCCTCCCAGCCCAGGTGTGGCCACTTTGCCCTCCCTGCCCACTCCCTTTTTGATCTGGGTGCTGCTGCAGTCCCCTCCCAGCCCAGGTGTGACCACTTTGCCTTCCCTGCCCACTGCCCTTTATAATCAGCCCCAGGAAGGGCAGAAGCCCTAAGGTTGCCCAACTGGGCAGAGGGATCCTCCTCCCATCATCACTGGTGAGTCCCCTGGGTTCACACTGGGTGAATGGTGGAGGGGATCTAAAGGCCGGGGGGCCTGGTGGCCCCCCGGTTGGCTAGGGTAGAGACTTGATGATGACAACTTTAACATCACCTATGGGTGCTGGTTGGTCCTCTTAGGCTGAGCTCCTCTCTGCTTAGCTGCTTCTTACTGCTTGCTTATGATGAGCTTACTTACTTGGCTGAACTGAGAGCTCGCTACTGGGAGAGTGGTGTTGTGTTGTCATAGAGTTGTTTGGGTTGGAAAAGCCCTCTAAGATCATCAACACCACCATGGCCACGTCCCAGAGTGCCATGGCTACTCATTGCTTGAACACCTCTAAGCACATCAAATCCAACCACGCACCCAGCACCAGCATGGCAACTAAGTCTCCTCTCCAAGTGCCATGGCCACAGGTTTCTCGGTCACCACCAGGGATTGTGACTCCACCACCTCCCTGAGCAGCCTGTTCCAAAGCCTGACCACTCCTGTAGCAAAGAAATTGTTCCTCATGTCCAACCTAACCCTCTCCTGGTACAATTTCAGGCCATCTTTTTCCCCTTCTATCATCCAACGCCAGGGAGAAGAGACCAACTCCCACCTCACTGCAACCTCCTTTCAGGGAGCTGTAGACAGCAACAAGGTCTCCCCTCAGCCTTCTCTCCACAATGAACAGTCCCAGGTCCCTCTCCAAGGCAGACAGCAGATGACCAAACCCCTTTGGTGGCTCATCCCCTGCTGCTGGCATCTCTAGGGTCTGTGGTCTGTCAGTGAGCTCTCAGGGAGCAGCTTTCAGGGCCTCTTAAGTCTGCTGGGCTCTCATCCCCCTGCCATAATGACACATGGGCAAGGCCTTTGTCTGCCAAGATTAATACAGAGAGGTTAAAGGTCCTCAGAACCAGTGGTGTTTAAAAGCTCCCTATGAAGTGTCCCTTTCTTGGGTGCTTCTTGCCAGTCAATCAGCCTTGTGCTGTCTCTCTGGGAGGATTTGGATTCGTTTTTCCCCTCTTTCTTTTTGCCTGGATCCCCTGAAACAACTCACTGCAGCTCCAGGTGGGGCTGGAGGCAGAGCAGAGCTTTGAACTGAGCCAACCTGTGCCTTCCCAAGGGGAGCTGCTCCAGAGGAGCTGCTTGGTGCAACCCTTTCACCTCTGAGTTATTTGCTGACACATGGACACCGCAGCTCGTCTGTAACTCCTGAGGGCTGAGGGGTTAAGTATCTTGTCACTCCAGTGGAGACACCTCACTTGTAAATCCCAGACCTTTTACCAGCCTTTCCCAGCAGGAGAGGGAGATCCCTGCTGTCCAGTCAGGCTGAGAGCTGAAGGCTCTCTCTCAACACCCCCAAATAGCTTCTGTGTGCCAGGCAGTGTAGTCTAGGGGGAGGAAGGGGAGTGGAGAGCACTAAGCATGGGGTTCAAAGAGTTGGGGTCTGCTCCATCTCCTGTCCCTGACCTGCTGGGTGACCTTTCCCAAGGACCAGATGATCCTTGAGGTCCCTTCCAACCTGCGTTCAAGGATTCTAAGTCATGGCCTCCACTAAGTTCAAGGGGCAATGGTGGAAGCTGAGGCATAGAAAGTTCCATTTGAACATGAGGAGGAGTTTTTTTTTTCCCTGTGAGGGTGACAGAGCCCTGGAGCAGGCTGCCCAGAGGGGTTGTGGAGTCTTCCTCTCTGGAGACATTCAAAGCCCACCTGGATGCATTCCAGTGTGATCTGCTCTAGGTGATCCTGGACCAGATGAGCTTTGGGGGTTCCTCCCAGCCCCTGACATTCTGTGATTCTTTACTATGTGGATGCTGAGCAGGATGCCCAAGGAGGTGCTGGAAGCTCCATAGAATCAAGCAGGTTGGAAGAGAGCTCCAATCTCACCCAGCCCAACCTAGCACCCAGCCCTGCCCAACCAACCACACCATGGCACTCAGTGCCCCAGCCAGGCTTGGCTGCAACATCTCCAGCCATGGGCACTGCACCACCTCCCTGGGCAGCCCATTCCAGTGCCAATCACTCTCTCTGTGAAGAACTCAGATTGGAGGTGAGGAGGAAGTGGCCTGGAGCTCTCACACTTCCTAGCTCTGCTTTGCCTCACAGTCACAACTGCCACCAAGGTCTGAGTGCTGGGAACATTTTCCCCACCTTTATCTGCTCTTCCTGTTGTTGACCTCCTCTCTGGAACAGAACATCTGAGCAGCACTGGGAGGGATTGCCCAGGGAGGTTGTGGGGGATCTCAAGGCTGGGTTGGATGAGACCTTGAGCACCCTGCCCTGGTGGGAGGTGTCCCTGCCCACGGCAGGGGGATTGGATCTGGATGGTCATAGATTCATAGGATCAACCAGGCTGGAAGAGACCTTCAAGACCATCCAGTCCAACCTATCACCCAACCCTATCCAGTCAACTAGAGCATGCCACTAAGTGCCTCATCCATGATCTTGAAGATCCCTTCCAACCCAATCCCAACCCAGTTCTGTGGTTCTATGGCTCTATGAACCTTTGACTCACTCCTCTCAGTGGTAGATTTGCTGAGTCCAATGTGAGCAGGGCTCAGACCTCTCATCTCTTCCTTCCTCTCTCTGCTTTCTCCTAGCCAGCAGCTCTCCCTTTATTATCTTCACCCCAGCCCTGTTCACTAACGACCTAAACCAAATTGCCCCAGAATCAATGGGAAGATGCTTGTTAGCATTGATAGCTTCAGATCAGCCTCTAAAGCAAAACCTTTCCATGCTGTGCTTTACATTAACCACTTCATTTCCACTAAGCCTGCAGGCAGATCAGCCTGGGAGACAAGGAGGATCCTCAACCCTTGCTCAAGAGAAGGTAGTGATGAGGAGGAGAGGAGCTTCTGTTTTCAGATCCATCACTCCTTCCTCCAGCTCCCTTTTTTTTTCCCTCCTCTCCCTTCCTGCCCCAGAAGCAGCTTTGGCTGCTTTGCAGTTGTTCATAAACACCATCTACATCTGTCCTGAGCCACAAGATGTATTAATCAATTTGATGAGGATGTTAAAGCTTTCTCTTTGCACCTAATTATGGGCTGATTTATGGCACTGGCCTTGTGTTTGATGGAGCTCTCCCCTTGGCAGTGATTTACATGGCATTGGCACCAGCCTCTCCATCTCTCCAATACTCTGTCACTTCCTCTGCCCCTTTTTCTCTTTCCTTCTCCCCCCTCTCCCCCTCCCCACACCCCTCTGCTCCATGTTCCCTCACGAGAGCCTAATGACATGTTGACAGACTGGTGAAACATTGCTCCCTCTCCACTGCAGCTGGCTCTGCCTGGTGGCTCCCCAGTGCTCTCCAGCACAGCCAGATGGAAGGGCTGGCAGGCGAGGCAGAGCCTCTGGCCACTGCCCCAGCGCAAGCCCTGCAGCTCCACGGATTTCCTGCTGGAAGGAGCTGATGTGGTGCTTGAGATTCCCTAGGGGATGTTTCCACTCTGGCAGGGATCCGAGGACCTTCCAGCCTGCATCTCTGCACTGTCCTGGGACTCTCTAACGAAGTCATGAAGCAGCAGATTCAGACTCCCATGGTGTGACCCCCCATGAGGTTCTCAGCATGGGGGGGGGGGGGGAGGTGGGGAGGTGTTTTCTTTCCTTTTGGTACCAGCCAGGAAACTGAAGGGCAGAAGCCTCGGGGGGGTTCGTGTCTGAAAGGTGCAGCTGATAAAGTCCTCCCACTCCAGTTAGCACCTGGAGGCTTCTCCCTGGAAGCTAATGGGGAAAGTGGGAGGAGAATGAAGCAATTAGAGCAGTTTCGCTCATCTCTGGGAGATTAACTCTGCCTCAGAGCAGAACCCCTTCCATATGTTTCAGTCCTACCTTTCTCTCCTCCTCTTCTTCCTCTTTCTGTTTCTTTGTCTTTCTTTATCCTTTCTCTCTCTTGCCCCCCTCCTTTCCTTTCTCTCTCTTGCCCCCCTCCTTTCCTTTCTCTCTCTTGCCCCCCTCCTTTCCTTTCTCTCTCTTGCCCCCCTCCTTTCCTTTCTCTTTTTTTGTTTGCTTGTTTTCATTCTCTTTCTTTCTTATTTTCTTTCCCTTTTTGCATTTTCAGCTTCTTAAAACGAAGTCAAAGAACCCTCAGGATGTTCAGAGAAAGCTGAGTTTCCCACAGCTCATCTATTACACTGGATCCAGCATTCCTGGTTCTAACACGAGCTCGATCTCATCCCTCACCTTTGCAGGGGAAATGCTCTTCCCCTCCATGTGTGAGCAGAGATAACAAGGCTGAGGGTGGGAGGCACACAGGGAAGTTGGGTTTTGTTCTTTGCTAGCTCTGAATTTCCTACCACTGGCTGCTTTCAATTAGGGGGGTGTAATGTGGAGAGAAATGACAGCAGAGAGGTGTCCCTGAGCTGTGGAGATGGCTCTGGATCACCAGGAAAGGAGGAGCTGTTAGAAGGCAAACCCAGCCCAGGAGCCCAGCCCAGGGCTGAAGTGCACTCACTCCTCTTTGAGTTGTACATCCTCGTTCCCTACGTGCAGCTGCCACTTTGTACAGCAGGTGGTTGGCTCTCCAGCTGCCAGATGTGCTCATGGGGCCAGATGTTTTCTGTGTTCCAAATCAGTTGCACATCCACAGCTCAGGGGTGAATGCAGGGAGGGTGATGAAATGAGCACAGCAATGTGGAAGATGAAATCCTCTTCAGTGGCTGCACTGAGCTTTGAGCCTCTGCCTTCTTGTCAAGTAAAGCAATTTTTGCTTCTTCTCTTTCCAGATTCTGGGACTGAGGCATCAACATTTGACTTGTAACCAGATGAATGAATTTAAACATCTGAACTGTGGAGTTAACCCCCCAGAGAAACCTGCTCAGGTGTAACACAGACACACAAACCAATGTCAAGTCTGAATATGGATAGAATCATAGAACCACAGAACCAAGCAGGTTGGCAGAGAGCTCCAACCCAACCTAGCACCCAGCCCTGCCAAACCAACCACACCATGGCACTCAGTGCCCCAGCCAGCCTTGGCTTCAACATCTCCAGCCATGGGCACTGCGCCACCTCCCTGGGCAGCCCATTCCAGTGCCAATCACTCTCTCTGACAACAACTTCCTCCTCACATCCAGCCTGAGCCTGCCCTGCCACAGCTTCAGGCTCTGTCCCCTTCTTCTGTTGCTGGCTGCCTGGCAGCAGAGCCCAACCCCACCTGGCTACAGCCTCCCTGCAGGCAGCAATGAGCTCTGCCCTGAGCCTCCTCTGCTGCAGGCTGCACACCCCCAGCTCCCTCAGCCTCTCCTCACAGGGCTGTGCTCCAGGCCCCTCCCCAGCCTTGCTGCCCTGCTCTATATCAGGATATAGTCATATGCAAACCATACTCAGGTGCCACTGTGGTTCTGGAGTCCATGTCCATCTCAGAACCATGGCACAGTTGAATTTGGAAGAGATTTTTGAGGTCCTCAATGAGACCTTTGAGGTCATCAAGTCCAAGCACTCACCTGGAGTTCACAATCTCACTGCTGCTGCTAAGTGACTGCCACTAAACCATGTCCCTCAGCACCACATCCATGCATCTCCTACATGCCTCCAGGGATGGTGGCTCCACACTGCCCTGAGCAGCCTGTTCCAATGCCTGACAACTCTTGCTGGGAAGGAATCATTCCCAAACTCCAACCTGAGCCTCCCCTGGTGCAACTTGAGGCTGTTTCCTCTTTCCTGTCACTTGTTTCATGTGAGAAGAAACCAACCCCCACCCGGCCCCCACCTCCTTTGAGGTAGTTGCAGAGGGTGATGAGCTTTCCCCTCAGCCTTCTCTTGTGTAGACTAAACAACCCCAGTTCCCTCAGCCGCTCCTCATAACATTTGTGATCAAAGCCCTTCCCCACCTTTGTTGCCCTTCTCTGGACATGTTCCAGCTCCTCAATGTCCTTCTTGACGTGAGTGGCCCAGAACTGAACCCAGGATTTGAGGTGTGGCCTCATCAGTGCTGAGTACAGGGGCACAGTGGCATCCCTAGACCTGCTGGCCATACTGTTGCTGATCCAAGCTGGGATGCTGGTACCCTCTTGGCCACCTGGGCACTCAGCTGGCTCATCTCCAGCTGCTGTGAATCAACACCTCCAGGTCCTTCCTTGCTGGGCATTTTCCAGCCCACTCTTGCCCCAAGCCTGTGAACGTTGCATGGGTTTTGTCGTGCCCCAAGTGCAGCACTTGACACTTAACCTTGTTGAATCTCATACCAAGATCCTGGCTGCACCAGAGCCCTTTTGCAGGCAGGTGTGCACATGTGCAAAGCCATGAGGATGCTTTCTCCTGCAGCCTGCACATGTGCTCCACTTGCCTCCATCAAATGCATATTAATGGTGCTGAAGTTGGAGTCCTGTCCAGAGGAGCAGATGCTTGTCGATGGTGAAGCTGGCTGCACTGAGCAGATGAAAAGACATCTCTGCTGCTGAGTGAATTCCATCAGACCAGGAGCAGCTGCTCTAAAGCTTCAGAAAGCAAAAAAAACCCCTCATGAATAAATATTAGGAGGGGGGGGGAGAAAAAATGAGGCTTCCAGAGAACAAAAGGAAGCAGAGGAAGTTACTGGGAGATGCTGAGACCTTTCATCTCAGTGAAATATGCAATTAACACAACACACACATCTCCCCCAGAAAGGCCTTGCATCGTGCAGGGGTGACTATGGGATCAGAGATAAGGCTCCTTTTGGTGAACAAGGAAGACCATAAACTGCTCTTCCTCTGCCTGTCAACGCAGGAGTGCTCAGCATTCGTGATTCCACAGAGTTCCTGAGTCAGCCTCCTGGAAATACTCAGCCCCCGTTTGATCTAAAGGGAAGCTGCTGGGGCATCAGGTTCAGAAATGCTTGGAATTCCCTTGGAATTAAACAAAAAATGAAGGCTCATTTCTGAGGCCAGGCCCTTCCTTGCAGCAGCGTTGCATTCCTCTAGGAATGTTCCTCTAGGAGCCTTTGCTTCCAGGTACCAGGATGAAGCAGGACCTGATTTCTCCCAGGCCACTTCACACCTGCGCAGTGCAGGCGTCAGATGCTGCCAGCTCAGCTTTGCTGAGCCGAGGACTGTGGCAGTGTGAGGCGTGGGGCAAAGGAGGACTTGCAGCCTCAGCATCCTCCCATCTTCCCAAGGTGTCTGGTGGGAAGGTGAGGCAGAAGTGCCTTCATCTCCTCAGGGAAACGAGGGATGGGCTGGAGAGCAGATGTGACTCGCATGCTTTCTGTCCACACGGCCATCTGTTCCTCCAGCTCTCACTCAGAGGTCTGCAGTGCACTCAGAAAGAGCTGAGCTTGGGCTATCTGCTGATGGATTGGGCTGTGAGACAGTTGGCTTCATCTAAACTGGGGCTTCCCCCTTGCCATCAGCTTCAGAGCCCAGGTTCAGGCAGGCTCTGCAGCTACCTGAAAGGAGGTTGTAGTGAAGCTGATGTTGCCAAGTCACCAGACAAGAGGAAATGGTCTCAGGTTGGAGCAGGGGAGGTTTAGGTTGTACATGAGGGATAATTTCTTCCCTGAAAGGGTGGTCAGGCTTTGGAACAGTCTGCCCAGGGAGGTGTTGGAGTCCCCATCCCTGGAGCTGTTTAAGAGGAGGCTGGATGAGGCACTTAGTGCCATGGGTTAGTTAATTAGAAGGGTTAGGTGATAGGTTGGACTCAATCATCTTAGAGGTCTTTTCCAACCTGGTTAATTCTTTGATTCTGTGATTCTGTCTTGGAGTCACCATCCCTGGAGGTGCTCAAAAAACAAGCAGATGGCACTGCAGGGCATGGTCTGGTGGTCATGGTGGTGCTGCACAGATTTGACTTGATCTGAGATGTCTTCATGATTCTATGATTCTACCTTAATGATTCTATGACTTTAAGGACTTGGATTGCAGCCAGGAAGAAAGGGACCTGGAGATGCTGGTTGATAGTAGCTGAAGATGAGGCACCAGAGCCAATGGCATCCTGGGCTGGCTCAGGAGCAGTGTGGGCAGCAGAACAAGGGAGGTTCTTGTGCCCCTGTGCTCAGCACTGCTCAGGCCACCCCTGCAGTGCTGTGTCCAGCTCTGGGCTCCTCCATCGCAGAGAGATGCTGAGGTGCTGGCAGGTGCCCAGAGCAGGGCAGCAAGGCTGGGGAGGGGCCTGGAGCACAGCCCTGTGAGGAGAGGCTGAGGGAGCTGGGGGGGTGCAGCCTGCAGCAGAGGAGGCTCAGGGCAGAGCTGATTGCTGCCTGCAGCTGCCTGCAGGGAGGCTGTAGCCAGCTGGGGTTGGGCTCTGCTGCCAGGTCCCCAGGGCCAGAAGAAGGGGACCCAGAGCTCATATTGCTACCAGGAGATGATGACATCTCACTGCCCTGCTGCCACGGGACTTGTTAGGATGCCTGTGAGGAGTGAGCAGCTTCCTCTCTTCTCATTCGACCCATTTGAACCCCTTCTGGATGGCCAAAACCTGAAAACCTGTTTCTCTGCCTTGCAGTGTGCTCACTCCTTGGAGCTATCAATTCATTACTGAATAAATAAACTGGGGGGGGGGGGAATAAAGAATAAAAAAGATCAGGTCTGACTACAGATGGCTCACAGCTGGAGGGGAAAACAGACTGAAATTTCTGCTGGCTGCAGTTTCAGTTGAGCCCAGGATAATTCCCTCCTTCTGTTTCTTCTGGGTGAAGAGCTGCAGCTCTTTGCCTTCCTGTGAACAGCAATAGGTAGGCTGAGCTGCTGAGAGGCAGGAACAGGCTGAAGCACTCCAAAAAGTCCAATAGGACTTTAAAGAACAGAATCACTCTTTTGCCTTCCCTTCCTCTCTTTTATTTGCTTTTCCTCTTCACCTTTCTCCTTTTTCCCCTTTCCTTTTTTCCTCTTTTTCCCCTTTTTCCCTTGTTTTTCTTTTTTCCCTTTCCATCTTTTTTCCTTTTTTTCTTTCCCCTTCTTTTCCATTATTTCCCTTTTCCTTCTTTTTGTTTCCCCACCTTTTTTCCCTTTCCTTGCATTTTCTTTTTATTTTTTTCCTCTTTTCCCTTATTTCCCTTTCCCCCTTACCCCCTTTCCCTCCTTTTCCCCTTCACCCCCTTTCCCCTCTTTCCCCTTCTTTCTCTTCTGTCCCCCTTTCCCATCTTTACCATTCTTTCCCCTTTCACCTTTTCCCCCCTTTTTCCCTCTCTTCCCCCCCTTTTTCCCCCGTTTTCCCCCTTTCCTCCCCTTTTTCCCCACTTTTCCCCTTTTTATCCCCTTCTTTTTCCCTTTTCCCCCCTTTTTCTTCATCTTTCCCCCCTTCTTCCACCTTCTTCCCCCTTCTTTTCCCCCTTTTTTCCCCCTTTCCCCCCCTTTTTTCCCCCTTTCCCCCCTTTTTTTCCCCTTTCCCCCTTCTTTCCCTTGTTTCCCTCTCCTTTTCCCTTTCCCTCTCTGCCACCTCCTCTCAGCACACCAAGCAGGTTCTGTCCAGCCCTCACCCATCTCCACGTATCCCGAGGGGAGCTCCCAGGAGAGCAACAGCTTCAGCTCATCCTATCTCCACGGAATGTTTCCCATTCCTCACTCTCAGCTCTGGCTCTCCCCTCCCTATCCCTGTATTTTGTTCCATCAGAGATGTGCTTCTGGCTGCTGCTCAGAAATGATCTGCTAGAGGATGCTGTGTTTACAGCCCAGCAATTAACAGCTCCCCCACACACACCCCCAAACACAGCTCTGCTGGACAAGGATCCAGATTTCCTGCCTGTGGAATCCCCCAGCATTATCTCCTCTGCTTTCTGGGGCATCTGGACTCACTCACTTATCTCTTAGCTAGAAGGAGTTATCTGATTTACAAATTCTGGAGCAGGCACAAAGGAGAGGTAGGAACTGATCAAAGGTACAGCAGGTCTCAGCCAAGCTGATAGAGCAAAGGTTTTGACCTCATGTGGTTTGGAGAGGCTGAGATTGGGATTGTTGGGTGCAAAGAAAAGATAGAGGAGAAGGAAGAGGGGAGTGGGGGGAAGTCTAACCTGTCCTTGCTCTCCCTGAAGGCAGATCAGAGAGATGTGGAGCAGGATGTGCTCAAACTGAGCAGCAGCAGAGATCCAACTGTTGGAGCCAGTCCAGAGGAGGGCAGTGAAGCTGGGGAAGGGCCTGGAGAATAAATCTGATGAGGAGAGACTGAGGGAGTTGGAGATGTCAGTATGAGGAAGAGGAGGCTGAGGACAGGCCTTATTGCTGTCTGCAGCTTCCTGAAGGGATGTTGTGGAGAGGCTGCTGCTGGGCTCTGCTCACAGGTCACTGGAGACAGAACAAGGGGGAATGGCCTCAAGCTGAGGCTGGGGAGGTTTAAGTTAGCCACTGGGAAAAAGCTTTTCATGGAGAGAGTGGCCAGGGAGTGGAGTGAGCTGCCCAGGGAGGTGCTGGAGTCACCCAGCCTGGAGGTGTTAAGGGTGGTTTGGATGTGGTGCTTGGGGCTGTGGTTTAAGGGGCTATGGTTTAAGGTGAATCTTGTAGAGTGAGGTTCTGGGTTGGCCTCGGTGCTCCTGAGGGGCTCTGCCAGCCTGCCTGCTGCTGTGACTCTGTGACCATCTAACACCCATTTAACGGGGGTAGGCAGAGGACCACCTTTGCTTTGTGGGAAGGCTGCTGTGACCCTCAGGGTGATCACTTGTCCTGCCAGTGAGTGGGCAGCTGTGATTCTGCCAGCGTGCTGTGGCTCTGCAGTTCCTCAGCAGGACTGAGATGGCTCTCTTGCTTTTGATTTGCTCTCCCCGTTGCTTATTTGGATCTGATTTCCCTTTTGGAAGTCGAAGGAGAGAGAAGGACCAAGTTAACTGGATGCAGGGAGGGCTAAAAAATGTATGGATCCACCAGGGAGCATCTGTGGGCTGGGTGGCTGAGGGGGGCATGGGCTGGGTGGCTGAAGGGTGTTGCTTTCAGGTGCCAGCTCTTAGGCTTTGGGGTTCTTTCTACTGTAGCTATAATTAGGAAAGGGGGACCAGGGGGTGGGGGGTGGGGGGGTGGAGAATCTTTGTTTATTTAGGCTGAGAGCTTTAAGATAAATGACAGCTCCAAAGATGCTTTTCAGCACTTCATAAATCAACTGCCAGCTGGCCAGCTTCACCTCTGAAATGTCTCCTGCTTGTTTCCTTTACCTTTCCCCCCCTCTCCCCCTCCTCCCCTGCCTCTTTCCTCCCATCTTTGGTATATCCAAAAGGGAAAGGGGAAAAAAAAAATCCACAAAACCACCCAAACCTTCCAGTGGAATAACTGTGCTGAGGAATATCTGCCTTTGGGGAGGGGGCAGGGGAAATGACCTCATCCTTCAAAGGCTCTCAGAGGTGTTCCAAATCCTTGCCAGTTGCCTCCTGGCAACTTCTGAGCTGAGAGCAAGGAAAAGACATCTCCACTGAGGATTTGCAAAGGGCAAAGGCACCCAGCAGACTGCTGGACAAGTCCTCAGCTGCCACGACAGACATTTCTCCTGACTTCATTTCGTGCCTCTCTTTGCTCTCTCACTCAGCACAAGCAAAGATTTACTGGGGTTCTTTTCCCTCCCCCCCGACTTTTCCCTTAGCTGAGTTGCTTTGATTCCTGCACAGCTCTTGGGACTCTGTGCCAAGCACCCAGCATCCCCTCTCTGCAGAGCCAAGCGAGACTCCTGCTGGGGGCTTGCTGACAGCCTTGCAGTCCCGTGGGCAGAAGTGAACACTGTTTGAACTCCAACACCATGCAGGCTTAGAAAGGCTCTGGATTCCTTTCCAAACTCTTGCCAAGGCTGGAATCACATCCTGCCTGTGTGCGAGGGTGGGGTAGGGAGCACAACGTGCCTGAGGCACAGCACTGAACACAAAAGGCTCCATCTAAACACAAGGAGGAACTTCTGGACTCTGAGGGTGGTGGAGCTCTGGAGCAGGCTGCCCAGGGAGGTGGTGGAGTCTCCATCTCTGGAGTCAGTCAAAACCCACCAAGCTAGGAGCACACTGCTGGCTCCTGCTGAGCTTCTCCTCCAGCAGCACCCTCAAGTCCCTCTCCTCAGGGCTGCTCTCCAGCCTGGCACTGCCCAGCCTGGATTGGTGCTTGGCATTACCCCGACCCAGCTGCAGGACCTTGCCCTTGGTCTTGCTGCACCTCCTGAGCTTGGCTTGTGCCCAGCTCTGCAGCTTGCCCAGGTCCCCCTGGCTGGGTCCTGCCCTCCAGCCTGGCTGCAGCACACAGCTTGGTGTGGGCAGCAAACCTGCTGAGGCTGCACTCTGTGCCCCTGTCCATGGCACCCACAGCGTCACAGGAATGCATCCAGATGGAGGAAAGGGAATGAGCACTCTGCCTGACAAGCTTCTTAGCATTGGCCTTAGATTTCTCCCCAGGTGAGTGGTGGATTCACAGTGCCCATGGGGCAGGCTTCTCCTCTTCCAAATGTGTTTCTCTGGACATCTAAACTCAGCCATGAGCAACCAGAAGCTTTGGCTGCAGACCAAAACAAATGCAAGCGAGACAAAAGGGAAGAGAAAAAACAAGAAGGGAGTGGTGGAAAGAGGAGCCAAAAGCCTAGCAAAGAGGAGTGTGGCTTTTTAGGAAGACCTGCAGAGGTCGGAAAGCTGCTTGAAACTCAGGTGTGTGGCACCAGACTGCTGAGAAAAGAGCAGTTGGATGAGCACAGCTTCGAGCTGCTGTGAGCTGGCTCAGCTCTGCTGACCTCCTGTAAACCACAGAGGAGAACTGGTTTGGGGCTGGGGGTGGGGGGTGGGGGGGAAGAATAAGTTTCTTTTCAAATAAGAAGTGAGAAAACTGAGCTGCTTAACAAAGGGAGCTAAAAAAATACCCCCCCACACCCCACCAACCTCTGAGCACTGGCCAGGCTCCACCTGGTTACATCAAACCAGCCCCTACATAGCTCAAAATCCACTCATGCTTTAATCTCTGCTCCAGTCCACAGTGCCCTGGGATGCTGCCCAGTGAGATGCACTCCCTGGCAATAAGCTGAGCAGCCACCACAAAGCCCTTAAGGAGACCTTGATGTGGCTTTTCAAACACCCCCCACACCCCTACCCCAAACCCTCAACTGCCAAAGCTCAGCGATGGCTTTTAATATTATTTCTCCCTCCCAGCAGATGTTTTGGGAGGACTGAAGCTTGGGCAAACACTCTGCAGACTTGGAGGGTGTTGGTTCTGGGGGCCTGATTCTCATTTACATGAAGCTGCTTTTGCAGTTCTCAGGCTTGGGAGAGCAAAACAAAAACCAAATCCTGTGCAAATAAAGTGTTTGCAAGAGGAATTTAGGCAAAGAGACTCTTAGCAGGAGTGAAAATCAGGCAGAAGAGGGTGATAAGCCCTGTGAGGAGAGGCTGAGGTAGCTGGGGGGGTGCAGCCTGCAGCAGAGGAGGCTCAGGGCAGAGCTGATTGCTGCCTGCAGCTGCCTGCAGGGAGGCTGGAGCCAGCTGGGGTTGGGCTCTGCTGCCAGGCAGCCAGGGACAGAAGAAGGGGACCCAGGCTGAAGCTGTGGCAGGGCAGGCTCAGGCTGGATGTGAGGAGGAAGTTGCTGGCAGAGAGAGTGATTGGCACTGGAATGGGCTGCCCTGGGAGGTGGTGCAGTGCCCATGGCTGGAGGTGTTGCAGCCAAGCCTGGCTGGGGCACTGAGTGCCATGGTGTGGTTGGTTGGGCAGGGCTGGGTGCTAGGTTGGGCTGGGTGAGCTTGGAGCTCTCTGCCAGCCTGCTTGGTTCTATGATTCTATGATTTAGCACCAAGAGCTTTGATTGGCCTTGTCCCAGTTTCAGACCTGGAAACTTCCTGGTTGGTTAGGTTGGATTTGGTGATCCTGAGGATCTTTTCCAACCTGGATGATTCTGACCTCTCAGAACCATTTGGAGCCTTGTGCACCCTAATCATACCTGGACAGACAAGGAGGAAGCAACCTCAGCCCTCAGTTCAAAAGGAGAACATCAGAGAGAGAACTTCCATGGTTTTGAGCTCTGGGAGCCCAGAGGAGGGGAAGAGAGGAATGAATGTGTTTTTTTCCAGGCTTTGAGGCATTTCCTCCTCTGGTGCTACTGAAGCTGGGCACGACACAAGTGGTGACAGTTTATCTGGAGATGCTGCTGTCTTCTTTGAGAGGGGCTGATGCTGTTTATCTGCATCTTGTCTGCAAAATCAGGTGTCCACAACACAAATCCTCAGTGCTGTCAGCATGGTGGGGTGTTTAGTGTGGAGAAAGGCAGGCTTCCAGGTCTGGGAGATGCTGCTCCTTGCTCCAAAAAGCTGTGATAGTGGAAGGGAAACCATCCCAGTTCTAAATGAAAATCCTTTTCCACCCAGAACTCCATGCAGGGCAAGTCAGAAAATACTCAAAGCCTTACAACAACTTTTAGCCACAGCTCACCTTCAGGGGAGAGGATTCAGCCACCTCCATGGGCAGCCTGTTCCAGTGCTTGAGAGCCCTTTTAGTGAAGCAGTTTCCTCTGCTCCCCAACCTAAACCCCACTTGGTGCAACCTGAGCTCATTCCCTCACTTGCTAGGGAGAAGAGACCAACCTCCACCTGGCTCCAACTTCCTTTTGAGGTGTTGCTGAGAGCTCTCCTCTCAGCCTCCTCTGCTGAGAGCAATGAGGTCTCCCCTCAGCTTCCTCTTCTCCAGATTAAGCAGCTCCCAGTTCAGAGAATCACAGAATTAAGCAGGTTGGAAAAGACCTCACTGAGTCCAACCTAACCCTTCTGATTAACTAACCCCTGGCACTAAGTGCCTCACCCAGCCTCCAGTGCCTCATCCAACCTCCAGTGCCTCACCCAGCCTCGTTCAGACCCTTTGCCAACTTCCTTGCCCTTCTCTGCATCAACTCCTGCCCCTCAACATCCTTCTTGGAGTGAGGGCCCCAAAACTGAGCACAAAGTTGAACACTCATCTCCTGCTGAGCCAGAGTTTAGCTGAACTGTGCCAGTTGCTCTCCACCAGCTCTGAAATGAGTGTGGGTGGCTGGACTGGATGAGAACATGTGGGGTAAGCACCTAAAGTTAGCAGAGATGAGTCCCTCTGGTCAAATCTGCTGATGGATTTGCTGGTGCTGCTTGTTCTCATGTAAAAGGCATTGGGCTATTAGTATCACAGGCAGCCACTTGAAGTCCTAAAGCACTACATGCTCACCTGCTTGCTTTTCCTCTCCAGATACGTCCTGGAAGGAGTAAGCAGCACTAAAGGCAGAGGAGCAGGTGGCCCAAACAGCCCCCACAGCCAAGTGGTTGGGGTTTCACCTTTTAAGTGGTGGGGTTGACTTGGAGAGGGTGAGGCACTTTTTAGGATGCCAGGTGGTGATAGGACTAGGGGGGATGGAGCAAAACTGGAAGTGAGTAGGTTTGGGCTGGATGTTAGGGAGAAGTTCTTCACCATGAGGGTGGTCAGACACTGGAACAGGCTGCTCAGGGAGGTGGTGGAAGCCTCATCTCTGGGAGTTGTTAAGGCCAGGCTGGATGTGGCTCTGGTAGCAATCTGATCTAGTGTGAGGTGTCCCTGCCCCACGGCAGGGGGGTTGGAGCTGAGATGATGCTGGAGGTCCCTTCCAACCCTGGCAGTTCTGTGATGCTCTGATTCTCTGAAATGAGCTCACCCCCAAAAAGAAGGAGGAGATTTTACCTCCACAGAACTCCACCTCTCCAGCTGCCATGAAGCTTGGTCCTTTGCCTGTAGCCATGAGAGGACACAGTGCAGCTACTGGGGCAGGACTTCTGCCCTCAGCTTCTCTCTGCAGCTGCTCTGGGGGCTGCTCCAGCCACCTCAGAGCCCCACATCTGGCACAACAGCAACGACCTCTTCCTGCAGATCTCTCTGCTGCCATCCCCTCCTGTGTCTTACAGCCAAGCCTGACAGCTCCCAGCAGTCCCTCCTCACACACCGACCCCCCCTCTGCTGCAGCTCTTCTCTCCAGCTCTCTTAACCCCAGTAAATCCTGCTCTGCCCCTCCAGCCAGCTGCAGCCTGAGTGCTCAGTGCTTTGTGAAGTGACCCAACAGCTGGGCAAACCCCTGCCATTCATCTTGCTGCAGAGGACCAGGCTGTGCTCCGGGGGATGGAGAGGTGACCATCTTTGTCATCCTCCTGACACAGCTGCTTTTTTTTCCAAGCCAAGCCAGCAGCCTGGGCTCAGATTCCTGCTTTGCCATTTTTCTCTCTATGAAATGCCACAAACTGACAGGAGATCTCAGTTACTCTGAGCTTTCAAAGCCTCAGCCAGCTCCTCTGCAGCCAAGAGCACTTGTTGAGGAAAGGGAAATCAATATGATGAGAGCAGCAGGCAAGTGTGGGTTGAAGAGAGAGCAGCTGAAAGCCTTTCAGCCTGGGCTCCTGTTGCCTTGGCCTGTGTCTTCTATCATGTTCCCACCATGGTGAACAAGGGTGGCACAGGTAAAAATGCTGGCAGAGAGGGAGAGAGGCAGCAGAAGTCTGAACTCTGTGAGTGGGGTTTGTTAGTGAAAAGGTATCACAACCTCTCCCCCTCCTTCCAGCCCTTGTCCCTTGTACCAAGTGCTGCTGCCCCACAGCAATCACTGAGCTCTCCCTGATGTGACATAGACACAGCCAAGGCCAGCACCTGACTGTGTGGCTGCAAATCACAGAACCAAGCAGGTTGGCAGAGAGCTCCAAGCTCCTCCAGCCCAACCTAGCACCCAGCCCTGCCCAACCAACCACACCATGGCACTCAGTGCCCCAGCCAGGCTTGGCTTCAACATCTCCAGCCATGGGCACTGCACCACCTCCCTGGGCAGCCCATTCCAGTGCCAATCACTCTCTCTGACAACAACTTCCTAACAACATCCAGCCTAGACCTCTCCTGGCACAGCTTGAGGCTGTGTCCCCTTCTTCTGTTGCTGGCTGCCTGGCAGCAGAGCCCAACCCCACCTGGCTACAGCCTCCCTGCAGGCAGCAATGAGCTCTGCCCTGAGCCTCCTCTGCTGCAGGCTGCACCCCCCCAGCTCCCTCAGCCTCTCCTCACAGGGCTGTGCTCCAGGCCCCTCCCCAGCCTTGCTGCCCTGCTCTGGGCACCTGCCAGCACCTCAGCAGCTCTCTGCAATGGAGGAGCCCAGAACTGGACACAGCACTCAAGATGGGTCAAATCAGAGGTCAGTGAGTGTGCCATGGCTTCCACATGTTTCATGCCAAGGGGAGAGCTGGAGGTTGCCAATGGCCTTCAGACCAGTGCAGAATTGATCTCTACACTCAATTCCCTACTTCTTTTCTTTCACCCAGTCAGCTCCACAGCATGTCTCATAAATCTCTGTTTCCAAAGGATCACAGCCTGGTGGCTTATCTCTGGTATGTGCTACCCCATGTTTTCCCCACTCATGGCATATTAGCCTCACACAGGTGGGGAGAAATCCAAATAAACATTATCAAACAAGGGCATCAAATATTTAGTGTAGAGGTTTCTGAGTGCTTGAGGATGAGTGGGACTGTTTAGATATCAGATGTTCTCCTGCCAGGTCAAATGAAGCACTGCTGAGTAATGGCTGAGTTCCCCCAACCACCTTTGGCCATCAGTGCATTATCACCCCTGCCCTTTAACTTTCTGTCCAGGGCAAGAATCACTTTCTTAATCCAACATCTCAGCCTAAAGCTGTTGCAGCTGAGACAGGGGATTGTTTACAGAAGGTGCTGGCTCCCTCCCCTCCACCTGGTTTCTGTCTGGGCCACGCTGTTAGGGATGAGGGCAATACATCATTTATCTTGGCCTCATTTCACAGGCAGGTCCTGCTGTCACTGTGCTGTTGGTGTCTGGAGGTGCAGCATCCTGATAAGCACATTCTGCTCTCCTTTGGGGAGCAGCCTCCCAGCAGCCAGCAGATGATCTGTGCTCTGCCTGATACCCCCCTGGTGCACAGAGTGCTGCAGGACATGGGTCCAGCTGGCAGGAGTTTATGCAAAAGGGTCAAGTGGTTCTTGTGTTCAAGGGACCAACAGATATTAAATGTTGGGGGGATTCTTTCTCTTCTCCTTTGCTTTTTCCCCCCCCCCCTTCCCTTCCACTTTTCCCCACCCATTCTAGGAAAAAGGCTGGAGGGAGCAATGGGAAACTGTTCAAATCTTGAGGTTGATTTGAACCCTGCTGCCAGGCAAATAAAAGGAGTTCTTGGCTTGGGAAGGGGCTTAGGGTTTCAAAAGCAAATGAGCAAGCAGCTCTGTAAAGATGGACATTTAAAGTGGCTGCTGTTAGAAGCAGCACAAGCAAGAAGCAGCACAAGCAAGAAGCAGCACAAGCAAGAAGCAGCACAAGCAAGAAGCAGCATCCTTGCTGTAGAATTAGAGACTGGTATGGGTTGGAAGGGACCTTTCCAGCCCCCCTGACAAACACCATCCACATCACAGAACCATAGATTGGTTTGGGTTGGAAGGGACCTTAAAGATTATCCAGTTCCATCTCCCCTGCCATGGGCAGGGACCCCTCCCACTAAACCAGCTTGCTCAAGGCCCCATCCAGCCTGGCTTTCAGCACTCCCAGGCTTGGAGCTTCCACAACTTCTCTGGGCAACCTATTCCACTGCCTCACCACGTTCCTAGGAAAGAGTTTCTTCTTCATGCCTCACCTAAAGCCAGCTCCTTCCCCTCTGAAGCTGTTACCCTTGTTCTGTCACTCCATGCCTTTGTAGCAAGTACCTCTCCAGCTCTCCTGCAACCCCCTTCAAATCCTGGCAGGCTGCTCCTGGAGCCTTCTCTTCTGCAGGCTGAACAGTCCCAACTCTCTCAGTCTGCCTTCACAGGGGACTGAGACCATCTGGTGACACAGTGAGGGAGGAGGAGAGGAAATGTTGGGCACAGAGGTTTGCAATGTTTCTAAACCTCCACTCTGAGGGGCACAAAGCAGCCTTGAAGTGATGTGTGCCAGGGAGGAGGTGTCCTTGTGGTCTCCTCTCAGCATCCTCTTCTCCAGATCACATAATCCAAATCCCCTCAGCCACTCCTCATAAGGCCTCTTCTCCAGACCCTTCTCCAGCCTTTCCTGTGTCTGAGATTCTCCTACACCCTCACCACTCCATTGTAAGTCCAAACAGTTGTGGTACAGTCGCAGTTTCTGAGTCATCCACCGAAGAACAGTTCACAGTAGGTGGAGTGATGCCAATTACACCAAGAATCAGGGCCCCCCAGCTGCCAAGGGGGTACCACTGTTTTGGTTGTAGCTATCTCCATCTCAGCTGCTTGCCCAGAAACCCTTTCCTGCCAGCAGAGATCCAGTCAGTGAAGTCAGTGAAATCTAGAGGCTGATTGACCTGACCAGACTTGACCTTCTCTAGGGACAGATGGATGATGCCTTGGACTCAGCTCTCTCCACACCACAGCTTCAGTGATTAGGAACTGAAACCAGCCCAGACAGAGGTGATGTTGTTTAACCAAGGGAGTGCTGCCCTTGCTGTCTGAGGCTGCTGGAGACAGCAGTGCAGAGCACAGATGTGCCAGGTTCATAAGTTGATTAGTTCTTAGTTCAAGAGGCCCTTAAGGACCAGTTCCTGGAGGCTCTTCCACTCTGCCAGCTCTAAGGTCCAGCAAAGCCTCCAGTTTGATGAAGTGCTCAATCCTGCAAGGCCAGAGAGAGCAATGTAGTCTCTCCTCAGTCTCTTTAGGGTGCAGAAATCTCTCCTCACATCCAATCTAAACCTCCCTTGGTGCAACTTGAGGCCACTTCCAGTCACTTACCACTTGGGAGAGCAGCAAACACCCACACTTAGCCCCCCTTGATCAGAAGAAAAGAGCTGCCTGTCAGTTCCTAAAACAGAGGTGGGCACCAGAGCTGCCTCTACTGCTCCTGAGCTGAGATAAAGCCCTTTTGTACCTGGAGAGGGGGGGGAAGTGGGATATTAGAAGCACACCTTTCCTTCTGAAAGCTCAGGTGAAATTGGGCTAAAAGCTGGAAAGGATGGGGGGGCTCTAAGTATGTTTAAAATGTTATCTGCTCTTTCTCAAACATGTCTTTCCAGCTCAGGTATTTACAGGCTGATAACCTTTTGGTCCCAATGGTGCTAGAGACTTTGTGCCTTGTATTTCAGGGCTGATAAGCAACTGAAAGATGTGGAAGCCTCCAAGAAACCTTCTGATGAGAAAAGAAAACCCCAACCCCCACCAATTCTACACCACCATCACCTCCTCCGAGGGATTTTTTTTTTCCCCCATGGGTTATGGGGCTGGAAATTATTTGCTGTAGGAAATCTTTTGCCCTCGAAGAATGTAGGAAGGAGAAAGACCTATGGAGGACTGCTGGAGGGAGGGGGGGCGGGGGGGGAAGAGGAGGAGGCACAACTGCTTTTGTTATTCAAAGGTTTGGTTTTTGTTCTCCCTTTGATCTGCCACTCTTGGAGATTCCTTCCTATCAGCAGATCAAGGAGGATTTTTATCTCGCTGGGAGCCTTTGCCTGTGTGCTGTTATTTTTTATTAACATCTCTTCTTCTTTTTGGTTGTTTTGCAGGAATATCAGGACGAGCTTCACAGCCTTCTCTGGCTGCTTTGGCTTGCAGGGAATGAGCAGAGAGAAAGAAAAATCCCTCTATGGTTTTGGAGTCTCAAACGAGTCAGTGAGTGAATGTGCTTGGAATGCTTACCCCTCACAACCCTTCTATGCAGCGGTGTGGGCACAGCATAGAAGATTCAGTCAGAAGGATGAAAATGAGCAATGTTGGACACAGGAGAACAAGGAGGACACAGAACCAACACAACGAGGAACTGTTGGAGTGGGCCCAGATGAGGCTGCAAAGATGATCTGAGGGCTGGAACACCTCTGCTGCACCTAGGCTGTGGCCAGCCTGATCTAGGGTAGGGTGTCCCTGCCCACACAGGGGGAGATGGAATTGGATGATCCTTCTGGTCCCTTCCTATTTGAAGGGAGGCTGTAGCCAGGTGGGGTTGGGCTCTGCTGCCAGGCACCCAGCAACAGAAGAAGGGGACACAGCCTGAAGCTGTGGCAAGGCAGGCTCAGGCTGGATGTGAGGAGGAAGCTGTTGTCAGAGAGAGTGATTGGCACTGGAATGGGCTGCCCAGGGAGGTGGTGCAGTGCCCATGGCTGGAGGTGTTGCAGCCAAGGCTGGCTGGGGCACTGAGTGCCATGGTGTGGTTGGTTGGGCAGGGCTGGGTGCTAAGTTGGGCTGGATGAGATCAAAGATCACATTGGGTGCTTCTGTGCTCCACAACCTCCGTGGACAACCTGTGTCAGGGTCTCACCACCCCCAACCTGTGCCAGTGTCTCACCATCTTCACTGCAAAGAACTCCTTCCTAACATCCAGTTTCAGTCTCCCCTCTGCCAGTTTAAATCCATTACCTCTTCTCCTGTCATTACCAGACCTTGTCAATAGTCCCTCCCCAGCCTTTCTGTAGCCCACTTGAGATCCTGGAAGGCCACTTCAAGGTCTCCTCCTCGAAGCCTTCTCTTCTCTAGGCTGCAGAGCCCCAACTCTTGTAGCCTGTTCTCATAGCAGAGGTGTTCCAGCCCTCTAAGCATCTTGGTGGCCCTGGTTCTATGATAGTATCTAGTCACAGACTGGAGACCAAGTGAATTATTGACACCAGGTTCCCATGCCTCAAAATGAGAGAGGGAAGGAAACCTTGGCAGGGTGACACTTCCCCTGCCATGAATGAACACAAGGGCTCATGCTCCCAGGGCCTCTTGCTGGCACCTTTCACAAGCTCTGCATTTAATGCACAAGAAGGAGAGGGTCTCCAGGGAGCTCAGCAGCTCTGAATTTACTGCCAGCAACATCAGCAGTCTTGGCTTGATGCTGTCAAGCTCTGATCACTGCCTTAAGTTTTGATGTTCAAGCGGCTGGTACAAGCCAAATTTTATGAACCTGAGTTTTAAAGTTGTGCAAAGGTCTTCAGAAGGAACCAGTTTTAGGCTGTGAGCCTGTTGAAATGATGCAGATAGTGACCTGAAATCCTCTTGCTCTTGCAGAGGCAGAGCCCAGAAGGCACTTGGATGCTGAGCAGATCCTTTGCAGGCATCAGATGCATCAGTTTAGTGCCACATATCCTTGTGCTTCCCTGAATGTTGCTCCTTGCTGAGAGATGACAACCACTAAAGACAGCTGATATGTTGTGCTTCATCTGGAATGGAGTCCAGCCCAGCAGGGTACTGAAGCCTTGGCACAGCAGCAGTTAAGCAAGCCAGATGAGGTTCCACTCATACCTTTCATAGCCAAGACTCTGCAATTGATTTATGTCCAGTGCTGATGATGACAGAAAAGTGCAGGCTGGCTCAAACAGGCCTCTCAGTGTATTTCATGTATGGCTGGGCAAAGCTGAACACAGCAGGTCAAAGACATCACAAAAATCCAGGTCCTCAATAAATACCCACTTCTGCAGCTTGCTGGAAGGCTGCAGAAGGGTATCACCCTCACCAGCTTGGCACTGCCTGCAAGCTCCAGTTCCCTGCTCTCAGGCTCTGCCCACGCTGTGCAACACCAGCCAGCTGACCTCAGACCACCTCTGACAGCTGTTCAAGTGCCAGCTGACCTCAGACCACCTCTGACAGCTGTTCAAATGGACCTTGCCCAAACTGGCCTGGAAAAGGTTCAGGCCACCCACCTCCTGCAGGCAGAGCTTGCTGCCAGCAACAGAGGCAGCTGGGAATGGCTCAGCTTGACTGTCATGTCCATGGGAAAAGGTAGATGGGCTTGGTCCAACTTACCTGAGGAATATCAGCAGCATGGTCAAGAAGGCCAACAGCATCCTGGCCTGGATCAGCAACAGTGTGACCAGCAGGACCAGACATGTCCCCCTGTATTTGGCACCTCAAATCCTGGGTTCAGTTCTGGGTTCAGATTGGGCAGGGCTGAGTGCTAGGTTGGGCTGGATGAGCTTGGAGCTCTCTTCCAGCCTGCTTGGTTCTACAACTCTATGAAAAACAGCCTTTTATTCCCCATTTTGCCATGGGGATAACACACTGAAAGAGAGAGTGGCAGGGAAATAATTTTGGAGGGCAGCAACCTCCCCATTTTTTTTCCCCTGGGGGAAGCTAAGTGAGGAAATATTTGATCCTTTGGGAACTGCAGAAGTGGATCTGGGTGGCTCAAAGGGAAGGACTTCCACTTTCTCCCTCTTTTCTCACCATTTCAGCAGAGGATATTTGCAGCTGGACAGGGAATGAGGAGAACTGGGGGAGTCCAAGCCCGGGGGAGCAGCAGGTCCCAGCGCTGAGGGAACCTCCTGAGCTCCCCAAGGCTCCTCTGAGGGGGGGTCCTGAAATTGCAGCGGGGCTGAGAACAGCTCGAACCTGTCTTCAGTTGAGCCCTTTGGTAAGGAGCATCCACACAGCTTGAAACAGTGGATCTGGGAGTGTTTGATGGGGAAAATTCCTGGTTGCCTTTGAAATGTGGGAGCTGGGGGGAGTTTGTGAGCTCCTTCCCTCCGTCAGTCGGCATCTAAATGCGAATTGGCTCGCAGGTTGCACAAACAATTCAAGTGTCGTTAAGAAGCAGTTTTCACCTCTGCCTTGCTCTAATGACCGGTTTAAGCTCAGCGTTTCCGCCGCGCTGAGATGCGCGCAAATTCCGCCACCCTATCCCACACCAACCCGAGCGAAAGGGGAAAATTCCCATCGGGAAGAGAAGGGAATTTCCAGCCTTGCTCTTTTTTTTCCTCCCCAGCAGTGCCAAAACCTTCAGGTGGGTCAAGTTCAGAGCACCTCACAAACAGGAACATTTCGTGGCAGTGATTGAAAATTACTCCAAGACATCATTAATGTCCTCGGGGTTAAAATCCTCCCCAACCCCCCTCTTTTTGTCCTTTGCATGCAAATGTTCTCACCTAAATTAAGGAAATTTGGAGGGAAAAGCTCTTTTTTTGGTCTTTGTTTTGATGTTTCGAGCTGGCAAGAAGAAAGGACTCTCTGAATGCAACAGAAGTTAGAGAAACAATTTGTTTTAGTGAGGTTTTTCTTTTGTGATCAGAGCTTCTGTAGCTGAAATAAGCAGCAGTTTTTTCCTTCTGCTAACGCTTTTTCCTCGCTGGTTTTTCCCCTCATCATTTTTCCCCATCATTAGCTGTCTCACCCCAAAAGCTTGTGAAGAGGTGGCAAGGGGGGAGGAAAAAAACAGGAGGCAGTCCAAGCATCCAGTGTTGAGCTGGGAGAGGGAAACGCAAAGCGAATGATTAGGGCAGAGATGAAGAATGGAGAAATTAAACAACGGCAACGGCAGGAGAGGTTTTTCACAAGGTAAGAGTTCCCAGAGGGAATCTTTTCCTACATGAAGATTTCCAGGAGTTCAGATTTCCAAGAGGTGAGATTTCCACAGGGTAAAATTGCCACAAATTAAGATTTTCACAGGTTACATTTTCCACAAATTAAAATCTCCATGAATGAAGATTTCCACAAGTTTTCCACAAATTAACATCTCCACAAATTAAGATCTCCACAAGTTAAATTTTCCGTGAATTAAGATGTCCACGAGTTTTCCACAAATGAATATCTCCTCAAGTTAAGTTTTCCACAAGTTAAGTTTTCCATGAATTAAGATCTCCACAAGTGAAGATCTCCACAAGTTAAGTTTTCCACAAATTAAGATCTCCACAAGTTCAGATTTCCACAGATTAAGTTTTTCCACGAAATAGCATTTCCATTGAACTAACTCCTTAGGGAAAGCCCAGGAGAACCTTGTGACATTCTCCATCCTTCCCCCTCCTTCCTCCCCCTCTTTTCTTTTCATTCCTCCTGAAACCCAAAGGTTTGTTTTTCGCCACTTCTCCAGGCTGTTCAGCCAACACGGACCGTGATAACCTCCACAATGTGATAGCCATTAACAAATCCGTTAATCACATCGGATTAGTTTTAGGGCCACTAACCGGGAGCTCACCTTCCTCCCGTCTGCTCTGCAGACACCTCCTCGCCCGTGGTTGTTTGACAATCCTGTGCGAAAGAGCTGTGGGACCTCACATTTCCCCTTCGGCTGAGACTCTCTGCCCAGCACAGGGCTGCAAACATTCCCCCAAAGTTCCCTCCCGCAGAAGTTCTTGCCGTGGGCTCTGGGGACAGTCCCTGTCCTCCCGGGAACCTTTCGGCTCTCAGGTGGAAGTTTCTAACCCCCAAAACTCTCTGGAAATCCTCTCAGGCATTTTGTAAAGTTCCCTCACAGATACCAGGTGCCCCAAAATAAGTCTGCCCGCTTTTAACAGAGACCCAACACCCTGGGTAGGGGCAAATTCGGCTCCCACCGAATTCCTGAGACAGCTCTCTGGGACCGCTCCCAGACGGTCTTTGATCCTTCGGGCACCTCACAGCATCGGCTGCAGAGCCTGGTATGGAGCCACTTATTTCCCCTGGATCAGCTTCGAGTTTGCATTGCGGCTCTGCAGCACACACACGCGAGGTCTGCGACAAACCTCTTTGCACTGTTCCTGGCTTACATCGAATTTGGATTCACTTTTCCGACCAGAGGCTTTCAAAACAGCATTTGGTAGCTGTTGCTGCAGGAAATTTCAGCTTGCTGTTAGCTAAAGCCATCTGCCCTGGCATGGCTTTAGGCAGAAACACATCAGCCTCAACTTGACTCATTTTAGGCGTTAATCCCTTGCCATGGGATATACTTTTACTTCCAAAGCATATGTATATAAAATATATAATAGGTAATATACATATGTGTGTGTGATTTATATTTCAGGTCATTTATTTCTTTCCCTTCCTTCCTCCCTCCCTCCCTCTCTTTCTTTCTTTCTTTCTTTCTTTCTTTCTTTCTTTCTTTCTTTCTTTCTTTCTTTCTTTCTTTCTTTCTTTCTTTCTTTCTTCCTTCCTTCCTTCCTTCCTTCCTTCCTTCCTTCCTTCCTTCCTTCCTTCCTTCCTCTCTCTTGTTCTCTCTCTCTCTTTCTTTCTCTTGCCTCCTTCCCCTTTCTCTCTTCCTTCCTTCCTTCCTTCCTTCCTTCCTTCCTTCCTTCCTTCCTTCCTTCCTTCCTCCCTCCCACCTCCCCTCCCTCCCTCTCTCTTTCACCCTTCCTTTCTGCCTTTCTTTCCTGCTTGCTTGCTTCCTTCCTCCCTTCCTCCCTCTCTCTCTTTCTTTCCTTCTTGCTTCCTTCCTCTCTCTCTCCTTCCCTCCCTCCTTCTCTTTTGCCCTTCCTTCCTGTCTTTCTTGCTTGCTTCCTTCCTCCCTCTCTCTTTTTTTCTTGCTTCCTTCCTTTCTCCCTTACTTCCTTCCTCCTTCCCACCCTTTCTCCTCTCCTTCCTCCCTTCCTTTCTCCTTTCCATACCTCCTTCCTCCCTTCCCTCCTTCCCTCCTTCTTTCCCTTCTCCCTTCTCTCCTTCCTTCCCACTCTCTTTGTCTTCCTATCCCTTTTCCCCTCCACTTCAGCTCCATGCTTGCACTAAGCTTGCAGAGTTGTCCCTTGTCACACAATTTCCCCCTCCACCCCCCGGGCAGAATAAACGTCCATGAACTATCCACCCTCCCAGCAGGGCTGACCTGTGCTCCCTGCACTGAAAACCAGCTCCTGCCTCTCTCAGCCTTTCCTCCCCGGCCCAGAGCCTTTCTTTTCTCTCTTTTTTTTTTGTCTGTGTATGTCTTTCTTAACCCCAAATAATTTTTCACAGCAGCCTCCTGGCTGGGGGTGCTGAGTGCTGGCCTTGGTCCGGGCTTGGCTGGGCTGCAGAGACCCAGGTTTGACCCCATCCCTTGGTCCTCAGGCCAAGCTGAGCCCATCTTTGGGTGAATTCATTTCAGGCTGAACTTTGAGTGAACCTGAGCCCGAGGGGAAGGGAACCCAACAGAGCAAGGCTGACAGAGGCAAGTTCTTAGCAAACCCATCAGCCTGAGTAAATATTGAAGGAGTCCACGTGAAGGCTGGGGCTGAAATGGAGCTGTCAGAGCAGTGTAAACTGAACGGATAGGTGAGGCCTCTGAAGAGCAAGGAAACATTTTTGTACACTCACTTCTGCAATTGTTCCTTCCACCCAAGCCCTTTGCCCCAGACCTCATTTCACCTGCCTGAGAGGCTAAAGCAGCCCTGGAGCGGAGGAGCGCTGAAATATCTGTGTTGGTGGAAGCAAGTGGCCTCAGGGCAGAGGGGTGGATGAGAGGACAGCACCGCGGGGTGACCCTTTCTGTCTGCTGAGACAGGAGAAGACAGAAGACAGCAGGTGAGAGATTCCTGACTTAAATGCAGGTAACCTACACAGCATCAATCCTGCAGAATAAATAATGTTTGATACAAACACAAGTGAAATAGATTGGCCAAAAACATAGGCAATCCAAACCAAAACATATATCCACCTCCCAGACCCCAGCTTCACCACGCTGCCAGGGCTGTGGGGCAAGAGGAGTTCCTAGGGATAGGGAAAGGCTCTTGGATGTGCAGGATCTCCAGTGGGGACCCGAGGGATCACTTACCCCTCAGATCAGTGCTTTTCTTGTGACTGCAAATCTTTTGCCTGATTCTGCAGGGATTTTAGTGACACCTAAGTGTGCATTCAGGTCAAAATGTTGCAAGAAAACACAGCAGGCATGAAAACTGCTCCTGCTTTACCTGATTTGAGGGTGTATCAACTTCATCAGCAACACATTTATGCAGAAGCAGGTGCATGGTCACCTTGCTGCCTCACAGAAGGTGGCTCAAACTCTGCTACAGTTCTGACTCACTGTGTAGGGGAAACATCTTGTCCTCATCCTGCTCTGGTTCTACCAAGAACCAGGGAAGGACTGGCTCCCTGACCAATTTTCCTCTGTGAAACGAATTTGGAGAAACCCAGAAGGTTTTCACCCCTCTTCACCTCCACTTCAAGGCGTCAAAGGCTTTTAGAGGGCAACAATAGCCACAGTACAGTCACTGGAGGGGGAGAGGAGGGGGATGAGAGGAGTGTCACCAGCCAGAGACCCCCAGGAAGGCTTCACACCTTCAGAGCCAAGAGGCTCCAGGAGCAGTGTTAATAGCAGGCAGCAAAGTGGAGTTGAAAGTAAGGAGGTCTTCAGGGGATGATGATGATTATTATTATTATTTAATAGAATGTCCTCTTCTGAGATCAAAAGGGCCTCACCTCGTGAGAACAAATGCTCTAGGGAGAAGAGAAACATTTGCCACCAAGGGATGAGGAACAGATGGCCCCAGAGGAGCTGCCACCAGGCCAGAGCTTTGGGTGTGCTCCTTGAGCCTGCTCAGGGAGCAAAAACCAGCCAGAGGGGCTCTGGTGTCCCTTCCCTGTCCCCTCCTCCCGCAGAGGGACAACAGTTCCAACACCACTGCTGCCATTCATCATTTACACGGTTAGGTTCCTTTAACTGGGAATTTCCCCTTCCTTTGGGATATTAAAAGAATAAATCTCCATTAAGACTTGGCTTTGTGTGTGAGTGGTCAGGGGGACCCGACTGATTCTCCCGCTCATGAAAAATGCAGAACCGAGGACCCAGGGCCAGGCACGCAGGGTGAAAATGGGAATAAACCCACGGGTTAGCAACAGCCACATCGCTGAGCGTCACTTCTGTCAGACAAAGGAGCCTGGGAAGACCTCGTATTCATGGCAAACCCCCACCTATTGCGACAGCGCTGTGTGTCGAGAGGGATTTTTGAGGGGAGGGGCACGCTGCAAAGCCTCCTGTGTGCCTGTGGAATCCGCATGGATGTGCTGCGGCTAAGAGCACGAACTCCTATCCCGATGGATGCCCAGGTACCTGTGTGGGTCCTAAAGCACCACTTTTATCCACTTCCCCCTAGCTGTGGCGAGGGACACGGATGCCCTTCAGGTGTCCCTCACCACAGCAGCTGCCACCAGCTGGGTGACATCCCCTTCCAAGACGTGGTGGCCTTTCCAGCCGGCTCCTGCTTCCCAGCGGTGAGGTTCGGACTCTGAAGACAAAAGGGAGCGTGAGAAACTTGGAGGGAGAGCTGGGGTAGGGGCAGTGAAGAAGAGATGAGCTGTGTGCGGTGATGGTTGTTAAGAGAAAAGAGAGCTGGGCAGAGCGAGGGACCCCGGAGGGGGTTACATATGTAAGGGAGCATCCGCATCGCCTCTGCCAACTCTTCCGGAGACTCTCTTTGAGTTTCAAATGGGAGCTGGGAGCCTTTGTTGTGCCCGACACACTGACACATCAGGACCCTCCTTGTTGTCCCGGTATTTCTGCTCTCCCCAGTTTTCACCGGGGGGGGTGAGGAGGGATGTCGGGGTGTTTCATCCCTGCCCTCTTCACCTGGAAATGAGAGGGGCTCCGACCCCTTGCTCCGGACAGAGCAGTGCCCGGAGGCATAAGAAAACCTCAGTTCAGATCCTTCAGCTTTCTGAAGCACAAGGCCCTCTTCCGAGGAGCTTCAATCACACAGGTTCAGCCAAACCCTCAGTCGCCTCGATTCAAGGAGTAACTTAAACCAAGCTGGCCGACACCCAACAGGTTAGAAAGTCAGGCTGGCTGCCTGCTTTCCCTCCCCCTCCTTCCCTCTCCCGATGTTTTGCAAACCGCTGGTGTAACCAAATCCCCTTTTCACCTTTTCCCCTTTGGGGTTTTATTTTTTTTCCTCCTTATCTCTGAGCTAATTGGACACTCAGAAGCCTTTTCTCTGCAGCAACAGAGGTGTATTAGATGGGGGGAGCTGGTATCGCTGGGGAAAAGCGATGCTCTGTCGCCCAGGGACTCTCCCCCCCCCAAAAAAGAAATTGTTTCGGCTGGAAAAGACCTCTTAGATCAAGTCCAACCATCAAACTAACAGCAACATGCTCACTAAACCCTGTCCCCAACTACCATGTCCACACGTTTCTTGAACACCTCCAAGGGTGGTGACTCCACCACCTCCTTGGGCAGCCGACTCCAATGCCTGACCACTCTTGCAGCAAAGAATTTTTTCCTAACATCCGACCTAAACCTCCCGTGGCACAATTTCAGGCCATTTCCTCTCTTTGTCACTTGTTCTCTGGGAGAAGTGACCGATCCCCACCTCGCTCCAATCTGCTTTCGGGGAGTTATAGACAGCAATGAGGTCTCTTCTTAGCCTCCTCTTCTCCGGAAGAGCCAGCCCGGGGCCGTAGGGTGCTGCGGGGCTCGGCTGCAGCCGCAGCAGGTACTCTGCTCTTTCTTCTCTTCACTTCAAGCCCCCACCGAAGAGATTTGCAAATTTGACGAAGCCAGAACAATAGTTGCTCCTGGCAGCCTTCTGTTTACTTGTTTAGAAATCCCAGAGGCGTTTCGAGGTAAAAAGGTCAGAGATGGACCCAAGTTCTCTGCCCCTCTTCCTCCCTCCCTCCTTGCCCGGCCCCAGGATGGCTCTGCCCGGCCACCGGCTCCATCCCTCCGCCAGCAGCTCCCGTGTGGTGTTTATCCTGTAGAAAACACCCTTTCAGGGCTCGCTTTGGGAAGCTAAATGAAGGAAACCAAATTAACACTTCGTTTTGAGTTGGATCAGCCTCACAAAACTGTTCCATATAACCGACACACTCGCTTTGCCCCCACCCCGGTCCCCCCAGTCCTTTGCAGTGAAGCCTCTGATCTTATGAGAAGCAGCTGAAGGAATTGGAGTTGTTGGTTTGGAGAAGAGGAGGCTGAAGAGAGACCTGGATGCTCTCTACAACTCCCTGAAAGGAAGTCGCAGTGAGATGGGAGTTGGTCTCTTCTCCCTAGCATCAGGTGATAGGACGAGAGGAAATGGCCTGAAATTGTGTCAGAGGAGGTTTAGGTTGGATACCAGGGAAAATTTCTGTCCTGAAAGAGCAGTCAGGCACTGGAACAGGCTGCCCAGGGGGATGATGGAGTCACCATCTCCGGAGGTGTTCGAAAAACGTGTGGGCATGGTAGCTGGGGAGACAGTTTAATGACCATGGTGGTGTTAGGTGGAAGGTTGAACTCGATGATCTTAGAGCTCTTTTCTAGCCGAAACGATTCTATGATTCATTAATGCAGATCTGCTTTCGTGGATGATTTTCTGCTTTCATCAGGCCTCATTGCACTACGATGTAGCTCCACGAGGCAGCTCCGTGGTTTAATCCCGTCCCCCGGCCTCGACCCTGCCCATGCCAAGGGGGATGTCGGGCGAGGGGGGGTGGTACACGCAGGATGCAGGGTGGGCCTTTTTGTTTGGGGCTTTTAACAGCAACCGGAGACCTTTTCCTTCCTTCCTCCTCCTCCCTCCGAGCCCGGGCTTTCTCCTCCCCACATTTCCCTGGACGGGAGAGATTTCCATATCCCTTGAAGGATTTGAGTGTGGAAAAAAAAAAAAAGAAAGAAAAGAAAAGGGAAAAAAAAGTCAAAAAGTAAACTTTATTCGAGTGAGGTAGTTTCATTGCGAGATACAGAGCGCGGGGAAGGGAGTGGAGAGGAAATGGGAGAAATCCGATTAAGAAACGGTTCGGGTTTTCCCGCTGACGTTTTTTCCCCTTTCGAACAATCTCGTACCAAAATTGGCGGTGGCTTTCACTTGGTCCTAGCCTAAATTTTCTCGTGGAGAAGGGAAACAATTGAGCTTGAAGTTAAATCATGTTTTTATCGGATTCTGATAAGCCTAAGACGGGTGGAGGAAGCACAAGGAACTGTGCTACTTCGCGCCCGGACTTGAGGCTATCGAGACGGACAATAAATAGCAGCATCAGTGCTTGGCGTTGGCACCACCCCCCCCTCCCCACTCCTCAGCTTTCTCCCCATCCACCTTCACACCTCTACCGCAGCGACCACTGTCCAAAGCAGCCTTCCCCTCATCTCCTTTGCTCTGAAAACACAACTTTCCTCCCACCCCCGCACCAGAGACAGTCGCAGAGCGTGTCGGAAACCCTGTTAAAAGCAGAAATAGTGCAAAAAGAACAGCAGAGGAGTTGGGGTTTGTAGTTGTTAGTTTGTGTCTGGGTCTTTGCAAAGGCCTCCAGCACCTTGGTCCGCTCAGATATGGTTCCAAAATATACAGACATCAAATAAAAGGACAGAATGGGGGATGGGGGAGGGGGGAAATTACCCTCAAACATTTTAGCAGCCTCGCTGGGAGTTAATAAAAACATCGAATGTAGAATTCCTGCGGGTGAAAGTCCTGTGCACCATTTGTGAAAGGAGTGTGGTGGGGAACTAAATTCGTTTTAAAGTTTCTGGAGTCGAAAGTGCAGTTCCTAGAGGGGAGGAATTAAGAGGAGGGAGAGGAGGGGTAAAAACGTCCCTGAGACAAACGCCTATTGCTAAGGGTGTAGGAGGATGCGGCTGCTCCTTTGGAGTCCCAGTGGTTTACCAAGGGTCTATAAATTAAGAGAAATTGCAAGTGGGACAACCAATATCACGCGTGGAGAGAACAGCCAGAGCCCAAGGGAAGCATGGCCTGGCCTCCACGCGTGTGTGTGGACAAGGCTGGGAGCGGAAGCTGCGCGTTCCTGTGTGTCTGGGGGATGGGGAGGATTGCAAGGAGCAGCTGTGCCCCGAGGGCAGCCCCTGGCTGGTCCCTATGTCCCCTCTTTCAGGATGACACGGAGCTCGGGGAGGCCTCAGGTGAGGTGCAGTTGGACTGATCCGAGGCTTCACTGGTGTCCTTTGCAGACCTGGACGCAGCAGGCGGAGCGAGACCTTCTTTTTCTCTCTTCTTCTGCTTCATCCTCCTGTTCTGGAACCAGATCTTGACCTGGGTTTCGTTGAGCTCCAAGGTAGCAGCAATTTCCACCCTCCGGGCCCGGGTGAGATACTTGTTAAAGTGAAATTCCTTCTCCAGCTCCGTCAGCTGCTTGGTGGTGAAGTTGGTGCGGATGGTGTTGGGCTGGCCCAGCAGCCCGTACTCCGACACTTTAGCTGTTAACGAGCAAACACCAACAGGGCAGGAGCAGCCAGAACAATTCTCTCTCTGGGATGAGGGGGATGGGGAATGTTGGATTCCCACACCCCACCCCCCCACCCCCGCCTCCCCTGTCCCCTCTTCTCCTAAACTTTTAGTCCCTCCACCATCCAGAGCTTCGTTGTCCCTCCATCACCTGGAGGAAGCTTCATGTTCCCTCTTGGAGCTTCACCTATCCTTAGGTCTCAGTCTAAGAACACAACCTGGAGGGACAGACTACCCCAAGACCTGCAGAGCTGCCTCCCCAGCCACCTACCCCTGCTTCCCTTACAACCATTCCCGACCCAAGTTCCTTCCAAACTACCATAAGACTTGAAAGTGCGTGGGAAGGAGTGGAAGGGGAGGGTAGAGGATGGAAGGAGGAGAGAAGATTGTGATTTAAGGAACATTGTGAAGAAGGAAGTTGAACAATAGAGGAGATGGAAACCACGACTCTGGAAGAAGCAGGAAGCCTGGAGCTTTTCCTATTTTGAGCTGGGCTTAAATCACATTGGGCCTGTGGGAAAGTGAGCTCAGGGCCCTTCCATCAGATATGTCTGGAAAATCTCTAGCTGGTTTTACTTCGGGGCTGAACTAGTGGTTAAAATAATCCACATACACACTCAAAAAAAAAGAGAAACCCAAAGCAACCCAAATCCATGTTCCCTTGCAAGATGAGCCCAGCTAACACTGGGTACAAACCCCGGCAGAAGGAGAAGGCAACCTTTAGGGTTGGGGAGCTGCCTCCTTACCTCTCTCCTCCCCATCCTCTCCCAGAGCTCCCCAAACTCACCTGTCTTGGGTGGGTTCCTCTTCACTTTCATCCAGTCGAAGGTCTGCGTGGCGTTGGGGCAGGGCTCAGAAGGGCACGCAGGGTCTTTGTCCTCATTTAAAGAAGGGGAGACGCTGCTGTAAACGCCGGACAAGTAGCTAGGTTGCTCCTGTCCGTAAAGGTGGTGCTGTTGCTGGTACGGCCCGGGGGTTGCCACCACCCCGCAGTAGCTCTCAGCTAAGGAGCCGAGGTTGGATCCCGCGTTGGGGGAGTATCCAGCCGTCTGGAAGTACACCCCGTCCGCGTCCTGCTGACTGAGGTAGAGCTGGTGGTGCCCGTAGCTGGGGCCGCAGCTTTGGGTTGGGTACCCAGCGGCCGGGGCAGCACCCGCGAAGGGACCGGAACGACCGGAGGATGGGGGGGGGTAACTGGGGTTTTGCTGGGGAAGATGGGCGGCTGCAACCGCGCTCCCCCCAACCCCAAAGCGACCTTCTCCGTGAAAAGTGTCACTGCCGGGGCTACCTGAGCAGGAGGGGAAGGAAGGGGAGCTCTGCTCTAAAGGGTGGTAGGCGCCCGTCCCACGGTTACAAATTGCATACTCTAAGAAGGAGTTCATCCTCGTATTGTCCATCTGCCACTGATGGAGGAGGGTCAGCCTGTTTTGGGGGGGATCCCGCCTGCCCTACAACCTTTAGGTAGTATGTCAAAGCTGTAAAACTTCCTTCCATGCATCGCTGGCCCTCGAACCCCGCAGCCCTCGGAGGGGCTGGGGTGTGTGTTTGGGGGGGGGGGGGGAGGGAGGACGAGGGGGACAAGGGGAGGTGGCCACGTGGTCCATGCCCAGCCCAATGAGCGAGGGGCTCCCGAAGTTTGTCACATCTCTGAGCTCATCCATCAAGGGCTTGACATTTACATGACAAAGGGGTTTCAATCAAACCCTGCCCATCAATCTGATAACAACACGAATACGTCAAAAATCTTTCCTCAAAGACTTTAAAAGAGAGGCGGGAGGTGGGGTGAGGGGAGGTGGAGGGGCTGGGGAGAGGGGGGGGTTGAAGAATCAGAATGATCCACGACTGTTTTAAGTGCTAAGAAGGCCCCCAAGTTATGTGATTAGCCAATTTCGGTAGAACTTCCCTTTGCCCTAGCTTGGGGGGAAAAAAGAAGAAGAAAAAGGTTTTGCCCAACTCTGGCTCCATGTGAGAAAAAAGAAAGTCAGAGGGAAACGAGGTAGGGAGGTCTGATTGCTCTCTGTGTCCCCCACCCAACCCAGGGCACAAAAGGATGCTCTTTTCTTCGTTTTGAACTCTTTTTGTTGTTGTTTGTTTACTCCTTTGAAATTAACTTGGACACATTTCGGTGTTTTCTGGGCTGAGGAATTTGCTATAAAGCTCCTAAGGAAAACAGGCTCCATGTGTTAGATTTATTTTTCCCCCCTTTGTCTCGAGGATCGGTGCGGGTAAAAGCGATATAATTAAATCAATATTCTAATGAGATGATGAAATAAAGTTAGGAAGACAGAATGGCTTTTGTTGGAGAAACACCGTGCCAAACCATCAGAGGGATGGAACTAAAAATGGTCCATGTGTCTGCCTCCCCATCCACTCACCCATGTACATGTTTACTGCTGAAAGCAGGACGTGGTTAAGGCTTCTAAACCGTTTTGGAGCGTTAGGTTCTGCTTTGCCGTGCCAAACGTGGCCCGATCTTTCCCTGTATCTGTTGCCAGGCTGGGGCAGAGTCCAGCTGGTGAGTAGGTGGAAAGACACTGACTCGAGGCTGACCACTCCACTCCTCAGAGAATGGAAACATAGGTAGGCAACATTTATTTACTTGTTAGCAGAAGGGAGACAAGAGCACCCAACAATATGACGCCCACAGTCATTTGTTACTTGTCAGAATATTTACTGGCGATTCAGCCTCTAGGAAGAACCAAGAGGGCTCTTTTTTTTTTTCACTTCCCCAGGCCAAAAGTTCACTTTGAAAAGCATAAACACGTCCTTGAGCTGGTGGCTTTGGCTGATGCAACATGTTGGTTGGGCTAACGTTTGTTAAGAGACTGCCACGCAGGCAGCGATGGCACCAACCTTCCTCCCTCCTTTAAATCCTCACCAAGAGAAAACGCCAGGTTTAGGCAGTTGGACCTCTCGTCCTTCAATAAAAAGAAGCGGGGAGGGAAAATCCCGTTTCCAAAGCTGCATCCGTATTTATTCTGCCGACTTTGCTGATGCTGAGACATTCAGGAAGAAGAATCTTTTTGGTTACAAATGTTCCTTGAATATCTTAACCTCCCCCCCCCCCCCCCCTTTTTTTTTTTCCTTTAATAAACCAACTGAAAGCGATTATAAAGATCCAAAATAACTCTCATGTCATTCCCCTTGTGAGAGAAATCGATTCTTAATTTGATTCCAGGAGCGTTTTTTTGCGTTGCACTTGCGATTAAATGAACATATTCTCTTTAAATGATGCCTGCGATGGGTGATTTATGGGTGTAAAATGAAAATAGGAAGAGGATAAATGTTTAGTTCATCCTTGAGTCGAGTCTTTCGTGTTGTTTGTTAATTTTCCACCCTGAACTCACTCCTTTGGTGCTCTATGTCACTAAAACAAAGCCATCTTTAGGAGCTGTAGATCAGCTCGGAGAGCTCAGTGGTGTTAGAGGGAAAAGTTTTGCCATCCAGCTCCTCTCAGCGAAGCTAAACCAAAGGTTAGACCAGAGGCAGCGCTGAGGTGAGAGCATAAAGTTCCTTTGGGGGGGTGGAAAAACAGGATGGGATGGAATCAGCTTTTTAGCCACGAAATCCAGCAAGCAGCCCGATGACATGAGGTCTGCGGGCTCCTGGGAGCTGCTTCAGCCCCGGCTTTTGGGGGAAAGTGAAGATGCTGACGAGATAAGTGACGATAGAGCCGAGCAGGCGATGTGCGGAGCTGTAATCACCTTGGCAAAGGGTTGGGGTTTTTTTGTCCCTCTGGGAAGGTAACTGTCAGATCTCAAAAGATGGGGTGTCAGAGCCGGTTTTTCCTCCAAAAAAGAGGTCACCGCCTCCCCTGTCCCCGGACACCGCAGGGCCACTCGTCGTCTGCTCCTCTCCACAACTTCTCTTCTTGTTCAACCTCCTTCTCAGTGCTGACGGAGTTCCAGCAGCAAACCACGGGGCAGATTTGAGGGTGTCGAGTCCTCACTTGGTGTGCTGGGTTGTACCCTAAGTCCGCCTTCCTGGAGGCGCCCGGCTGGTGGCCCCAGGCAAATGGCTGCTCTCCATCCCACGCTGTCGCCCGGCTCTGGTTGTAGTACCCCCAGGTGACCAGGTCTTTCCCCAGACGAGTGGCTTGTGGCGACTGCGGGGTGTTTTCAGAAGGCACAACCTCATGGTGAGTGCAGGGACACTGGGAATGGCTGGGGAATCGCTTTCCAGTCTGTACTTCTTAGCCTCTTGCCCTGGATCCGATACGAAACTGCTGCTCCCCAGGGAGGTGTCTAAATCCCCATCCCTGGAGGTGTTTGAAAGAGGCAGAGACGTGGTGCTGAGGGACATGGTTTAGCACCAGACTTGGCAGAGTTAGAGAATGGTTGGACTCGATGAGTTTGGATCTCAGTGACCTTGGTTTGGAACCAAAACGATTCGATGAGTATTTGGTTTAATTCCCCTCATGGAGAAGGTTCGAGACCCACTTTTGGTACCTCACAACGTGCAGGGGAAAGAAAAATCAGATTGTCTTTAATAAATAATGATCAGGAGAGACGAACTCTAATATTTACACCTTTGTTTCCTTACAACCTCCTTTATAGGGAGTTAAGAGAGGGAAATAGGACAAATGAAATATCGGTGGAGTTTCTCAGGTGATTCGAGGTCTGTTCCACATTCTCCCAAATAGTTACTTAACCTTTCCTTATATTTATTACTTGCTTTTCATTTACTGAAGGAGACTAATTTTCCCTCGCCTCCTTACGCACAGGCAGCACCGTTCCGCGGATGCTGCCTCCTTTCACTCAACAGGATTCAAAGAAACGATGTGGAGATGGATGAGGATGGAAGCTGAGAGGCGAAATTTTAGCTCTTTGATTCCTGAATGTTCAGGACCGGAGCCGGCCGGTCCCTGGGAGCAGAGAACGCTTCGCTTCCACCTCTGTCCAGATCGCTCTGTTCAGAGGTGCTTCCTCACCCTCGAGAGCAAATCCGAGCCTGAACAGCCCCCACCTCTCTACCCTCCCAGCTCTAGCCGATGAGCAGACAAGAGGTGAGAACCTCACAGCATCATCACATTGTCTTTCCTTGGCGTTCTTGGTGGCGGGGGAGCTCTCATGCCCACCAAGCGTATCCTTTGGGCACTACACTCATCCCGAGGCGATACAGCAAGCCCAAGGAGGATCTCATCCAGTGGAATCACTCCACACACTTCCTCCTTAAATGAGCAAAATAAGGATTTTGCCCCCTCCTCTAGGCAACTCCACGTATTTTGTTCCATCCTTATGGAGTAAGGGAAGTTCATATATTTCGTTTCAACCCCACGGAGTAAAAATCAACCTTACTTAGTAAAATAAACCTTCTCCTACGAGCAGCTTTATCCTTTAAAGGGTATAAAGTGGCTCCACGAAGCTCGGGGCTGCAGCAGCCTGGGGAAGGAACAGAGAAGGGAGGTTTCATCCCTTCCTTTAAATAAAAAACAAACAAAAAAGTAAAAATAAATAAGCAAAAATTCTGTTTGCTCTCAAATAATTCAGACATGGAAGATTGGACCCTTTGGGGATGGTTTGTGGGAGCACCTCTTGTAAGAAATCTTTATCCGAGACAGATTATTCCTGGGCAAGGCGACAGAAAAGGGATACGAGATATTTCCAAAGGCTCCAGAGTGCTCAGAGTCTTGAGATGCTTCGGTTTTGGAGTTAAAAATAACTCTCAGCGGAGAAAGTTTGTGTCGTGCGTAAGAAATGTCACTCCTGGCTCCTGCCGGGGTGATTTATAAGAAGTGGTGCTGGCGCTGGGGGGGAGGAGGGAGTTGGTTTTGGCTGGAGACTTGGTTATCACCAACGAGGATTTGTCCCTAGAATTTGTCAGGGAAATTTATAGCCCAGTCGTGTGTCTTGGTTAAGTCAAAGGCTCCTGAGCTATATTTGGGGCTAAAAACTGAAGAGAGAATATAATATATGGACGGGGAAAATGCTACAGAGTTTGGGAGTTTATGGGGGCAAAGGGAAATGCTTCAGAGTTTGGGAGTTCAAAGCAATGCAGGAGGAATCCTCCCAGTGAGTTACCAGCACTGGACTGCTCTGAACTGCACAATAAATGAGGAATAATCAAGATAAGATCTAACAGCTTTTATCTGCCGCTCTGGGGAGCAGGAACGGGATGAGGACCGGCACAGGGACCAGCTCCAGCACGATGACGTGAGGGTCCCTGGATGAGGGTGATCCACAGGTGATGGATGTCAGCGCGTTTAGCCAGAGATAGGGACAAGTGTTGTGCTCTTGGTCTCCTGACCGACACTCCGAGTGAAAGTTTTGGGTGAGAAATGCCTTTTTGGATAAATTTTCCTTTTCAGGATGGCACAATCCCCTCGAATCCCACCTCATCCTGCTCCAAAAGAGCAAACTCCTTCCCTGGCTGCTCTGAGGAACGGATCCTGTTTCCTCGTGGCTCGCATTGCCTCTTTTTCTGTGGTCCCCAAGGCAGAGGTGTGTCTGTAAGTTGGGTGTTCTCACTAATGAGGTGCATTCAACCCTTCTTGCCAGCTGACGTCTGTATCCGCTGCCCCTGGGTCCAGCGATGCTTCTGTTCGTACTCGGCTCCTCATCCTGCAGCAGCCCCCTCCAAACGATCCTTGCCCTCCCCCAGGTCAGCTCAGAGGTCCCCAGAGACTCTCATCCTGGGACTAGCTGAGTCTGGGCTCAGCAAGGCCGGGCTCAAGCAGCTCCAGGGGATTGCAGAGCTCGTCCTGAACCCGGGAAGGGGTCCAGAACTCAGGAAGAAGTCCCAAACCCTCTGCATTTCGTTAAAATCCAGAATTTAGCAGGCCCAGTGTGGGTCAGCTCAACCTAAACCCCTCCTTTAATAAGGCCATTAATATATTAACAACATCACCGAAGTTGCTAATATTATTAGGTCAAATTAGCATTAACCAGCACCAGTTAAAGTCATCCACCCCGAAGAACTCCAGAAAGTACTTTCTTTCTGGACCAGTCACTATTCCATGTAGACAGAGAGGAGAAAATTAACCAGCAAAGCTGGGACAGATGCAGGAGCCAGGATGGAGAGCAGAAGAAAGTGTCCCTCTGCCAGTTCCTTCCTTTGGGGATGGTGGAGCACCAGGAGCGTTCCTCGAGTCCTGGATGCAGTAAAGTGCTGGAAAAGGATGTGACAACTGTCACTGGGGGGATACTCCCGGAAAGCTCAGGAGAAAGGTGAGGATGACTCCTCAAGAGAAGTTAACTCTTCCTCTTCTCATACCTTAAAGGCTTCTGCCTCACTGGCTTCATCTGAACGAAATGAAGCAGAGAGGTTTTGCGCCTTGAGCTTTTCCGGGGCTCTGAGAGGAGGGGGCGGGGGGGGGGAGCTTGATTCAACATCTCCAAGAGCTTCGAGCAGCTTCTTCAGCAAACATATTCGCAGGCTACATCAGCACAAGACAAATATTACTTTAGCATCCCCTACCACACGTGCCGAGCGAGTCTCATTTGCATGTTCCTGCGTTAATAATCGTGAGGCAATCGCGGTGTTTTGACAACGATCAAGAGCAGAATACACTTAATATGCTTAATATATGCCCCGCAGCCGCAGAGAACAGAAGGGCAGGGTTGCAAATATGCATCCCCCATTTGTTTGACATTTGGAAGAAGGTAAAGAATGGCTGAACTAATGGTGGAATCTTACAGTCATTCAATAATTTAGATTTTATTGAATATTCCCCCTTCTTCCCTCCGACATTTCAGTCTTGCTAATTAGGACAAATAAGAAGGGGCCTGCTGTTAGCAAGGATAATAACTGGAGAGGTTCCATTTATTAAGTCACTTTCCGTGGGTGTCGAATTGATCTGTGGCTGTGACTGGCATGCTTTCTAGACCTGCAGCAACTTGGAGAAGTCATTATGAGCTGCAGAAGGGCTCTCGTTAGAGATCCGTATCGATAAGGTGTCAGGGTTTGCGTTGGGGGGTTCATGGAAATCACTTCCCCGCACCCTCCCCTTCCCACCCTTGCTCTGCCTCCTCCTGTCCCACTCCGGCTCTTCCTTTCCCAGCCCCAACAAAGCGGGTGGAGTGGGGAGATCCTGAGGATGGTGTCCCCTGGTGTTCCCTCCCCTCCGCCTCTCCCTTCCCCTCCTCCCTTCCCCACGGAAAGGGTGTGTGTGGTGGTGGAAATCCGCTGCCAGATCGATTTGCGGAAAGATCTGTCTGGGCACGGGTTTGGAAGCTGAACAAGAAGCTCCTTTCTCTGGTGGGGCCAAAGGGGATGTGTGGATCTATGAGCCGAGCCGAAACGGCGCTGAGCAGCCCCAGGCCCGGGTAGGGCTGAGAGGCCCTGGGAATCGGGAAGGGCACTGGAAGTGGAGAGTGCTGAGTAGTCTCTGCTACAGGGTAGGGCTGAGCATCCCTGGAGACCTGGAAAGCAGCGCTGGGGACCGGGCAAGGCTGAGTGACTCCGGTTACTGGATATTGGACTGGCCCTGGCCACCAGGCAGTGTTGCGAGGCCCCGGGGACCGGGCAGAGCTGAATAGCCCCGGGACTGGACAGGGTTAAGCGGCACTGGGGACTTTGAAGGACTGAGCTGCACAGGGACCTAGCAGGGCTGAGTAGCCTCCACTCAGCGCTGCTCCCGTCGCCCGGGGCTCTTGGCGTGGGCCAGCCTCCACCATCTGATTCTTTGCTCCTGCCATCCCCCAACAAGCCTGTATTGAGGATTGCGAAGGAGTTGGAGGGGGGGTGGAGGCGAGAGGGGAAATATGTAAAGCACTGGAACAAATGGCGCTTTGATAGACAACGTCTGGCAGTGCCAACGCTGCCGCTGAGTATGTTCCAGAAGCTGGAGATATTAAATAAACTTAAAGATAATGAATAGCCTTCTGTGGTACTTGGGCTGTGCCTGGGATTCCTCCCGCCTCTCCTCTTCCAGCATGGTCCTGAGATTTGCAGAGCAGAGCAGAGTAGGTGAGAAAGGGCAGCACGGTTTTGCAGGGGGTGACGACTCCCAAGGCTGACTGGGCGCTTCCTTTTCTTTATGGGGAGGTGTTAAGTAACGTTCACTTGCAGATTTTAATTGCATCCCACTTCGATTTTTCAATATAAACCTATTCCTTCCCGGAGCGAGCTGCTGGAACGTCTGCTGGTTTAGGAGGGGAAGAAGCTGGCAATGTTATTAAGAATAAAATGGTAGCCGTAAAAATCACAACCCCCCCACAACGCGCACACTCCTTTGTTACAGCGGGAAGAGATAATCCAGATCTGCGAGCAGCAATTCTGAAAACATCTGTCGAGGGCTTGCTTTATTTCGTTGTATTTCTTTTTACAACCCCAAGCGGAAAGCAAGGCTGGCTCTGATGTTTCTAATCCCGACTGAAAGACAAGGAGGAGGTTTCCCGCACCCCAGCTTTTCCCCAGGGACTCCGGGACGGTGATGACAGCACCCAGGCAAACTCCCAGCACCCAGCAAACCAAGAAAAAGGTCTTGGATTTCTGGGAGGGGATAGGGCAATCCCGAGGGAAAACCTCCGAAGGCCGCGGTGGGGGGGGACGGAATGCGTAGGGCAGGGGAACCAGGCGGGCTGCGCCCCCCCCTTTCCCCAGCCCCGAAGGAAGGGACTGGTGACAACGCTGCTTGTCATGGCTGCTTCATCCCTTCCGTCGCTCCCTGCGCCATTTTAAGGCCACCACCGTGGGGTCTGTCCCCTTCCCATCCCCAACCATTCACTCCTTGCCCCACGCCAACACCTACACACACACACGGGGGGGGGGGGGGGGGGGGGGGGGTGTCGTTTTTCCGCCTTACGTTCGCACGAACCCCGTTTGAACGGCGACCAAATTTCTGCCGTGGCTGAGGAAACACCAATGACTTAGCAAAGACGCAGTGTGATTTATTGGGGGTGCCACCGCGATTGATTCCTGCGCTGACCCCTTTTCATTCATAAGCCTCCCTACCCCCACATAAACATCCCAACCCCCCCTCATCCCCCCTTCCTTCCCTGATATATGAGTTTTGGATTTAAAATCGCACGCTGCGAGAGGCTGAGGCAGAGGGCAGGGTTTGTACTGCTAAAAAAAAAAGAGAGAGAGAGAGAAAAAAAGTCTTTCGAGCCAATTTCTTACCCCTTTTGCTTCTAAAATATTTATTTGTTGATTAAAACCCCTCAGGCGTCACCGTTCCTGGGTGGATTTTTTTATTCACTTACTCAAATTCTCCCTGGCTTCGTTTTTTTCGCGTTTGAGATGTTTAAAACACGAACTGCGACGTAGCCTGGCTGCGTTTTCTGCTTCGAGAGATGAGAGAAGGAGGAAGAGGAGGAGAAAAGGACTGAAGGCATCGCTCTCCTCAGCCAGGCCGAGCGAAGGGAGAAGTGTAAGGGGCGGGGGGGGGGGGGAAATCACTGCAGGGAACTGCACGGCCCCCGCAAGCCCCCAGGAATGTGCGGGGGCTCCGCGACTCCCAAGCCTCTTCCAGCGCTGCCTTTTGTATCTTTTCCCATCCCTTTATCCAGCTACTTCCTTACGGGAAGAATTTTCGGGGGGAGGCGGGGGTTAATAAAACAACGAAGGGCGAACATTAAAATTGGTAACAATGAATGAAAAAAAAAGCCACACAAACCCCAAATTAAACCCCAGGCTGAAGAAAAATGCTAACGAAATGAGCGAATATTTCTGCCACCGAACCCTCTCGAGATGTTATTTGGGGAAGAATTTCTTTTGTTTCCTCTGTGCAAGCACACGAGGAAGATTTTTTTTCATGCAAAGTGGGAAAGGGGAAGGAAAATAAATAGGGAGGGGGGAGAAAAGACACATTTTGGAGTTAAATACGTAGCCACACGCTCGAGCTGGTTTTATAAAGACATTTATTTACCCTATGAAAATAATGTACAATAAATAATTTGCCTTTTACTAATAAAGGATTTGAATAAATAGTCTACGTCTAAAACTTAAAAAAGAGGAAGGAAAATTCCTCTGGCTTCTTTATTATTAATAATAATAATAATAATTATTATTTTAAATTATCATTTTATTAAGTTTTCTAAAAGTCGATTCCTGAGAAAGTCGCTGGAAGGATTCACGAATGTTTTCTGGTGGTGGAGGGGATGAACAGCTCTGATGTGCGTGGGAACTACGGGCTGCTTTCTTTAAAATACGAGGAGATTTAAAACCAAAACTCGAATGAAATACCTGCATTTAGCCAAAATTAGGCTGTTCTTTCATCTCTGTCCTTTCATGTCAGCCTTGGAGAATAAATACTAGGAGGGTAATTCGCAGCCCACAGCGTGAGGAGCTCGAAAGGGAAGTGTTTGGAAGGGGTGGGATGGGATGATTAATGAGAGACGGTTTGGGGTTGTTTTGAGGGGTGTCCCACTCAACCCTTTAAAGCAGGCTTGGGGCGTGGAGGGGTGTGGGGAGGGGGGGGGGATGGCAGTGGTTTGGGATGGGGCTGGTGCTCCGGGAAAGGTTAGAAACGGTCAGTCGGGATGGGGAGAAGGAGAAGGGGGAGCTGGTTATTGGAAATCTAAATGTTGCAAATCTATAGTACAAAGTGCGCTTGTAAAAAAGTCCAGGTCTTCCTCGGAGAAGTGGACAGGACTCTCCAGGGAGCTCTGGAACCCCGGGGGAAAACCCTCCGAGAGCTGCAGGCAGGATTCTGCCGAGAAGATGCTCAGCTCTGGTAACAAAGGCGAGTCCTGGCTCTCGGGGTAACCGCAGTCCGAGGGGCCGGCAGCGGTACTGAGGTCCCCCACAAACCCCCCCGGGCTGCCGGGTTCCTCACTGCCCTGCTTTTCGCTTTGGAACGACCCAGAGGGCTCCGGAACCGACCCGAAGGTTGGGTTTTCCTCAGGTTCCTCCGCTGGGTCGCTGCCTTCATCCAGGTTGGGGTAGGCGAGATCCCCGTCAGGGTTTTCTTTATACTGGGTTTGCCTTTTGTGTTTCATCCGACGGTTCTGGAACCAAACTTTGACTTGTCGCTCGGTGAGATCGAGCAGAGCAGCGATTTCCACCCTCCGGGGCCTGCAGAGGTATTTGTTGAAGTGAAATTCCTTCTCCAGCTCCAGCAGCTGGGTGTTGGTGTAGGCGGTCCGGAGCCTCCTGGAGCCACCACTGTCTCCCAATCCCTGGATATCTTAAACATACAGAAAACCAAACTTTTCAACGAGAAAAAGTGGGGTTGGATTCGTCCTCTCCCGGTTACGAGCAGGGCAGAGGCGTGCCCAGCACTAAAGAGAGTTGGGGGGGGGGGGGGGGGGGGCGGGGGGGGGAGTGAGGCAGAAAATAAATGTTTAATTAAACTCTTCCCATTGTGGAAGAGGGTTGGAAATCAATCCCCGGTCCCCTTGCCCCAAGCAGAAGAAAGAATTTTTCTCACTGGCCTCTCGCTTTAGAGACTTTTCTTCTCTGCTGCCTTCGCGGGGAAATACATAAAGGGAATTTCCACCCATTCCTTCCTTTTTAGTCGTTCTCCTTTGTGCCAGGAGTTTGGGAGTGTCTCTACGGGGCTTTGATTTCGTTATTCCTGAATTATCTGGTGCCCTTCCTTCTCCTGTCCAAACATTTCCCTGAACGATGCCATGAAAACAAACAACGAATTGCACCTTAAAATGTTTTACATCCCGGGGGAAGGAGGATCCCTGGCCAGGGCTGTTGAGCTCCCCGACCAAGGAAAGCCTTGGAAAGAGAACCGACTGAGGGACTGGGGGGCAGGATTTGGAGTATATTTAGTTTATTTTTCAGTGGGGAGCTGCATCTGAGGATCTTGCTCTGGTTCTTTTCACTCTCTCATTCTGCTGGCAGCAGTTCCCCCCTCACTCACTCGCTTTTATTTGCCTTTCCACTCTTATTTAGGCGTTTGGTTGTTTCGGTGTTTTGTTTTGTTTTTTTCTCTGTAAATTGAGAAAGAAAGAAAGAAAGAAAGAAAGAAAGAAAGAAAGAAAGAAAGAAAGAAAGAAAGAAAGAAAGAAAGAAAGAAAGAAAGAAAGAAAGAAAGAAAGAAAGAAAGAAAGAAAGAAAGAAAGAAAGAAAGAAAGAAAGAAAGAAAGAAAGAAAGAAAGAAAGAAAGAAAGAAAGAAAGAAAGAAAGAGGAAAGGAAAGGAAAGGAAAGGAAAGGAAAGGAAAGGAAAGGAAAGGAAAGGAAAGGAAAGGAAAGGAAAGGAAAGGAAAGGAAAGGAAAGGAAAGGAAAGGAAAGGAGAAGAGAAGAGAAGAGAAGAGAAGAGAAGAGAAGAGAAGAGAAGAGAAGAGAAGAGAAGAGAAGAGAAGAGAAGAGAAGAGAAGAGAAGAGAAGAGAAGAGAAGAGAAGAGAAAAGAGAAGATTCAGGGCCGGGTGGGAAAATAGAGCAAACGGAGCTGCCAAGTCGTGTGTGCCTCCCCCCCTCTCCCCCCCAGCCCTGTAGCTAATAACGAGCCCGGTTCTCCCAGCCCCCTCTTCCCTCTTGTTTTTTGCACAAGTTAGAGCAATTTGCTTTTTCATTTGCTGGAGGAGGAGGTAGGAGATATTTTTCCCACCTCCCCACCTCGGCTGTGATGTATTTTGGTGCAAGTTTCGGGGGATAAACTCTGTTGGGTTTTTTTTCGGGGGGGTGGGGTGGGGTAGAGATGCTGTGGGGCAGCAGGAGGGGAATATGGGGGGGGGGGGGGAATTTGTTTATTCTTCAGACCCTCTCAAATTTAGCAAACACCCTCTCACCCCTTCCATATACCAACCTGCAGGAGATCCTGCGGCAGGAACCGGCACCGAGGATGATGAGGAGGATGAGGATGATGATGATGGGGGGGAAGAAGAGGAAGAAGAGGATGGAGCCTGGGTAGATTTCTTGGAGGATTTCTTCTCCTTCATCCATGGGAATTCCGCTGCCAAGGGGCTAGGCTGTGCCGGAGGTTGGGGCTGGAGCTGGAGCAGGCCATGAGATGTTCTTTTTTGGTTCCTCGGTCTTGCCTGGTTGCTGGAACAAGGATTGAGGCTGAGGACGGTTTGCTCAAAAGGAGGAGGAATTAATGTCGAGTCCTTGATTGATGAAGTTTGAAATGTCTCCAGGACAGCGGGAAGAGACGTCAGGCACTCTGCGAGCGAAGGCTGGCTATTTATAAACCCGATCTCCCTCTCAAATTCAAAATTCATGGCTTTTCCAGGGCCCAGGGTTTAAAAAGCGGGAGGGGAAGAGGAGGAGGGGAAGGGAGGGAGGAGGGAAAAGGAGGAGGAGGAGGAGGAGGAAGGGGGAGAGGGGAAGAAATCGGAGGGCCTGAGTTTTTATGGCAGTGATGATGATGGTTCTCGGGCTTTTTATAATTGTTATATTGCTGATAATAGAGGCGGATGGGGACCTTGCTCTATTAAACTCCAGACTGGGGCGAAATTGCAGCCAATTCCTGCTCACGTGGGCCAGCCCTGGCCAATGGCAGGCAGGGGCCTGGTGGCAAGCAGAGAGCTTTATTTTCTTTAATTGATTAAAAAAAGGAAACGCCAGAAGATCGCCAAGAAAAACCTCTCAAGCACACACAGCCCCGGCAGCCATCACCCCTCGGATGGCTTCAGGTTGGTGGGACCGGGCAGGGGGCCGTAGGCAGGGAGCTGTCCCTGCCTGGTCTGCCTGGTCCTGCCTGTCCCTATCTGTCCCCGTTTGTCCTACCTGGTCCTGCCTGTCCTTCCTTATTTGCCTGTTCTTTCTCCCTTGCCTATCGCTGCCCTGTCCTGTCTTCTCTGCTTCTTCCTTCCCTCCCTGCCTGTCCCTGCTTGCCTTGCCTGTTCTGACTCTTCTGCCTGGTGTAACCTCACTACCTGCCCTGCTTTTTACCCTGAGTGCACTTCCTACTCTGTCTTTCCCCTGTGTCCCTGCCTGGTCCTGCCTGCCCTGGCTCTTCCTTCCCGGTGTTACCTCACTCCCGGTCCTGCCCGCACTGCCTGCCCTGCTTCTAACCCTGCCTGCGCTTCCTAATCCGCCTTTGCCCTGTGGCCCTGCCTGGCCCTGCCTCTTCCTTCCTGATGTTACCTAACTCCCTGCCCTGCCCGCACTACCTGCCCTGCTTTTCACCCTGTCTGAGCTTTCTACTCTGCCTTTCCCCTGTGTCCCTGCCTCTTCCTTCCCGCCGTGCCTGTGTCAGGCTACTCCACACCCCTTTGCTGTGCTCCCCGAAGTCCGTTCCCCGGCGGGAGTGGGACAGGCGTGGGAAAAGGGACTCAGTCCCCCCCCGCGACGTGCCGCTGGCATTCAGGGAAGCATAGCCGGGACGAGCTCTGGGCTGCCTGGGTGTGCTCTCACATCCCATCTACGGGATTTGGGAAGTTCTAAGCAATGAGAAGGTTTGGGTCTGGATTCGGATGTGAACACTGAGGAAGTCAAGTGAACTTCTGAGTCAAGTGCAGCCTCATTTACCTGGTTAAACGACTTTCAGAGCAAGAGCATAATCCTTCTGCTCCCAGAGCCAGGCTTAATGGATTCTTTATGCTCTCCTAAAGCCCAAACATGTTTTAAGGTCACGAATATCTTTGAAATCTCATTTCTTCCCTCCCATCTTTCCCCCACCACCACCACTGCCAACAAACAGCACCACTTCCAGAGTTTACAAAATAAGTAAATAAGATAAAAAGTCATTTCCCAGGAAGTTTTTTTTCCCCCCTCTCTTTAGAGCCTGACTCCTCACAACCCTCCCCTCCCAAAAGGAAAAAAAAAGAAGTGAGAAACAATCAATCTTTTGCTCGAAAGACTTTTGACAGCTCAGGCCTGGCTCTCTCAGCAAAGAAATTTGGCTTTTGCCAATGAGTTGCATAAAGCAAAAGAGATTTTGAAAGTTTAGTTCCAGGGTTTGAATTTGGGAGGTCTGGAATAGAAAACTTGTGAGGAGGGGAATGAAAAATAACCAGCAGGAATGGCAGCGTGGTTGGTTGGGAGTTTGTTCAAGCTCCACTTCTCCCATTTTGCAGCAGGGAGGGACTGGGCAGGCTGCATTCATGCAGGGAGAAGCCTGGAAACTTTTGTCAGTCCAAGCATCTGTGTGTGGGTGGTGAAGGTTTCTGAGGAGCACAGAACACAGCTAAAAGCAAGGAGCAAGCTCAGAGAAGAAAATAATGCAGCATCTGCAAAATGCAGCTCGATTGAAGGGGGAATTCCCCCAAACGTTTTCTGCCTGCTCATCAGAATCAGCTTCGAGCACCTCCACCTCAGCAGAGCAGAGAGGATCTGAAACATTCATAGCTCCGTTTGGATTTTTTTTTTTTTGCTGGTTTGGATTAAAGTGGCTTTTGGGGGGGGTCTCAGGTTTTGTTGTGGCCTGCTGATACCTCCTTTTTAAGGGACAGGGAGGTTCACTGAGGAGCAAAAGGAAAATCTTTCCAGCCTCTGTGAATTGTTGTGGTTGGTTTTGCTGACACCAAAGTGGCAATGGGGAGAAAGAAAAAGAAAAAGGGCAAGAAAAAAAAAAAAGAGAGAAAGAAAAAGAGAAAAAAAGAGAAAGAGAAAGAAAAAAGAGAAAGAGAAAGAAAAATATTTTAAAAGAAAGATAAAGAGAAAGAAAAAAGAGAAAAAGAGAAAGAGAGAGAAAAAGAAAAATGAAAAGAAAAAGGAAAGAAAAACAGAAAAAAGAGAAAGAAAAAAGAGAAAGAGGAAAAAAAAAGAAAGAGAAAGAAAAAGAGAAAAAAAATTAAAAAAGGAAAGGAAAAATATAATAATAAGAAGGGAGAAAGAGAAGGAAAAAAAGAAGGAAAAATGAAATAAGAAAGAAGAAAGAAGAGGAGGAAGGAGAAGGAAAGGGAAAAAGAAAATAGCAAAATAAGGAAACAAAAAAAAAAGGAAAAAGAAAATAATAAAAGCAACCAAGGGAAAAGAGAAGCTCTGGGGGGAAGGAGAGATTTTTCCCACGCACCACACAGAGGAACAAGGAAAAAAAACATCTCCCTGCTGAAGGAGGAAGGTGAATAAATCCAGAGGGTTAGTGAATGACAGAGAAATGTGATAACTGTAAGCCAAACCCAGGCCTGCTGCTTGAATGCAGCAGCACAAACCAAACCCTGGATACAAGAAGGAGCCTATGGAAACACTGCCAGCAGCACACTCTGAACCTTAGAATTCCTTCTCTTTTTTCTTCCCCTCCTGATTTTTAACCAGTTCCTGGTACAAACCTCAGCAACATGGCGACGAGGATGCGAGACGACAAAATACATTCAACGAGGCTGGGGGAGGAGGGGGGGGGGGTGGGAAACAGCCAGCACCAAACACAAGCCCTTGCTCTCTGAGCTGATCCCAAGCCTGCATGCTTTGATGCTTGTAAGTGATAGTATCCCCAAAGGGGGAATGATTCTCTGCGTGGACAGGCATCACCCAACGCCATCCTGGGGAGAAAAATCCAAGCCCTTCTCTCCTTCTTAACTCTGTTATTTGTGATGGTGACAAGGTTATAATTGTTAACCTGGAACTTCATTTATTAAGAGAGCTCACAGATGGAAAGAAGCTCAGCATCATTTCTCACGGAAGGCTTTATGCACTCCACCTTTTCTATCCTTGGGGGTTTATCCAGGCACCTATGGATGGCCCTGGCAGTGCACACAGGTGGATAAAACACACACAGAGAGACACATTCCTCATTTATAGAGCCCAGCCTTTTCTTGTTCTTCTTTCTCAGGACCTTTTTCAGCCTTTCCTCTTTTCCCTTTCTCAGTACCTTTTCCAGTCTCTCCACTTTTTCCTTTCTCAGGACCTTTTCCAGCCTTTCCTCTTTTCCCTTTCTCATTGCCTTTTCCACTCTCTCCTCTTTTTCCTTTCTCAGTGCCTTTTCCAGTCTCTCCTCTTTTTTCTTTCTCAGCACCTTTCACAGCCTTCCCACCCTTTATTCCCAACAACAATCCTAATTCCCCCACTCTCCTCCTCCTCCAGAGGGGACTTTCCCCATCATGATCAGCCCCACAAATTGAACATTTGGAGCTCGATGAGTACTTTTCCAAGCCTTTGCAGCTTTTTTTTGTCCCCACAACGATCCAAATCCCCCTTTCCTCCAGAGAGGCCTTTCACCCCCTTGATCAGCCCTAGAAACAGACCATTTTGAGCCTGAGGAGTGGTTCACCTCCCTCCCACAGCCATAAAACTTTTATTGCCCCTCACTGCTTTAATATAAGTTTTCTTAGGGGCTTTAGGCCGTAAAAAGCAAATTATTCACAGTTTTATCCCATCTGCTTGTGCTGCTGGGGAGGAGGATTTGCTCCCTTTCCCTTCTGCTGCTGCTGGAGCCTTTGGATGGGCTCTTTTTTCCCCTTTTCAGAATGATTTGAGAGGCATGTGTGGGTCGGGGGGGAGGGAGGTTGCACATGTATGTGGGTGTGCACATGTATGTGCATGCACTCTCATAATCATTATTTAGAAGTAAAATCACTACTTAGAAGTAATCTAATTTTTCTTCACTTCAAGCATGGAATCCCTTGTCCTTTTTTTCCTTTCCCCCTTCCTCCTCTTTTTTTTTTCTCTTTTTGTTCTTTTCCCCCCCTTTTTTCTCTTTTTTTCTTTTGTTTCCCTTTTTTTAATATTTTCCCTTTTTCCCCTTTTTAATTTGTTTCTTTTTCCCTTTTTTTCTTTTTCTCCTTTTTGTTCTTTTTTATTTTCTTTTTTCTCCTTTTTTCTTTTTTCTTTTATCTTCTTTTTGTTATTTTTTCTCCTTTTTTCTTTTTTTCTCTGTTCTTTTTTCTCCTCTTTTTTTTCCCTTTTTGTTCTTTTTTACCCATTTTTTCTTGCTTTCTTTTTTCTCTTTTTCCTCTTTTTTTTTCTTTTTTTCCTCTTTTTCTGTTTTCTTTTTTCTTTCTCTTTTTTATTTTTTCTCTTTTCTCTTTTTTCTTTTTTTTTCTTTTCTTTTCTTTTTGTTCTTTTCCCCTTTTTTATTTTTTTCCCTCTTATTTTCCTTTTTTTTTTTTTTCCATTTCTTTCCCCCCACCGCCAACCCTTTCTGATTAATCCTTTTTCCTTTGTTTTCATTTACGGCCCAATAGCAACCCGACCCCAGCACCACGTGATCCCGCTTTGTGACCGCAGCCGCGTAGAGACCGCGTAGGAACCCGCGCAGGGGATAACCCAGCTTTTTTTTTGGTCCATATCTTTAGGTTCCCACCCCACAAATCCCATCCACGAAGCCAACTGCCTTTAACTACACTGCGGGATCCTCTTTTTCCCCCTGCCTTTTTTCCCACGCAGATGCTTGGGGAGGGGGGGGTTGGTTGTTGGGTTTTGTGGGTTCAGTTTCTTTTGTCTTTTTTGCCTTTAAATCCGACTGCTAGGACAAGGTAAAATTGATAACAGAAAGTTTATTCAAGAATTGCTCAACAGACAACCCTTCAGCAAGGAAAGAAAATGTAACTACTGTAGGAACAAAGAGAGATGCTCCAAAGAGGAGGGGGTGAGGTGGGGAGGGATTCTCTATAGATCTTCTAATTCAGGACTATACAATTACAGTCGGGTTCTGCTCTCATGCCTCCAGTAGAACTAATTACATTAAGCCATAAGTACGAAGGTAACATAAAACCTACTGCTCCTCCTAAATTACAACAACTAAAAAGAGAAAGCTCGTTGTACAACAACAAGGAAAGACAATGTGTAACAAGTAAAGGCCAAAAACAAACCCAAACAAACCAAAACTCAACTAAAATGAAAATTAAAAATGACCTTTTTTTTTTCATTATTTTTTCCCCTTTTTCTTCCCCCCCTTTTTTTTTTGTTCTTTTTGTTTTGTTTTTTTTTGTTCCCCCCCCCCCTCGTATAAATACATAATACTGGGGATAAATAAGAGTGCCCCAAAAAAGACAAATATCTTAAAAACAAAACAAATTAAAAGAAAATATGAAACAAAACCGGAAAAAAAAAATCTTTTTAACTGGCTACAACCAATAAATATATTTATGAATGTTCACCAGAACACACACCAATTGAAGGGCTTTTTGACTGAGCTGGACAAAAAAAAAACCCTTCAAAGTTGTTTTCATACCCATTCTATGTAAACTCTAAGTGCAACAAAGATGTCCAGACAAGAAAGCATTAGCAAATAAGTGAGATCCATTCACTTCTGCTTCGATTGGAGGACATTCCATGTGTTCAAATATACCCTGTTTTCACGTAAGGTCAAAGAGAAGAGGAGGAAAGAAGAGTAGGACTTCCTAAGTCTTAGAGATTGTTTTTCTGTGAATGAACCCTAAGAAAAACACTCCCCAAAAACCAACAACAAAGAAAAATAAAAGAAACACCACCCAAAAACCCAACATCCTGGCGTTGGCGAATGGAGGTTTCGTCTCATCAGAGGCAAAGATGGGGAAATATCCAGACCTGTCAACATTTTCTTCCTCTCTTTGGACTGCTGTTAGTGTTGGGGGTGGGGGTTGGACATTCCCAAACCTTTTCCTTATTTTTTTTTTCCCAGCCCTTTTGAAATTCTTATCCTCATTTCTTCAGTTGTTATTCTTCTTGAGAGGAGAGGCAGGGCCTGGAGGGGAAGAGTGTGAATCCCGAGCGTTGGCAGGTGTGTATATTTGCAGTTCATGTGGGGGTTGGTGGGGAGTTGTTCAGTGAAACTCCTCTGAAGGCTGGAAAGGGAAGCCCCAGATTCCTCTTGGGAAGCAGGTGGAGAGGAGGGTGGTTTGCTCATGAACCTCTTTCGATTGCATGTGTAGATACAGGTGCATGTTTGGTAGATGCAGAGGCACCGACTGGCAAGAGTTGGCTGCTTGGCTCTTCTCCTTCCCAGTGTCCCAAGAATTAGCAGTGATGATCTCTACTTGGTTTGGAAATGAAGGATGTTACTGCTTGAAATCTGCTGATTTCCCACAAAATTACCCCAAACCTGTTTCAGAAGCATTTGTGTTGAAACGTGGGAGGTATTAGCTCTTCAGAGAGAGCTGCTCTTGGCAGCCCATGCTGAAATGGTTGGAAATTGTGCCTAACAACCCCAAAAAAAACACTAACAACAAGCACAACCACCTAGTAGCAATTGCCCTGGCAAAGAGAGAGAAAGAGAGAGGGAAAGAGAGAAAGAGAGAGAGAGAGAAAGAGAGAGAGAAAGTGAGAAAGTGAGAAAATGAGAGAGAAAGTGAGAAAGCAAGAGAGAGAGAAAGAAAGCAAGAAAGAAAGCAAGAAAGAAAGCAAGAAAGCAAGAAAGCAAGAAGAAAGCAAGAAAGCAAGAAAGCAAGAAAGAAAGAGAGAGAAAGGGAAAGAGGAGAGAGAGAGAGAAAGGGAGAGAGGAGAGAGAGAGAGAAAGAGAGAGAAAGAGAAAGAGAGAGAGAAAGAAAGAGAATTGCTCAACACAAATGTTCCTGAAGCCCATCCTGCCCTTTTCCCCTCTCCCAGGCCCCATGGTGGGGGTTCCCATCAGCTTCACCTGAGCCTGCCCCTGCTCCCTATCACAGGTGGGTCAACTTGGGAGCCTCTTGGATTCTGCCCTGAGAAGAAGCGTGGTGCGTGGAAAGGTCCGTGTAGGTGGGGTGGGTCTCACACGGTCCGTGGTGCTGGCTTGGGGGCATCTGAGGGGGCCCGCTGTAGTCCATGTTGGCAGCCTGGTGATGTGGCAGATGATTGAGGCCATAAAGGGATGGGCCAGAGGTGGGCATAGAATCCACATAGTTGCCTCCAACATAGACGGGGCTGCCCTGCATAGTGGGAGTCCCGTAGGCCACCCCATTCCCTTGTAAGACGTGGGGGTCGTATTCAGGGGCGGTGTTGGCGTATTTCTGTTGGGAAGGGCAGCCTTTGATGGGGTTTTGGTAGTTAGTTGACATGGCATAGGCATTTTGGTGGGGTTTGTTGAAGGAAGGCGGCGAGGGGGCGTCATAGTTACTGCTCATGGTGTGCAAGGCGTTCATAAAGCCAGCCGAGGACTGCATGGGCTGGGGGGGGCTGCCGGTGGGGGAAGGTCCTCCGGAAGAAGACCCCATGCCCTTCGACTTCTGATCTTTCTTATACTTCATCCTCCTGTTCTGAAACCAGATCTTGATCTGCCTCTCGCTGAGGTTCAGCAGGTTGGCCATCTCCACGCGCCGGGGTCTGCACAGGTAGCGGTTGAAGTGGAATTCCTTCTCCAGCTCCACCAGCTGAGCGCTGGTGTAGGCTGTGCGGGCTCTCTTGGAGGCCGAGGAGCCCGGAGGGCTTTTCTCCCCGCTGCAGGTTTCTGCTGGCCACCAAATGAAATCAAAGATAATTACTTACATGCAGAAATTGAATGCATCGTTTCTTAATAAATCCTGGAACAGGCACATGGGTTCGATCCCCCCCCCCTCTTCTCCCTCCCCCCCCCCCTCCATCCCCATCTCCATCCCCACCACCCTTTTCCCTCACCCCTTCACATTAGCCTGCACTCCATAATCATGTCATTTATTAAGAGTTCTGTTCTCCAAAGCTGCCCCTGCTTTATGAAAATTTGATCATGTCATGGAGAAAAAGGATTCCAGGGCCATTTATTTAGGAGTCGATTATTTCCAGCAGATAATTTTGAGAAAATAATATTTGGCAGGGGTTGGGGGGAGGGAGGGAGGGAAGGGAAAGAGCTGCAAAGCCAATTAACACCAACACCAGGTCAGCACCGGGAGGTGTTTTGCTCCTGGCTCTTGGGCTGCTGCATCAGGAATATTTGTGCGTGCATTGCTCAGCGCCGAGTCAGATCAGTGCCTGCCTTTTGGTGAGGCAAACACAAATTAAACAGGTAAAGAATGTTAATGTGTGCCAGGAAGCTTACAGGAAGGTGTTGATCAGAACAGTGAGATTTCCACACTGATTTTCTTTCTTGGGCATGTTAGAATCATGGAATAATAGGATCATAAAATGGTTCTGGGTTGGAAAGGACCTCCTAAGGTCATCCAGTCCAACCCACCCCCCCTGCAGTCAGCAGAGACATCCTCAACTTGACCAGGTTGCCCTGTTGAGCCTCACCTTGACTATCTCCCCAACCCCTGGAGATGTTAGAGGGGTGTGCACAGCAGAACATACATCTGTTTGTGAACATGCTCTCTGTATGCACACTCCCACTCCAAGCACCACATTTACTGCTGTGTCTGGAGGCAGTGAGGTGGAAGGTATCATGGAACCAGAGAATCATCAAATCATAGAATCAGAGGATTATAGGATTACAGAAATATAGAATTGGTTTGGTTTGAAAAGACCTCCTAAGATCACTGAGTCCAACCATCAACCCAATACCATCGTGCCCACAAAACCATGTTTAATGAGAGCACAAGGGCTCTGCTTTAGCCTCACTGCACTGAGTGGTGGGTGCATGTTTTCCTGTCTCTGTACATGCAAGCTGCTGGTTGTTATCTCCCTGTGGTGGGCTGGCTCTCTTTAAATTAAACCCAAAATAAACACAAATGTATTCAGTCAGTGCTATAGGATGAGCCAAAGCTTGTACAGCCTGGCCAGGGCATGGGGATTCACAGGTTTATGGAATGGTTTGGATTGGAAAGGACCTTGAAGTTGATGTAGTTCCAACCCCTTTGCCACGGGCAGGGACACCTCCCTCTAGCCCAGGTTGCTCAAGGCCTCATCCAATCTGGCTTTGAACACCTGCAGGGAGGGGGCATCAGCCACCTGCCTGGGCTGCTCCAGTGTCTCATCACCCTCACTGTAAAGAATTTCTTTCTAACACCCAGTTTAAATCTCCCCTCCTCAAGCAGGAATAGCAGCCTTGGGTTTATGCCCACCACCAGCATCCTCCCCCTTTCTCTCCTCCCTCCCAACAAGACGCCTCTGGGGAAGAGGGAGGAGGGGAGGCTTCCAAAAGCAGAGCAGTGTACCTGTGCTGGGGGAGCTGGTTTTCTGTTTGGAGTTTTGCCTCGATTCTTTCATCCAGGGGAAAATCTGCTTGGTGAGAGTGGCGTTTGCACTGAGGTTGGCTTTGCTGGGGGCAGTTTTACTGCTTCCCGACTGGTTATTGCTGTTGCTACTGGCGCTGTTGGCGGCAGGGTTTGAGGGTGGGGAGACTGGGGGAGGCGGATGGTGCTCCTGGGGCAAGCTTGGACGCATGCAGCTCCCGTTCAGGTCTTTACTTTTTGCGTGTGGGGTTGTGTTGCCAAGAGACTGGAGGGAGCAGGCAGACCTCTGGTAGTCGTTCTCCACATGAGATGCCGTCTGGAAGGGCTGCTGGGGACCCTCGTAACCAAACCCATTGGCACTCCCGTAGGAGTAACCCCCAAAGAGCGTGGAGCTGTCGTAGTAGGTCGTCTTCTGCATCTCTGGGGCTCCCCAAAAGGATTTTTACGGCTACCAGGGTCTTGACACCCCTATGGCAGAACATTGGCACCCCAAGGCCACGTGACAGGCCGTTTCCAGCTGTCTATTGGAAGCTGACCTGAAAGGTTAGGAGAAAACACACAATAATAGTACCCAGCCTATGAATCCATCTTGGAGCCTGAAAGGCCCATGACATGAATAGGGTCCCGCAGAACAGGGTGAACAGATGCTTGGAGCAGATTTCATCCTGCGTGCAGCTTAAGAAGGCTCAGCAAATGTTACAGTGGCAAAATGTTGAGCTGATTTGGAGGAGGGGGGTTGGGGGGGCGGGGGGTGTTAGCTTTTCTGGCTGTTGGTGGATTGGTGTTTGGTTATCTGCACCTTTTTATTCCTCAGAGGACAGCAGCCAGGACGTCTAAGCACACACATGCTCCATAAGCACACGTGGTTTCATCAGCATACATCTATTGACTTCTTTAGCTGTTGCACATCAATGCACACCCCCCACCCCCCTCCATGCACCCCCACTTCACCCCTATAGAAGTGTATAAGCACATAGATGTGTCATGTACAGGCACACACACATCCACGTGCAGACAGCACAGATCTAAATGTAAGAATATAGAGCAGAAAACTGCCAGCTCCAAGCAACGAAAGGAGTCAAAAGTCTTTGCTTTCTTACCCCTGACCTCTTCACACCAGCCATTCACACACATGAAAACCAGCAAGGCATTACACTACCAGAAATTAGAGCTCTGCTGAGTTCATTGCAAGGGTCTCCCTCAAAAAAAACTGTGAGGGTGTCTGAAAACAGCAAATACTTGGAGCTAGCCTGAAAACAAGCAAAGAGCCAACATCTTTCACCCAGGTAACTGTGACCTGGCACAGCCAGCTCGCTTTGCTGTTGGCACAGAGGTTCCCACTGTCTTTGGAATATGTTTCAATCAGATTTAAGCAACAGCACAGATTCAGCAATGTGCTTTCTTCGGGCTGCTTGTTGGTTTCTCTCTTTCTAGTAGCACAGGTTGGAGCTAGAATACCTCCTGCCTCCCCTGCGTGCACTGCTTTGTACTCCTCGGTCCTGAATCTGCAACTACCCCTGGGAAAATGTGATTCCAAACCCAGTTTAGTTGCTGTTGTGGGGTTTTGGGTTGGGTTGTTGGTTGTTTTTTAATCCCTGGAAAACAAACACGTCAGCAGGCCATTTGCTCTTAACTTTCTACCCCTGTGATTTATTTATCCTTCTTCTTTCCTTCAATCTAAGCTCCAAAAGTCTAAAATCTTCAATCCAAAGCCTCAAATTACAAAATAAAACCTTACTTTGGGTTTGAGGGAGGATTTTTTTTCCTTCATTTTTTTCATTTTCTCTCTGGCTTTTATAATTTGCTTTTAATTTCTCTTTTTTTTTTTTTTCTATTTCTAATTTTATTTTTCTTTCCCTTCCCCTCCCCCCTCTTTTTCTTTTATTTACTTTTTATTTTCCTTCTTTTTTCCTCTTTCATTTTTCTTTCTCTTTTTCCTTTCTCTCTTTTCCTTTCTCTCTCTTCTCCTCTCTCTTTCTTTTCCTTCCTCTCTTTTCCTTTCTCTTTCTCCATTTTCCTCTCTATTTCTCTCTTTTCCTCTCTCTTTTTCTCTTTCCCTCTCTCTCTTTTCCTCTCTCTTTCTCAAAGCATAAACTTCCTCCACCTTAAAAAACAGCCCCAAAATACCCTTAGGAATACAAAACCTACCATGCCCTTAGAAATACAAAAACCACCTTGCCCCCAAAAATAATCTGCAGATTATTTAGCTAAAGACTCCTCTTGCACCTCACAGACATTATAAAAGGTCGAGCTCTGAGCTCTCTGCAGCTCAGAGTTTGCAAGGAGCCACTCTGCATCCCGGTTTGGAATTGATAGCCCCTGTGTATTTAATTGTATCTCTTGTATATTTAATTTTATCTGGGCTCTTTCACTCCCTTAAAATAAAACAAAACAAACTCACTGCAGATAAAGTCTAACACGATATTTCCAAGGGATTGGGGGGGGGGGGAAGTGTAACAGAAGCCACAACTCCAAGATAAATAACATCTATTCTTCCTTTTTTTTCTCCCTCCTCCTTCCCTGACTGCTGTGTTCTGTCATGTCACATGAAACCAGCCCTAGACACTATGCCCACGAAGGGACTGCTTGGCTTTTATTCTTATTTTTATTTTAACAGTGATTAAATCCTTTCTGCATTCCCCAATCTGTATTGTATCTTCCACGGAGATGTATTATTGTCTTCCAGCCGGGGTGATATCCTGGCTGGGAGTTTTATCCTCATTTGGTTTCCTCACCATGATAAATATGTCTTATTAAAAAGTAGACTCCACTACCCGAGCTGTGAATTAATTAGCAAACAGCAGCGCCTTTATTATGAATAGCTTTCCTGCAAATATCTACGAGGGCAGAGGTGGGAATTTCTCCAAGGCCTTTCCGTCTGCCAGAGGAATCAAAAAGAAAAAGGGGGGGGGGGGAAAGGAATCAAACAGAAAAGGGGAAAAAAAGGAATCAAAAAGAAAAAGGAAGGGGGGGAAAAAGAATCAAAAAGAAAAGGGGAAAAAAAAAGGAATCAAAAATAAAAGGGGGGATAAAAAATCCACAACAAACCAAACCCAAACCAATCTGGAGGCTCAGTTAGAGGCAGTTTAAACTAACACCGATGAGGTTCGGTTGGGTTTTGGTGGGGTTGGGGGTTTTTGTTGTTGTTGTTGTTGGGTTTGGTTTGTTGTTTGGGGTTTGGGTTTTGGTTTTGGTTTTTTTTTTTCCCTCCCGATGTTGTTTAAATGTCCATAAAATAAATTTACAACCCTCCTCTCCCCAAAAGCTCGCTGCCTTGTGGCTTCCACAGAAGGTTTTGCTTTGTACCTCATCTCTCAGCGCCTCGCAAATGCTGCTCATTTATCTTCACCCAGGACGGCCGCGATCCTAATTATTTACTCCAAGGAATTGTTTAAACCTTCCCCCCCCCACACCTCCCAGGGATTAAAAAAAAAAAAAGAATCTGAGGCAGAATAATAAATATTCGATTATCTCCTGTTCCAATTAAAGTCGGGAAGTATGCCGGGGGGGGGGGGGTTGTTGGGGGTTTTTTTGTTGTTTGGTTTTTTATGAGGGGGGAGGTTTTCATCCCGCTCCAAGTTTCACTTCGCAAGGAGCGGTAACATTTAAACCGCGAACTCTTCTGCCTGCAACTTTGCAGGGTGAGGGTTTAAAGGAAGGTTGAAATGAAAACCATCCCCCCCCTCCAAAAATGACATTAAGATATAAATCAGGATAAAGCGTGGAGAAAGGGGGGCGGGGAGGGGGGGAATAAAAAAGAGAGAAGGGGACTACGGGAAGAGGAAAAAAAAATTAAGCAGGCAGTAGGGAAGGGGAAAGAAAAAATCCAAGGCAAAGGGATTCTCGCTGCAAAGCCATCCCCTCCATGTTGGAAATCCTAAATTCCCAACCTGAGTGTGTTTATGAAGAGGAGCAGCTCCTTTCCCCTCCCCTTGCCCCCCTCCCAAGGTAGATTTCCCACAACCAGCCAAGCCGGGCAGAGCCCCGCTTTTCATTTAAATTATTAGTAATAATAAATATTCTAAACCTGCCCTTAACAATAGGTCGGCCGCTTAAGGGAAAGAGCTCAGAGCCCAGGCACTGCCTTTGCGGAGGATCTGCCTGCAAAATAAGGAGACACATTCCTAAAATTTCCCTTTTCCCTCCCCCCACAAGGCAGCTTCACCCCAACCAGAACTCCCCAGTTGTAACGCGAAGAAAGAAAAGGGGGGTGGGGGGGAGAGAGGGGGGGGGGGGAGAGAGAGAAAAAGGGCCCTGGGTGAGGGCTGCAAAAGAGTCTCTGCGTGGAAGGAAGCTTAAAGCTTGTGAACTCTTCTTGAACCGAGATTGGAGTCATATGGTCATAAATCATTGGGACATATACTCCGCCATTCACAAAGTGATAGCCTATTTGAGTCCGGCTTACCTTAGTCTCTGACGAGCCAAGCACAGGCAGACATAATATATTTTCACATCCAGCATCCACGCAATCAATAAGCAAGGAATGATTCCACCCCCCCCGGCTCAGCTCCAACCCCCTCCTTCCTTTAAAAACGTTCAAGGAATCAACGCCGGGCAAAAAATCCAGCATATGCGTGCCTATAGGTGTGTGTATATATATATATATGGATAAAAAAAAGCCAAATCAGAGGGGGAGGGGGTTCAGCCAGTGGAGCTTTCGGTTACGGCAGCTCAGATTGTCTTTCTGTCTCCGTTTGGGAAGAGAGAAGAGGAGGGAAAAAAAAAATCCAACCCCGACAACCAACAACAAGGGAGAGAAAAAAAAATAGAGATGCTTTCCAGCTTCCAAGATGTGCAGGGAGCGGGGGGGGGGGGGAACACAACAACAAAAAATAAAAAAACAAACCAAGGAGGCTTTAAGTGGCCAAAGCTTGAGATTCTGGTTGCCCTCTAGCCTGGTAGGCGCTGCTCAGTGATAACAATGGCCTCTGCTTTAGCACGGCAAAGGGGAAGAAGGGAAAGGAGAAGGGAGGGAAAAAAAAAGAAAGAAAGAAAAGCTGAACACAACACACACACACACACACCCTCCTCTTCCCCTCTTTTAACTATGCAATGCTTGGCTGGGATGAAAATAATAACGAAAAGAATCCAGCCTAAGGAGGGGAAGGGGGGTGTGGGGGGTGTGGGGGGCAGATGGGTGAGGTAAAGAGAGGACGGTAGGGTGATGGGGGAGAGGGGAAGGGGGGCGGGGGGTGTCGAACCCAAAAAAAAAATAATTAAATAAAGCCGAGGGGATATTTAAAAGTGAAGATTTGGGTTAGGATCGTGGGGCAAAACGAACCTCCCGAGCAGCGTCACTAGTGAAAAATTATGCTAATTGCAACCGCGGTGGACAGAGGCCTAGGCAGAGAGATGGCAAAGCTTTGCCTTTGATTCACGTGTTTAACAATTAGGTGTCAATTTATGCTAATAAACCGTTTCAACATAGTCATAGTGGGTGTTGTTCCCCCCCCTCCCCGCCCCGGCCCAGACTCTCTTCTCTCTCCCCTTTCCGCGCCGGCCAGAGAGACGCTTTCAATAGCTTCAGCTTTGCCTTACCCCCGCCCCAAACCCTTCAGCAGCCTTTGGCTCCTTGAAAAGCAACCCTCGGCCGTGTGTCCCCCCAAAGCGTCCTCCCCCCCCCGTATCAAACTCACTTCTTTTTTTTTTCGGGGGAAGCCGAAAATCTGAGTGGGATTTGCAAAAGAAATGGAGGGGAATAAGGGGAGGAATCTCTCGCGTTGCAACTTCGCAGCCCCGCGGAACTTTGGAGTAAAAGTTGGAGCGTCCCAATGTCTGGGGCATCCTGGGGATCCCCCCCCCCTCCGCCCCCCGCCGAGGGCTAGATGTTAGATTTGGAGGGGGTGTGTGTTAAATCACCCCCGGGGGAGGCTAAGGCAGAGAGGTGATGGATAATAAAGCTGATGATTATTATTGCTGTTATTAATAACACCATTGGCACGGTGCAAGGCGCTGGTCTGTCGCCTCTGAGATTTACGCCTCTTCCCGCGGCTCCCATCCCGGTTACTGGGAACTGAAACTGGCCAAGATGGTTTTCGGGAGGGGTGGGGGGGAGGGAAAGTCGGTGACGAGGAGTAGCTGGCGAGTGGGAGGAAGGCAGAGCAAGGAGGAATTTAGGTGTCTGCACTTTTTGGTGGGGGGGTGTGTGTGTGAGTCAAGTGCTACTTTTGTTTCCCATCCCGATTCTCTTCCCTCCCTGAAATCCTCCTCTCGCCCCTTTGGGTGAAGTGCTGACGGGTGGGAATTCGCTTTTGGCAAAGCAAGAAAAAGAAGGATCACAAAAGCCTTGTGGACTTTGCTGGGAAGGTATGAGCCGTCGGGGGGGGGTGTGTGGGGGGGTTGCGTCACACGTTTTTTTCCCTTCACCCCCCCTCCCCCCGGTATGTGTGTGCACCTTTTAGGCTGATAACTCTGGGAAGAGAAGGGAGCGTGTCCCAGCAAACATCTGACTTTGGAAAAGACTCACTCTGGCTTGGCCAGCCAAGATTTTCTAGGTGATGGATATCCCAAGGATTACGGTGTTTCCAGCTATTGTTTTGTCTGCAGCCTTCGGATCCCAGACGGGAGGGTCTCAACCAGGGGACACCGTTATTGGGATCTTTTAAGGGCAGGGTTGTTTTCCCTCCCATCCGACTTTTTAACCAACTGCTCCACCATAAATCTTCTGCTACAAGATAGTTCCTATTTTGGAACCCCGGCGTTGAAATTCCAGGGAAGAAAAGAAGAAAAAAAAAAGAGTCGTGGACTGTTAAGGACTTCTTTATAGGTGAAGCACTCTAGAGGGTTGTGGATATGGATCTCCACTGACCTATTAGGAGTACCCAGGCAATCAGAAGCGCCTCGGAATCTGCAAGTAACTTCTTTGAAGTGCAACATTTTGTTATAACCTTCACTAACAACTGGAAAAAAGAGGGGAAAAAAAAACAAAACAACCCCCCCCAACCCTCTTAAGAAGGTCCTTGCACTTTTATATGTTGAACTCCTGTAAGTAGGTCTGTTTTTTTAGGCTCCCTGCGTTGTTGCCATCTTTGCTTGGGTTGTAGCTGTTTCTTTTCTTTTTCTTTCTTCCTTTTTTAATTCCTCCCCCCCCCCCCCTTTAAAAATGTAACTCCCTGGCCACGAAATCAGCAGCAAATGTTGCGATCTGAGCGGGTTTCCCCCTTCAAAGGGAGCACAGGAAATATCTTCCTTTTAAAACACTCCCTCAGAGTTAACGGCCATAAATCACCAAAGTTTAAAGACAAGCCAGTAGCAAAATGAAAATACTCAGCTGAAAAGCAGGGCGGCCGCGTTTGGGGTGGGTGGAGGGGTGGGAGTCAAAAAAAATAAAAAAAAGAAGTAGAAGAAAAAAAAAAACGAAAGTCACGTTGGGTGACTTTGGAGAAGGAATGGCTCCCGAGTGGGATTACAGAGGGAAAACACGGAGACACACACAGACAGGGGGGCCAGGTAGGACATTCAGCCCAAACTCACCAGTCCTCGGATGTCTGGTCCAGCAAATCCGAGGCAGCGGTGGATTTGGAGAAAGCAGAAGAGCTGGGGAAGTAGAAAAAAAAAAAAAAAGGGGTGGGGGGAGAGGAAAACAAGTATGAAAGTTGGGTTAAAAAAACGAGGCCAAAGGGACTCATGATAGGGAGAAACCTTTGGGTGGCAATGGGAAGAAGATGGGATCTAATGAACAAAAGCCCCCCCAGCATTTCCTCTGAGATCACCTCCCATCTGAGCCACCGCAGCCTTTACAGGAGCCGCATGGCCTCAATCCATCGATAACCCGATATTCGCATCAGAGGCGGTGGATCCCAAGTTTATTTCCCTGGTTTTGATGTAATCCCTTCTCTCTTGGACTTTTCCTTCCACCTTTTTTCCGAGGAAACCCCCTTCTTCCCCCCCTGGCGAGAGAAACACTTCGTGTTAGTGATGGGGAGCTGGGGAGGGTGAGTGGTTTGTCCATGGCTGCTGATGAACCCGAATGTAATTTAAATTACAGAAATATAGAGAGTTTGGGTTAAATTCTGATGGTAATTTCAGAGTTAATGCGTTTAGGAGATTAAATACATGCGGTTAATTGTCTCGGGACTCAGCTACGGCGTAACAGGAGGGAAAACAGGAGGCAGCTTTCTTATAAAGCGGACAAAAAAACCCCACCAAATATTTTGAATGTGTGTTTTGGGGTTTTTTCGTGATTCTCCAACGTGGTCCCCACGGAAAGGGGAGGGACACACACACACACACGACACTGAGCTGCTTTGTGGCAGACGAGGACACCGTTCAGCCGGCAGCGATTTGCCATCAGAATTAACGGTATGGAGCCGTAAACATTTTTAAAGCCGCGCCGAGATTTATCACCTCAGCTCTGGCACGAAGGACTCGGAGAAGGGAGAAAAGAAGGGGAAGAGAGAAAAAGCAATCTCATTTAGAATTATTTTCGTTTGGGGAAACATTCAGTCGCTTTAATAATCCTGTTTCCGTTCTGTATGTTGATGTTATTAATCTCAAATAAAAATGTTCCCCTCACACCCTTGCTCTGCCTGTGACAACATCCCCGAGTCCATAAATCACCCGCGGATGCTTCGTGACCTTCTCGAGTCAGGGCCTATCGCTGTATTTTTTATTAGTATTATTATTACATGCGTGCACACTTTAATACACAGCCCTGGCAATATTCCACTTACATCACAGCCTTCCCACCCGCCCTCTCACCCCCCTTTCACTGGGAGCTTTTCAGTTCCTTCTGTAGAATACACACAGATATTTATGAAAGGGGGGGGGGGGGGGGGGGGGGGGGGAGAATAAAAGGAAAGAAGGAAAAATCCACCCTTTCTATGCTGAGAGCTGGCTGAACCCCGGCCAGTTCCTCCCACGCCAGGCCTGGCGAGGAAAGGGAGAAGTGAGACGTGGAAAAAAAAAAGAGAGAGGAATCTCTTGTAGTTGGAGTGGATGAAGGAGGAAAGAGGGAGGAGAGGAGAAGAGAAACAAACAAGCAAAAAGAAGCTGGCGTAAATAACGGCTCCAGTAAGGAGGGTAGCGAGGGGTCGGGGGGGAGAGGGGGAGGGAGGTGTTTGGTTTTGCTTTGTTTCTCATTTATTCCCCCGTAGAACAAACTGAGAAGGAACGGAGGGAAGTTCTCCCCCTCCTGATGTTCTCTGGGTTTCTTATTTGTGATTTGTTTGGGTGGGGGTTTTGTCTCTGTTTGGGTTTGGTGGTGGTGTGAGGCTTTTTTTTTTGCATTCGCTTCCCAATGGAGGCGGTGCGAGTCCAGCCCGGCCCTGCTTACCCCGCACCCCCCTCTCCGGGATAGCACCCACATCCTCCTCCCATGAGGCTGCTCCACCACCACCACCACTTTTGGTCTAAAAAGAAGGATTTGGAGTTTTCCCACTCCGCAACCAGTCTGCCCGAGGGAGGGGAGAGCTCTGAGAAGGTAGGGAGAATTATGGAAGGTCCAGGACCTCCTGAAACCCCAAACAGAAGCCAGCTCGGATAAGAAATCAAAATGAAACTGAGTGAGCGGTGGGTTTGCCTTGACAGATTAGACCTTTTTCTCCCCCTGACCTTTGCTTAGAAGAGCAATAACTCACCAGGTTAATGATCAATCAGCGGAAGTGCTTTGGAATTGTCTCACCAAAAAACCCAAAAGCAACAACCGAGCAGACACACAACTCCCCAGTCCTGCCGCGGCTGGGTCCCCCCTGACCCTAGCAGCACCCCTTCTTCTATGGATCTTCCCATCGCAAACCACCTCTCCTCACCCACCCCTCCACCTCCCACCCCGCCCCGGGTGAGGTGTAAGGTGCTGGTGGGAAATGGAGGGGGATATGGAGGGTGCGTAGGGGGGAGTGAGGCGAGGAGGCAGTTTGCGATATAAGCCTGTTACCAGTAGCTATTTTGGGAGCTGCTCACCAGAGATGGGCTGAGAATCACCATCCCCACTTTTCTAACACACACACCACCCCTCCACACACACACACCCCCCCCCCCCCCGCTCCTTTCCACCCCTCCTCTTCCAAATGCCAAAATAATAGCTTGAATTATGCGCTCACGTGACTGGGACACGTCAAGCTTTTGCCCATTTTGTACAGAATTAGGAACTGGTAGGCTCTCCCCTTCTCCAGTCCCACCAGTTCCCCCACCAGCAAACTCCCCGAACTTCTCTGGCAGGCGATGCCTCCCGCTCCCTCCAGCCGCAGCCGAGGCTTGCTCTGGTATTTGGGCCCTTCTGGGCTTCTTTTCTTTTCTTTTCTTTTCTTTTCTTTTCTTTTCTTTTCTTTTCTTTTCTTTTCTTTTCTTTTCTTTTCTTTTCTTTCTTTTCTTTTCTTTTTCTTTTCTTTTCTTTTCCTTTCTTTTCTTTTCTTTTCCTTTCTCTTTTCTTTTCTTTTTTTCTTTTCTTTTCTTTTCTTTTCTTTTCTTTTTCTTTCTCTTTTCTTTTCTTTTCTTTTCTTCTCTTCTCTTCTCTTCTCTTCTCTTCTCTTCTCTTGTCCTTCTCTTCTCTTCCTCTTTTCTTTTCTTTTCTTTTCTTTTCTTTTCTTTTTCTTTTCCTTTTCCTTTCTTTTTTTTCTTTTCTTTTCTTTTCCCCTTTCCTTTCCTTTCCTTTCCTTTCCCTTTCCTTTCCTTTCCCTTTACCTTTCCTTTCCTTTCCTTTCCTTTCCTTTCCTTTCCTTTCCTTTCCTTTCCTTTCCTTTCCTTCTCTCTTTCTCTCTTTCTTTCTCTCTTTTTCTCCCTTTAAATTTCCTTGTTAATCTTTTCACCTAAAAGCTAAAGAAGCGACTAGATTCCAACGAGGGAAGCACCCACATCCCAAAGCCTCAGCGGTCCAAAAGCGTCGGAAAAGAAGGGGGAAATAAAGAGTTTGGGAAGCGGGGGAAAGGGAGAGGGGCTTGTCTGCCTTCCCAGCAGTGGGACAGCACCCAGAAGCAACGAAAATGGGCTCGCAGCCCCATCAGGAGCTGCACGCAGGCAGCCTCCGCTAGTCCTGGCGCAGAGGACGTGGCTCCTGCGCTCACGTCGAGGTTCCTGGTTTCTTCCCAATTTAACCCCTACCCTCCTAAAAAAAAAAAAAAAAAAAAAAAAAATAGAGAGAAGTGGAGTGGGATAGAAAATGATGATTCGAAGCTTTTCTCCCACGGCCCTTCCTTATCCTCCTGGAGGACTGTGCATTCATGCTACTGCTCTGGTCGTTTCTGTGAGAAAATTAAGGTTGGTTTGTTTGTTGGGGTGTTTTTTTTTCAGTGATACTCGCCTGATTCCTGGACTCGGCTGGTGCTGGAGGACGAGCTTGGCATGGGGGAGAGGGAACCTGAGAGAAGAAACGATTCCATTTTACCTGCTTCCTTCTGATAGTTCATAAAAGCTAACCCTTTGTGAAGAGGGAGCCTCCAGAGAAGGGAGAGAGAGAAGTGATGTCAAAGGAATTTCTCTGCTTCCCTGTTTCGGAGGATTTACGTTGAATATTCATGGTTTGTAGGGAATCGTGTGGATCCCACAGCCCACAGGAGGACTCCTGCATCCTCCCTGCACCCCGCAAACACCCTGCACACCCCCAAGCCACAGCCCTTCGCTAAAAATCCTCGATTACTGTAAGGGTATCGCTCTGTCACTTCATCACCATATCAAGGGGCTTTCAGTCATCCCGGGCTCTTAGTTAATTTTTAATTGGGAAGAGCGATGTTGAACGCGGAAGAGGACACCAAGATGGAAAGGAGGTGGGGGTTAAATCCTGTTTCTATTTTTAACATGATGCTGGCCGAGGCGGGATGCACCTCCCTGCAATATGCGTGGGGTTTTCCCCCGCAAAATGTCCCATCCCCTGGGTAGAAGGGAGAACCTACCTAGAGGAACAAATCAAAGGAACTCAACTATTTCGGGCTTCACCACCTCAAAAATAAAAGCCTCATCTCGGCTCTCCTGGATTTCTACAGAAGAACTGAGCCCTCAGATCCACCACCCCCACTTAAACCTGGGATCAGGTTCCCCAAGCTGGAGGAAACAAGGGTCGATGTTTTAGGGAGGGTAGGAGAAATGGAAGCTGGAAGAACACCTCCCCCCCCACCCCGCTCCTCAAATCGCCCGTCCCAAAAGAGCAGAAGCAGGAACACCACTGCCACCATATAGCTCTATACAGTTACATCTCAGAAAGTGTCCATTAATATCAATTTACTTCAATGAAAACTTCGGTTCTTCATGAAGTTGATGATTTATGATAAAATCAATTAGATTACGGCCACTTAGGGCCTGCGGTTTCATCTCGGGTTTCATTTGCCAACAGATCAAGAGCTTGGTTTAAAAAAAAAAAAAAAACACAACCAAACAAACCCCAAAAACACAGAAATAAAATTCAGGTTTAGCTGGAGGCGAGTAAAGAGAATTCTCCAGCTGAGGAAATTGAATGCAAAGCAATTGTCGGTACCAAACAAAAAAAACCCCAAAAGGACACACACACAAAAAAATACCCAACAAACCTCCCAACCCAGGCACTTGTACATCCCAGCTCCTGCTCTCTGCCAATATACCACTTTGCCCCGGGAAATATTAGACACCGAGGCCAAACTTTCCCGGTTTCACAATGTGTGAGGACATTTTTAGACCTGGCAGATTGTCCCAGGGTTTTGAGCTATTATCTCGATCTAAAGGAACTGGGAAGAGCACAGAGAGTACGAATATAGAAGAGATACAGAACAACTTCCTAGGTTTAATTCGATTTGTCGGGAGGGGTTTTTTAGTCCTCCATACAAAAGATTTTCCTGCCTGGCTCTTAAAATACACACTGAGTGTTCACGGGGAGTAGGGGGGTGGGGAAGATGAGGGATGAGGAAGGCGATTATTTTTGTGGAGCCAGAAAGTAATAGCACAAATGCATAGAAATTATCACATCTAATATTCCCAAGTGGAATCTGATCCTTTCCCTTTCGGTCCCCCCCTTAACACCCACACCCACCCCCAAAAAAAGGAGTTTCTGAGAGAAATGACCCATTTTCGAGGATATTCCAAACACACACAAGCACATAAACCCAAACAAAACTTGAACCTCTTTAACCCCCCCCCACATTTCCCCTCTCGGGCTCCCCCAAACATCTCCCGATTTTATAACCAAATAGTTTAACTCAAATCTTACCCATTTCGGTCAAATGCAGTGGCCAGCTACAAGGAAAAGCAGCTCAAATAACCAGATGTTTGCTAGTCACATCTGGCCACTACAGCCAGACCTAGGGAGGGAAAACTCTCTATGGACATAGAGCTTGGGAAATCTTTCTCTCTCCCTCTCTCTCTCTCTCTCTTTTCCTCTCTTTTTTCTTTTCTTTTTTTTTTTCCAAGAAGCCCTTGTAATTAGGGTCTGCTTCAAGTAAACAAAAAAACTTTGTAGGGCCATAAATCACCCTCGCATACATTCTTCAGCTTAACACCCCTCTTTTCCGAGGGGCTTTTGTAGTTCCTTTTTCAAACAAGAGAGAGGTGCTAAAGCTTTAACAAATGTATCCTGGACAAACAGCGCTGGGGAAGGTAACACTTTGCGGCCAGTCTCGAATCTGGACCTTGCAAAATGATGTTTTTTTTGGGGGGGACTCATCTTCAGCTTCCTCTGCGCGAATTGTTTTGGGGTTGGGGTTTTTTTTTGTTCTTTTTTGGGTGGGGGGGGGGTGGATCTTCAGCTTCCCTTGCTAAATCGTTGGGGCGGAGGGGCTCATCCTCAGTTTCCCTTGCAAAATTTTTGGGTTGTTCTGCTTTTGGGGGTTGTTGGGTTGGTTTTTTTTTTGGGGGGGGGGAGTCTCATCTTCATCTTCCCCAAGGCATCAGTTTTAATTTGTTACCGGGAGAAAGTCAGCTACAGCTCAGGATGATCGGTTGCAGAAGCTTGTCAAAGCTTTTTGGAGCAATTAATTATATCTCACAGAGCCGGAGCTGAGGAAGGAGAAAAAGTAGAGCTGCAGCATTTATTTATTTAACTTCTTACCTGTGAGACTGTTCGAGACCCAAGGCTTGGAGAAGAAGGAACCGGATCGGGGTGACAACGAGGAGCGGCCAAATTTAAGGAGAAGAAACTACTTTATTGCACCCCGGTGGATCTTGCTGACAGCTTTCTAGGCCGGTTTGGATTTTCCTCACCCCCCGCCCCCCCCCTACCCCCCTTCAAAGATTTTTTTTTTTTTGCTGTTGTTGTTTGTTTGTTTTGACTCTTTCGATTCAAACTTGAGGTGGAGAAAAAAGAGAAACTCTCCCAAAATACCTTAAAGCGTCGCAAGGATGCGACTCTCCAATACCGGGCGGAGGGAGATGAGATGGGTGGTGGGAGAAGAGGCAGACTGCCCGAAATGTCCTCTTTAAAAACAAACACCAACCAAAAAAAAAAAAAAAAAAATAAGCCAAAAAAAAACCCCAACCCTCCCTCCCACTCCCAAATCCTCGGTATCTGTCTGGAAAGCTGTTTCTCTTTATAAAGACTTAAAAATGTTGCAAGACGGTTCTAATACTGAGTGACAAGGGGTGCTGGAGAGAAGGGAACCAAATGGATCTTCTGGTTTTTTTAGAGCCAGTAGGAATTGGCCAGCCTTCGATGTCAGGATTCAAAATTGATTCCATATGTCTCGTCCGGGGAAAGAGAGGGGGGGAAAAAAAGAAGGAAAGAAGGAAAGAGAGAAAGAAATGAGAAGGGCGGGGGAGAATAAAAGTTACGCAAAGTCCTTCGGGATTCTTACTTTCTTTACCGCACGCACAGCCCCTTCTCAGCACCCCCTGCCACTAAATCCTGCCCTTTTTTTTTAGGGAATATTGTGGAGTGTGGAGTCTGGAGTCTGAAGCACAGAGCAAGAGAGGTACCAGTAGCAACAACCCAGATCCTGGGGGTTATTTTTAGTCTGGCTTTTGCTAGAGCTGACCTCAGCGCGGGGAGAGGAAACATGGATCTTGGATGCTGGTGAAAGGGAGAAGCGTGCCATGGCACGGCTCCTGCTCCCAAAACAAACCGGGAGGGGAGGCGGGAGAGAGCCCTCCCCACCTCAACTAACCCCCACCCATCCCGAACTGGGCAGCGACGAGCGGCTGGAACCGGAACTGGGCGATGTGCTCTCAGGCTCCGGGGAGCAGACTCGGTACCAGGGCAGTGGGAGAAGGGCTTGGCGGGGGGGGGGGGGGGAAATGGTCCCTTTCTCCCCTGTCCCCCACCCCTCAGCCCAAGGACCTTTTGGATCACCGCTCGCCATTGATTTCGGCGGGACTTGCTCGGGGAGAATTTGACCCGAAGTTTTTCAGGCTTCTTCCCTGACCTCTAGATACCGCTGCCAAAAAAACCCTCTGATATATTTCCCATTGAGCTGGACATCAAAAGGAGGCGAAATAGCGACGGGGAGGGAGCAGCTCTGCTTAACCCCTCCCCTCATATCTACCCTTAAAAAAAAAAGAAAGAAAAGATGTCAAATCTCCACCATCGCCTCTGATTTACAGTTTTCCTTTTTAAGCGGGATGCTAACGCGCAGGGAAGTGTTGAAAAGTGGTTGTTGCCTTTGATTTCTTTCCTCTCCTCTCCCTCCTCCCAACACACACACACGAGGAGGGGGAAAAAAAGAGGGAGAAAACATCAAAGAGAAACGTCACGGTTCCTAAACTTTTCCCTGTTTAACCCAGCTCTACCCTTTCGTCTCGTCTGCCTGTGACTCGTGTTCGCCTCCCAATTTAAACAGGAAAATTAAGCTGCTACCAAGCCCCAGCCCTCTCCAGTCACTCCTCAGGCCTCGGATTTAGGGTGACGCTGGTTTGGCTTTGGGGTGATGCTGGTTTTGTTTTGGCCTGAGCCTCTTCTCTTGAACTGCCCAGAGGTGATTCTTGGGGCTGGGCAGCATGAAAAACTTTTTCAAGAGAAAACAACACCAAAAAAAAAAAGAAGGAGGGAGGGGGAGAGAAGCTGCGACCGAATCCGCTCCGCGCCTCTCCCAGCCTAAGCCACAGGTTTCTGCGTTATCCTCCTTCGTGGCTCTGCTCCCTGCTCTCCAGGCTTTGCAGCCCTCAATCTCCGCCATGCTTTGATCTTAAATAACTCTACCGCCTGCAATAAATTATGAATTAAGGTGCTGTTGACTCATATTTACAGCGTTAATAGCTTCCTCCGCGGGGAAAAACGAGGAAAAAAAAGCACTCGGGAATGGCCGAGCGAGAGGGGAAGGGAGGGGAATTTCTTTGGGGCTGAGACAAACAGGAATCGGCAGCGCTGGTAGCCCAGCAGCTTGTTGAGGAGGTGACAGGCAAGGAGAAAGGCACAGAAATTAACGTCTTTGCTGCAGCCACTTGAAGTAGGTCACTGGCACAAGAATTCTAAAGCACAAAAGCTGGTTATAGCAAGTTAATAAAGAAATGCAGCTTAAATGTGGTAAGGAATTACTCGGTCGTTGTTTTTGAGCCGGTCTGGGACAGGAGTGAAGCTCTTGGGCTGAGAGAGGAGGTAGCGGGGATGTGCGGAGGATGCGCGGGGCAAAGGTTTTTGCTCCGGGCTTCTCTGCTCGAAAGGAAGCCCTTCCCCTGGGATCCCTGCTAAACGCAGGGAAGGGGAATATATGGGGTTTGGGGGAGGATGGAGCTAGCATGGGGGGGAGCGGAGGGATGAGGATTCGAGGCAGAAACAAGAACCGAGGTGGGGGTAAGGGAGAGAAGTAACGGAGGTAAGGGGCGGCCCTCCCAGCCCATATCCCTCACGGAGGGACGTTTTGCATTACCCAAGCCTCTTTCTGCTCTGGCCCCCTCCCACAGCCCCTGGCCAGGGACGGAGCAGGACGGGGAGAGCTCTGCCTTCCACCGCCTGGCCCTCCTCTCAGTTTGGGTCTGGGATCTTCTCTCGGGTTTGGATCCTACCCTGGGTCTGAAGTCCCCTTCCGAGTCTGTGTCCTATCCTGGGTCTGGGGTCTGCACCCTAATCTGTGTTTTGGTCTGGGTCTGGGATCCCCTCCAATGCTGGAGGCTCTCAAGAGGTTTGGGGTCCTGCCTCTGTTAAGGGGTGTCCTGCTGGGTCTGGTTCTCCTAACGGGGAAGCGGAGCCATTATTCAGGATCTGAGCTTCTGTTCTGACACTGAGCTCCTTAAATGGGGTTTGGGGCTTTTATCCAGGGTCATACTTGGCATCTGGAGCCCCACCCCGAGTTCAGGCTCCCTTTCCGAGCCGAGAAGGGGGTGTCCCGGGGTAGAGGCTGTGTCCTCAGCATGAAGGCTGGACCAAAGCGACCCGGCGGCCCTCGGCCACCCCATCTCCTCCTGACATCTGATTATTAAAGGACACTCACACAAAGACGTCTGGACCGGGGATAAATAAAGCCTCAGTATTGATTTAAAGGGGACTGCCGCCCAGGGAGGGGGTTGCGGGGTGGTGGCTTCCCCACACCGAGCTAACTTCCCCCCCTACCAATGGCTAATTTCTCACGCTCCACATCCCAAATCGATAGGGAAAAGGGGGAGAAAAAAGGAAAATGCATCCAAAACCCGCAGCAAATTAAACAAACAAACAAAAAAAGGAGAATAATATAAAGGGATAGAAGGGAAAAAAAAGAGGGGAGGAGTGAGCTGCATCCTTTTGAAGCCGCCAACTTAAATTAAGATGAGGCTTGACAGAGAAGGATGCTGTATTTCTGGCTCAGTCACCGTCCCTGGATCTCCCTTAATATTTAATGAAAGTCGCTGAGTTGCTCTAATTTTACTACATAAAGGTTTACTCTGGCAGACAGAGTTAAATATCCGCGCTAGGGTGAGGTGAGCTGGGGCTGGCGAGCAGAGAGGGGAAAAAAGGAAAGGAAAGTGGGAAAAAGCCGGGAATTCTCATCCTAGAATCCGGGTGTGAACATTTAATCTTTGCTCCTGTTGTCAGTTTTATTGACTCCTCTCATGTTGGAGCTTGTAAAATATTTAAAAACGCCATCTCCCACTTCCTCCTTCCCTTTCAACACTCCCGGCTAGGACCAATTTGGTCCAGTTTGGAGATGGGAGGGAAAGGGCAGTGCCTGACCTCCCTTGTTCTCCGCGGAGTATGCTCTCCCCGCTCTGGCAGTGAAACAGGTAGCGGTGTCCCCTGCTTTGGGACACGCGGTTCGTCCCCAAAGCTTTATCTTCGCTCCCTAACCTCAGTGTCTTGGATGAGATTTCCCAACTAGAGCTCAGCTGCACTATCCGGAGGAATCACTACAGAGGTTAACAGCTGCCGGCCAGGTTCTGCTGCTGTTTAAGCCTATTTCTCCTCGGAGACCAATTTTTTCTTTCCCTGAGATATAACAGGCCCAGCTCCCAAAAAAAAACATTCCTTAGAGCACCTTCTCCAACTTTCATCATCAGAAGGTTCTCCTGGCTCTCTCCATCCATCACCTCCTCAGCCTTTTGAGAATGGGGAGCTTTAGAAAAACCTCGCAATTTTATCCTCCTGCTAGTAAAAGAGAACGAAGCACCCGCAATGAATTTACTCCCCTTTCTGCCAGTGGTTATAGGAGGGGAAGGGTCTGCTGGGGTCCCTCGGCAGCGCCCCGTTTCCCGCAGGTCCCTATTGTTCTGCTTTAGATGGGAGAAATCCCCTCCCTGCTCGGGACCAGAGTGTGCCCCTCTCAGAGGCAGCTACTTTGCAGCTTCCTTGCTGCAAGCCATTAAATGTTTGCGGTTTAAGTCTCGTTCTTGCGTTTGATTTAAAATGGGGCATCTCCAGAAATCTCTTTGCTTTGCTAGAGCAACCTGTGCCTGTTCTCCAGCGAGGAATCCAGTCGAGGACTGGGGAGAGGAGGGAGCTGGGGACTAAATGAGTTATCGTTGATAAAGGGGATGCTGCAACGCAGGACTCCGAGCTGTAATTTTGCTATTAAGGTCGTGCTCTTTTCCTAGGTTTATATGCCAACGAGGCGTTCCCGCATTCCCAAATTTATACAAATCTCTCCTTAATTGGTAATCACAGATGCTGTAATTTAAGACCCCCAGCTACAGAGCTTTCATATTAGCTGCTGATCTATTACTGTAAATCGCCTGAAATAATCAACTCCAGGGAGTGGGGCAAAGAGAGAGAGAGAGAGAGAGAGAGAGAGAGATCCTCGCTCTAAAATATCATCGCTCGCACATCATTTTCACTCGAGAAATGATTTATCTTGGACACCACTATAAACAACACAACTCGCTCCCAAACACACACACAATGGCAGCCGCGCTGCTGCTGACATGTTTATTGTAATAAATCAAGAAAGGGGGAAGAGAGAAGGAGAGAGGGGAAAAAAAAAAAAAAAAGAAGGTTGCAAGGAGAGGGAGAGAGGAATATTCCTAAAAATATCAATGAAATGCCTCGATGGGTATAAACACACATACCACCGGGTGAAGAGAAATGGGAGGAAATGAAGACGGCGATTTGTCACATTTTACGACAATAACATTAATAACAAACAATAAATTTACATGGACACACAGACACGCTCGGAATTGGGAAGCCCCTGCTACTTACAATAATCCAGCCCTCGGCGTGGCTTCGTGGTTCCTGAGAATTGTTTTATTGCAGACTCCTCTCCCTCTCTCCTCCTCTCCCCCTCTTTTCTCTCTCTCCCTCTCGCTCTTTCTCTCTCTTTTTTTTTTTTCCCTCCTTTTTTTTTTTTTTTGCCTCCTCTTTCCCTCAGCTATAGGCTTGTTTTTTAAAGGACAGTTGAATTTCACGTCAGACACAAGGAGACCATGTCTGCGATTTTCCTGACGAATACATATCTATTCTGCAACCTCTGCATTAATTATTTAATGAATCACGTGATGGGGAAGGGGGAAGGGGGTCTCTCAGTTTCATACTCAAAGGACCACTGTGACCTTCCACCGGAACAGGATTTTTGTTAGAGAAGTTTCGAACTGAACCAAGCATTTCTGGACGGACAGAGATCTTCCCCCTCCCCCTGCCCAAGGCTGCCTGGCACGGCCGTGCCAACGTGGGGTGAGGATGTGCTCAGGGCACTCACCTCTGAGCCTCTTCTCTAATAAAGAGCACGATCTGGGGGTTGTTTCTTCATCCTCTCTCCTGGCTGGAGCTTGGGAGTATTTAAACCCTGCTTCGTACGTTTCCTGCGTGGAGCTGGGGGCATTTTAACCCTGCTCTGAACCCTCCTTGGAGCAGAAAGTGTTTAAACTCTGCTCTAAACCTTTCCTGACTGGAGCTGGGAGCGTTTTAACCCTGCTCTAAACCTTTCCTAGAGCTGGAAGTGTTTAAACCCCGCTCTAAACCTTCTCTTCCTGGAGCTGGCAGCATTTTAACCCTGCTCCAAACCTTTCCTGGAATTGGAAGTGTTTAAACCTCGCTCTAAACCTTCTCTTCCAGGAGCTGGGAGCGTTTCCACCCTGCTCTAAACCTTTCCTAGAGCTGAGAGCACTTCAACCCTGTTCTGAACCTTCCTTGGAGTTTGGCTTTAGCTGGACTTTGGCTCAGCCAAGCCACACCGAGCTTCTCATGTTGTGTGGTTTTGGTGGTTTGTTTTGGGGTGAGGTTTTTTGTTTTCCTCTCCTGACACTGAGATTTTTCTTACAGCCTTGCAGTGAATAGGGCAACTGTTTCCCAGTCTAAACCAGCTGAGAATATTTTTGCTCCTGGTTTTAAATTGCTCAGCCCTCTCTTTGCCTCACTTCCAGGCTTGGTTTTTTTTTCTTCTTTCTTTCTTTCCACCCCCCCGCCTCGCTGCTGTTATTGTTTGGCCGGCCTTTATTGCATTAAAAAAAAGGAGGGGGGGGGGAAATCACATTTTGACTCTGAGGAAAGCTGCCAAGTACAAGGATCCTGGAAAGAAAAGAAAGAGGGGGGGGGGGGGAAGAACAACAAAAGGAGCGCCTGGAAAAGGCCGCGGAGCAGTCGCGGAGCAGCCGCGGAGCTGGCAGCCCTGGCATCATGCTAAGCAGAACCAACGCGGGGGGTGGAGGGGGCGGGGGGGGAAGTGTCCCCACGGCCACGCGGGGAAACTGGTACCCGAAGAAAGGCTACGAGTGGAGTATGAAAGCCTCTAGAGCACGTTCCAAAGACTCCCAGTTTTCCCAGTGCTGGGGTGGGGGACAGCACACCCCGAGCAGAGCAACTTCACCCCTACCCCACTTCAGCCCCCCAGCATCTCTGAATCCCCACTGGGAAGCCAGATTCTCTCAGCTCCACGGGTAAAGCCTGGAGTGAGCTCGAATTGAACACAAAAACCACTACCAGAAGTCTGAAAGTGGGAATTTCCCCCTCCAAACCGAGCTGGGGGGGAGCTGGGGAGTGTCCGGACTCCCCCCCGCCAAGGCAGGAAAGAGCAAGCAGGGAAACGTTTTACTCCTCAGGTAAAGCCTGTAGGGAGATCGGATTAAGCATAAAAATCACTAAAAGCAAAGCCTAAAAGTGGGGGGTCCCCACTTTAACACGGCCCTAGAGGACTGGACGGGGAATTGGGGGGGAGGGGGGTGTGACTCTTAGCCCCCCCACCTCCGGCCAGCGAGGAGCGAGCAGAGAAACGCTTCATTTTCAAAAGCCTTCGATTATTCCTGAATCGATTTTATCGAGTGAAAGTGGTTGTCGGAAGAGAGACGTTTGGTCAAGGTGTGGGAGGAAAATTGGGGGGGTGGGAGGAGGAAAAGCCGATTAAAAAGGGCTCCCATAGCTGGCGGGGGGGTGGTGTGGTGTGTGTCCCAGAAAGGAGACAACTTTGGGGAAAGGGTAGGTGGAGGAAATGTTTCATGGGGGAACTTCAGGTCTGTTCAGAAGCCTCAACTTTCACCTCACACAACCACTTCTAATTCGGTTGGGTTGGGATTGGTGGTTTGGTTTTTTTTTTTTTCTTTCTTAGTCATAAAATTGAGGGGTCCCTGGGAACGAAACCGGAGAAATAAATAAATAACGATCGATAAATAAATAAAGGGGGGGGGGGGGGGGATAGGTATAAAATGAAAGGCACGGAGCAGCAAACGGGGCCGATCCGCACCTCCGCTGGCATTTTTGGGTTTGTTTCATGCAAACCATTTTGGTTTGGAGATTTTTTTTTTCCCCCTTTTTCTTTCTTTCTTTTTTTTTTTTTAAAGCCCCCAGTTCAAAGGGTCGGAAACACAGCCATAAACCGCAGCTTCGCCCTCCGAGGTGCCGTGATCAAAGCCGGTTGCTTTCTAAAGACAAAATGAACGTTTATATAGTGAGAAAGCGAGATTGATTTACGGATTTAAACACTCCGTTCTTATTGCGGATCATAAATCTGTCACCGGGGCTGAGAAACTTCCAACCCGCTCGGACCAGCTTTAAAGCAACCCAGCGTTATACCGGGGCGGCACAACCCCCCCTCTCTCCTCTCCCGGCTCCCTATACCAGGCAGACCTCCCCCCACGCCTCCGCCTCATATCCATGAATATATACATGTACATAGATATATATATTTCATTTCCCCTCCTCTCTTTCTCTGGACTAACTACATCTCACTCGGGCTCTTACACGCGATTTTTTTGGGCATAACCCCCCTTTTTTTGGTCCAATTTTGGGACCAAGATAATAAAATAATAAAAGGGTTCAGCAGCCCTTTGGTGGGGGGGGGGCTCTGAGATGAAGGTCCCACCTTCGGGGTCCCAGGGAAAGGCCACCCTAGCCGATAAGATGCTCCGCGCCTCTCCGCGCAGCTCAGCGCTGCAGATGGGCACAGAAAGGCTTTTGAGAGAGCCGTGGGCAGGGAAGAAGTGGGAGGAGGTGCGGGGGGAGGGTAGGGGGGGGGGTGAGGATGGAGAAGGACTCTCGGAAACAAAGGAAATTCTGAAAATAAGAAGAGAGATGAGATAGAGGACAAGGGAAGCGGCGGCGGGTCCGGAGGTCTTCGGGCTATCGGTTCTCCCCTCAAATTATTCGTGTGAAGCCAAGAGCGGACAGCTCGCTCTGCAGAGTCCGAACACACGACAGAGTCCTCCCCGCACCTCCCTCCTTTCTTTTCTCTTTCTTACAAAGAAACCCAATACCTCAAGCAAACACCGAGGGCTTGGGAAGGGAAATCAGAGTAAAAAAGGCATTTGTCGGGCCCCAGGCTTGGAAAAAGACAGGCTCAGCCGTGAGAAAAGCAGAACTAAACTCAAATTCAAATCCTTTCTCCACTCTTTTCTTTTCCCCACACCTTCTGCCGGTGCTGGCTCCTCGGGCAAGCCCGCGGGGAGAGCCGGGGTCGGCTGCACCCCGCACACGCAAAGTTTTGCTGGACTGCGGGTTGAGCGGTTGCCCAGCACAATGTCCAGCCTCGGAGAGGTCAAGGGGTTTGCGAGGTCAGTCCCCGGCTGCAATACACAGCTAATCGCCTAGAAAACGTGTCCTCTGCGTGAACTCTATTCTCCGATCCAGGCGTGCCAGCGCTGGATTTTGTCTTCCCAATTTTTAGCCCTTTTCTCTTAGTCACAATATCCCCCCAACAATTCCTACGATGAGGAAACAACCACCACGAAGCACCAGCACCCCCAAGACACCCCCAGTCCTGGGGCAAAGACACACAGACCCCCACAGGGTATCCTTAGCGCGGGATAACCGCACTCAGGGCTACCGATAATCATGGAACAAAGACATCCCCAGGGCGCCCGCACCAAAGGACACCCGCACCAAAGGACACCCGCACCTCTGATGCTTTGTCCCCCTTGGGACATTGCCAGTCCCTTCCCAAACCGGGCAAGGAGATCTCGCTCGGAAAAATGAAAGGAGGGGGTGAGGGGGAGAAGGAAAAATATCATTGCAGAAAAGGACTCGGGTAGTGTAACCCAAAACACCCTGCCGGGGGAAGCACCCCGCAACCTCTCCTCCGTCACGCCCGGGGTTCTCACAACAAAACTCCGCAGTGCCAAACCCCCCAGAACGCACAGCCCCGTATCGAGGAGGAGGAAGAGGAGGAGAGGAAACAAAAAGAGAAACCACATTCCCCTCGCCACAAGTAACCCGCCTGTAAAAAGTTTCTCTGCCCGCTCCCCTCGCCCACATCGGTCAAAATAAACCAAGAAAACAGAAGGAAAAACAAAAGAACCAACCCAATCCCGCACACGATTTCACATGGGTTTTGCTTTCTGCCTTCTTTTTTTTTTTTTTAACTCCTTTTTTTCCCCCTTTTCTTTTTTTTTCGCGTTCCCCTGAAAGGAGGCAATAAACCGATCAGAAATGCATGCCAAGAGAGCAGCTCTGTTACCTGGTTCGCTCCCACATCCTTTTTCCAACGCCCCAGAGTCGGCCCTCATGGTTTGGGTGGTTTCTTCCAAAGTGAGAGGTCTGGGGAAGGAGGGGGGGATGGCTTTGGGGAGATGTGTTTGCTTTTGGTTTTTCTCCCCCAAAAACAAAGCTTTCACCTTTACGATCCAGATTTTATTATTAATATTATGAATTTTTTTTCCCCCTCTGAAGGTTCTGGTAGGACTCCGGGTGCTTTTTTCCCAACAGACGGTCTGCGGAGATTTGCTGTTGAATAACAATGGGAAAAGGATAAGTATTTAAAGAAAAGAAGTGATTAATGATTTTCTGTATAATTCTCGCATTTTTCTTGGCTTCTGTCTGCTTATAATGGCTGTGAACTTTTAGGTCCTATAGAAATCTTCTTTTCTCCCCCTTCTATTCTATTCATACTTTCCAGCTTTGATTTCCCTCTATAGACCCCGCATTCCTGGAAGCATATGCTTTTTTTTTTTAAGGAAGGGAGGGGGGGGGGGGGAAGGGAGAAAAAAAAAAAAAAGGAACTATTTTTGGTCATTCTTCGAAGCACTATCTTGAAAATAACACCCTCTTTACAAGCCCCAGCAGATCAAAGCCAAAAAGGGTAAAATAAAATGCAACAACAACAACACTCCCCAACCTTTAGGCGTTACAATAAAATACGGCCCCCGCCACCCCCTCTGCGAGCGACACGCAGACAAAAAAAAAGAGAAACTTTAAAGGTTTGCTGTTACTACCTCTAAAAACATCCCAGTTAACACCAAATACACCCATAAATCTGTTTCTCCTGTAACATCTGCGCCATGTGACTGCGTTAATGTTAGCTTAAAGTATTAAAATGTCAATATGGGGGGGGGGAAGGAAAGAAGAAAGAGAGAAAGAGAGAAAGAAAGAGAGAAAGAAAGAGAGAAAGAAAGAAAGAAAGAAAGAAGAAAGAAAGAAAGAAAGAAAGAAAGAAAGAAGAAAGAAAGAAAGAAAGAAAGAAAGAAAGCAAGCAAGAAAGAGAAGAAAGAAAGAAAGAGAGAGAGAAAGAGAGAAAGAAAGAGAGAAAGAAAGAGAGAAATAAAGAGAGAAAGAAAGAAAGAAAGAAAGAAAGAAAGAAAGAAAGAAAGAAAGAAAGAAAGAAAGGAAGGAAGAGAGAAAGAAGAAAGAGAGAAAGAGAGAAAGAGAGAAAGAGAGAAAGAAAGAGAGAAAGAAAGAGAAAGAGAGAAAGAGAAAGAAGAAAGAAAGAAAGAAAGAAGAAGAAAGAAAGAAAGAAAGAAAGAAAAGAAAAAAGAGAGAGAGAAAGAGAGAAAGAGAGAAAGAGAGAAAGAGAGAAAAAGAGAGAAAGAAAGAGAGAAGAAAGAGAGAAAGAAAGAAGAAAGAAAGAAAGAAAGAAAGAAAGAAAGAAAGAAAGAAAGAAAGAAAGAAAGAAAGAAAGAAAGAAAGAAAGAAAGAAAGAAAGAAAGAAAGAAAGAAAGAAAGAGAGAAAAGAAAGCAAGCCTTTTGTTCGATCAGGGGTACACGGGGGGAGAAACACTTTATTTGCAAGGTGGCTATGCAGTGACTTAGGAACAAACACCCAAACACACGCTGCCCCCATTTAAATATTTCGAGCCCTGCCTTTGTTTCTGAATAACGAGGAGGGGATATTTCGGTGCGACTTGGGGAACTCGAAGAATTCCGTGGCCTCCGAACAAACAAGTAAAGCCCCCAGTTTATTTTCCAGGCGAGCAGAAGAAAATGAGGATTTATTTTTTCTTCAGCTGCTGGAGGAGGTTTCCTCCTTCTTCCCACCATGAAACCCCACTCTGAGTACACTTTCTTTGTGTCCCCCCCCTCCTTCTTTATTTCTAACTTAAAAACTGGAATGTTATTTCGTCCTGAGTGGTATTTTCGATACTTTCTATGAGAAAGAAAATGAAAATTAATACAAGAGCTGCGGCTCACAAAAGAAGCCATTTGTCTTCTTGATTATCTATTTGCTTGTCAGGCCATGAGCTATCGCAGGAGCCAGCTCCTTTGTAATATCAAAATACACAGAAAACCTGCAAACACCGAGAAACATCTGTGCAAAAATTAGACTCATTAATGCATTAACTACCTTGGAGAAGGAGATTTTGGGGCGAGGGAAAGAGGAGGAGGAGGAGGAGAAGGAGGGGTGGTGTGCTTAAAGAGAGAGGTCTCTCTAGAGAAATCCATCGCTCCAGCCCATTCCTTACAGCAAAGCAAAGCGCTAATGAGTGCTTCTGGTTTTGTCTGAGCCCAGTTTGGGATGAGCATATTAATATCTGCTTAGAACAAATAAATCATCATATGTGCGGCTTAACAGTACTTAAGGCTGATAGACCCCAGTCAAACATCTTTTGTTTTCATTAGGGAGTTGAGGCTGGGCCACTGACAACAGAAATCCCTGTAAGAAACCTGCTTTTTAATTAATTTCTTTAAAATAGGTTGTGTCTTTATTCTCCTCACACAGAACAATAAGACAACGCCACCTCCCCCCCCGACACACACCCTCCCCCCCCAAAAAAAAAAAAAAAGAATAACCACTCAAGGTCACAGTCACAATGAAAAAAAAGATATTTATTTCCAATTAGACTTGTTGTTGTTGTTCCTTTTCTCTGCTATTTACAGGTAAAATCTGCACATCCCGAAGGACGGAAGGAGAGGACGCAGCAGCCAAGCCGGTTAGGGAGCCGGGGGGAGCCTCCTCAGACCCCAATTTTACCCCGTTCTCCCCCCCATCCCCACCCCGAGAGGGGCGAACCCTCATCTCTCCGTCCATAATTCACATTTTCAGTACAAAACTGGGCGAGACAGTGGGAGAGGAGCTCCCCACCGCCACCCCTTACCCTGGGCTGGGGGGGTGAGTCCAGGTGCCACTGTTATCACCCAGTTTCTAACCTAAAACCCCTTGCTCCCCCCTCTCCCCCCCCCCACCCCCTTCCCCAGACTCACAATTAACCTGCTGGACTCAAAAATAAAATGTCGGGGGGGTGGGGGGGGTGTCCTACATCACTCTCCATTCTCTCTCTTCCTTTGTCCACCACCCACTTGACCTAATTTTCCTTCTTTTATCTGTTTTCCAGAGTGTCCCCCACTCCTCACTCCCATGCACGACCAGTGTCCGAGAGGCCACCCCCACACACACACCCCGCTCCCCCTAGTCCATTCCCTGCGGGGATTTTGGATCTGATCTTAGATCTGGTTTTGGTTTGGGTTATTTTTTTTAACCCTCCATCTCAAGGCAGTGGTAGAACTGTGGTGGTTTGGGGATGGTGGAGCAGAAACTTTGTGGGTTTAGATGGTTGGCAAGAAAATAAAAAAGGGGGGGGGGAGAAATAAAAGGAAAAAGGGGGGGCGGGATGGGAGGGGAGAAAATCCAGTTCGTCTTGAAGAAACTGAGCCTCATTTATTAAAGTGAGCGCTGGTTGTCGAGGTAATAGCAGACATAAGGTCCATCCTTTGTACGGGAGAGTAAACATGACAAATGGGGCAGAGCTTGGCGTGATTAAAGATGAAACAAGGATCCATCTTAGCCAAATCTGAAAACTACTATCTACAGCCTCCTTTTAATGGAAGAGAGGCACAACAGCAGCGCTCTGCTTTGTTGCAGCTGAGCCTCCCTCTGTTCCCCCTATAAATAAAGAGCAGCCCTCCTTCCCCTTCGCTTCTCGGAGCATTTAACACAAAAAATATCCTCATGTGTTCCCTACACACACACACACACACACACAACCTCATGCTACAACGCTCCATCCATTCATCCATCCATCCATCCATCCATCCATCCATCCATCCATCCATCCTATCCCTTCATCCATCCCAGGAACAGTTATAGGCTGGTGGCTGGTCCGTGGGATCGGGTTTGAGATCCTCCTTGTGGGATCTGCAGGCTGGCAGAGGAGCTGGAAGAATTAGACCTGATCTTGGTATTTGGTAACTTGTGGTCTTTTTTCCATTTCATCCTCCGGTTCTGGAACCAGATTTTGATCTGGCGTTCGGAGAGGCAGAGGGAATGGGCGATCTCGACCCTGCGTCTCCGGGTGAGATAACGGTTATAGTGAAATTCCTTCTCCAGCTCCAGGACTTGCTGCCTGGTGTAGGCTGTGCGGGAGCGTTTCGGTTCCCCTCCTGAGTAATTGGGGTTTACTGAACAAACACAAAGGAGGAAAACAGAAAAGAGGAGGGGGGAAATAATGATAAAGGAAGGGGAAAAAAAGAAAGAAAGAGCAGAAGAATTACTGAGCTGTTCCTTTAATGGGTCCTTCCCTCCCCCCCCACCCCCAACAACAACAACAACAAAAGCATCACACATTCTTTGGCTGTTGGGGAAATGCTTCACAAAATACACCGCAAACCTTCTAAAAATACACCCAAAATCTCCACCTCCATCCTCATCCCTTTGACGTGTATTCCTGCCCAAAGGTTTTGATAAGGTCCCCCAGATCCATTTTCCGTGCCCCCTACGCCTGTACCTACACTTAGCTATCCGCATATATGCCTACACATCCCCTCTGCTTGAGCATCGCAAAGATCCCCCAAACCTTTAAAGGTCGCCCCTACCACGTGCGAGAAGGCAAGCACAGAACCCTCCTTTTTATTAAATATCAGGCTAAAATAAAGAAGAAAAGGGGGGTGAGGGGAAATAGTAAAAGTTTACTCGACCCACCACTTAAATACAAATTACGAAAACATAAACCTTAACTTATGAAGATTCAACAGCCATTAAAAAAAGAAAGCGAGGGAGAGAGAGAGAGAGAGAGAGAGAGAGAGAGAGAGAGAGAGAGAAAGTACCCTGCAAGAAATTGGAGGAGGATGGTAACAGAGACTTCAAAGGCACATGGCCAAGCAGAGCAATAAAAATTTATGGAGGATGTAATTATACCGCTCTGCAAACAGGCGATCGTAAATCTCCACGAATGGTTATTTTACAACTGGTGCAATAAGATTTCTACAAGACTTTGAGGTGCTACTCAGTATAAAGCAAAGCCACTTTAGTTCACTTACCCGTGCTTACATGGACTTTTTTCATCCAGGGGTAAACTACCGGCTCTTTGCAAGAGGAATTGGAAGGGCTTTGGTTCAGAGAGTTTTGGCTGCAGGAGGGTGGTGGTGGGCTGGGGGTAACCGGCTCGCAGGGCTGATTTGGTTCAGAGATGTGGTTCTGCAGTCCGGCCGGAGGATGGACATGACCCCGGGGGGATAACACCGCTGCTTGGTGGCCGGAGCTCTGACAGGACGAGTAGAGCTGCTCCTTGCAGGCTGATCGTGGCTGGTACATCGCTTCATGTTGGAAAGTGTTCTCTCGCCTCTGGCTGCTGTAATATTCCGGCGAGTGATTGGGAAGGTAATCGCTGTGGGAATACTCTTCACAGGGTGGGAACTTGGGGTCCACATAGTTGGAGTTGATCAAAAACGAGCTCATGGTCATTAATTTCTTAGAATTGCACACACGGAAAAAAAATGATGATAATAACAATAATAATATATAGATATAGATGTCTCTCTCCTAAAAATTTATTCCTGTCCCCCCCTTTACTCCTTTTCCTGTTTCGTGAAACCCTCCTACTTACTGTCAAGTGAACAAAGTTGGAGTCCATGTGACAACGCGGGCCAATGGCGAGGTGCCCTGCGATCCCCGGATAAGGAAATCTGCCCAGCCCGGGCTCTCCCGGGGCCCCCCAGCATCCCCGGGGAGGCAACCGGGGGCGTCCGTTCCCCTCCGGCCTCCCCGGCCCCGGCCTCGATGGGCCCCGTCGAGTCCCGGGCTCCGCAGCGCCCCACGGGCGAGAACCGGCCCCCCGCATCCCATCCCCCCCCCCCCGGCCAAACACACGCACAAACCCCCGGCCCACACCCCTCGGGGGTGTGTCTTGGCTCGGGGCGGAGGAGAATGGAGGGAAAGGAGGATGGGAAAAAATTAAAAGTCCCCCTAAAAGCGAAAAAATAATTAAAATCGAAGGTAAAAATGATTTTTCAGAGACTGGGGGGGGGGGGGGGGGTGGGGGGGTGGTGACGGCTGCGGCTCCCAGTTGCTGCCCCAGCACATCATGATCCATAGCAGTCCCTCGGGGGGGGGAAGATGTGAGGGGGGGTAGGGGGGGGGTGTTGGTTGCATCTCATTCTCTGCTAAAGGTGATACAGGGAAAAAGGGACATTGCGCCCCGAGCCTGGCAGAGATGAATAGGGTTTGCTTGGGATCGATAAGAAATTCATCAGCTAATTCGGGGTGCCCGGGCTCCTAAATCACATTTAGCTCTGCTCCGAGATTGACTCTTTTCCCACGCATTCGGTGGAAAGAAAAAAAACCCGACCAAAGACCAAAAATAAAAGGCAAACAACAAAACACAGACACCACCCCCCCACCCCCAAAATCCCCCAACCAAACCACAAAATCCTAATCAGTAGCCCTTCCTCCACGCCAGAAATCAAGGACTTGATGAACAATTACAAAAGAGAATTAGCCCAAGTCCTAATGCATCTTCTCGCCCTTCTTCTAATAAAGACGCTTTAAAAGCCAAAGGAAACCAGCAGCTTCTCAAAGCTACCCCCCCCCCCCCCCAATCCTTCAAATCCATGATTAGACTCCAAACACGCCATAAGCTCCTCGCAAGAAACATGTAATTACTTTCCCCCCTCCCCGCCCCAACCCCTCCCGGGGTTGTTGTTTTCGGTGTCGGTGCTGAGATTCCCCAAAATGAAAAGCAATCGCAGGATCTTGGCTTTCAAATGGCAGCAATAACGCCCTTCTAACAATCCCCCCCCCCCCTCCCCAACACCTCTTCCTCTTTCCCAGCTCAGATTTTATCTCGAAGTGATGATAAAGTTTATCGCGGGAGCGCTGGAGTTGAGCTAAGGTCAAATCCAAAGTATTTCTTTTCAGCTATGAAACGTTTTTCACCCTTGTTTTCATCCTTTTATTTAGGAGTCTGGAGGGGTGTGAGTGCCTTTTTTTTTTTCATTTCGTTCTTTTCTTTATCTTTTTTTTTTTTTTTGTCTAGTTTTTTTTGGGGGGTGTTCAGTGTGTGTGTGTGTCTGTGTGTTTTTAATGCCTTCTGGGATTGTGACCTGTAGTGTTTGTGTCAACTACATATTCCCCTAGATACGAATTTGTGACCCAACTTCCTTTACACAAATTCGGATCTACAGGGTACATATAGAAGACAGATGCATCCTCCTCGGTCAGAGATCTTCGCCTACCGCTATAATTATCTTCTGGGGCAGGAGGGAGAAAAAAAAGAGAGAGAGAAAGAGAAGGGGAGCAAAGTTCTGTGACTCGAGAGATCAAGAATTAATCGAAAGGCGGTTCAAAAAATCCACTCTTCAGAGAAAAGGCGATTAATTAAAGCAGCAGCTCAGTGCCCAAAGATCTGATAGGAGAGGAGAAAAACTCAAACTTTCCTACCTTCTCCTCTCCACCTCAAACATTATTTCACCGCTAGAAAGAAATAAAACTCAGCTATTTAAATACAGGCGCACAACGAGACTCCAATCCAAATAATCACTGCTTTAAAAAGCCAAACGCCGTCCCACACCGCCCTCAGAGCTTCCTAATTATTCTCTGATAACGCAGCGGAAAGATTTCATCCATTTTTCGTTCTTGGAGGTCAATCAAGGTTTGGGTTTATATGTGATGATAAAAAAAAAAAAAAAAAGAAAAGAGAGAAAGAAAGAAAGAAAGTGGGGGGGGGGGGGGGGGAAGGGAAAGAAGCAGATGAAAAGAAATACAGAATGTAAAGGCAGATGGGACGACAGGTTTTTTTTTTAATGACAGGCAATTCTTTTTACAACCCGAGAAAAAGATCAAAGGCGTTTCATTTCCGAAAAAAGGGATATAAAGCAATAAAATATTCATACTGTCTAGGTAATGAACCTTCATTCGGAACTAATGAGAGTAGCATCGTGTTGAGATTTCTTTTAGAATTACAGTTGTTAGAGAGACTAAAAGTACAGCATCCTCCCCACCCCCCCCCCCCACCCCCTTTCTCTCTCTTTATCTACCTCCTTTTATTTCTTTTTTTTTTTTGTATTTCAAAAGGCAGAACATTTTTGGGTTTGCTCAAGTCTCTCCCGCATTAATTGCATTTAAATGCCAGAGCGGAGAGGCGATCGGAGCAAAACTGCGCTCCTCCTCGCACTAAAATTCCTTGGAAATACTGTAAATATCTTTCACAAACTGCTCCGTTTTTTTCGTTTTGCCTAACGATAAACAATTATGTCCCCCCCCTCCCGCCCTACCCCAAAACAAAATGAACCTCCCGCAGTTTCCCGGACATGATTCCTCGATATTTTTCAGGTATTTTAAGGTGAAGAGTCGCTTTTCCTGAATCGTTTCCATAACATTCCCAGACAAGCAGAAAATAGCAACCCGGTTTTTAAAGCCATAAACCCAAAGCCGCCTAGTGCGGGTCCCCCAAAAACCATTCTGCACGCCTAAAACAAACGCAATTTTCCATCAAAGTCAGCGAAGCGAAGAAGCATTTTGCACAGAGCAGTTTCCCACCTTCCCCAAACCAGCACCGACACTTTACTGAGGAGCAGGCTCCAACATTTACCTTCTCCTCTAAAACAAGCAGCCAACCCAAACCTGCTTGTACAAGGTGTAGGTGGAAGCCATAAAACAATAGTACTGAGCCAATCCCATTAGACCTCTATTTTCTTTCCCTCTCTCTTAATTTTTTATTCTTCCTTTTCCAACCCCTTTCCTTGATTTATTTTATTGTGCTCCCTCGCAGCCAGGACCGTAGCGATCTCCTAACCCAGAAGAAAAGCCTGAGTAGAAGGAACTAGGCCTATCCCATATTTTTAACCCCCTCCCACATTCTTTAAAAGAAAAAGAAGAGGAGGAAGAAGAAGGAAAAATCGGGTTTGATTTTCCTTCCCGATGACACCAGGGGTTTGGTGCCAGCAAACCAGCACCCCTAGCGTTAACCAGACTCTTCCCCCCACCACACCTCCCAGAGATCTCCCCCCGCCTCCTCTGATCCCAAATTAAAGGCAGCCCCCCTCTCTCCCCCCCCCCCCCTTCCCCACACACCTTTCTCCCTTTCGCTGCGAATCCGCCCCACGTCGCGGAAATATCTCCCAGCAAATCACCCGGACTTTTAATTTCAAAGCATGGGAAAAGTAGGGGTTCTTCTGGTTCCCCCCACCCCCAGGCCTGTTATCGCCCTAAGAGGAGAGCCCCCAAACCTCCTTCAAAGCGTCCCAAAGGCACCTGCCAGTGCAGGGGTGGGGGTGGGGGGCTAAAGACCACTTCTGATGCGGAACTCATGTGGTCCCCCCCAAAAGCCGAGACATTAATAAAGGATGTCCCTCCTCGCCCACCTTCCTCAGCCCAGGTATAGCCCCGACAGCGGTACCTACCTTGGCAAAACGTGGCTCCTCTCCTGGGATAATTCCCGAGGGTTTGGACTGCTCCCCAAAAACTTGGTGAGGTTTTTGCAAGCAGAATCCTATAGAAATCCCCTAAATAATACACACCACCACCCCTAACCCCCCGCCCCCCCCCCCCCCCCCCCCCCCAACGTCTTCCCCAATCCAGCTTGGGCTGTTCTCCTTTTCTCCCCCCCCCCCACCTCGTGTTGCTTTTTCACTGCGATTATTTCTCCATAAGAACATTAATTTTCCTCTCTCCTTCTTCTTCTCCTCCTCCTGTTTGGGGTTTGGGGGTGTTTTTTGGTGGGGTTTTCTGATATCCCCTCTTACTCCGTGTCGTCGTGAACCCCCGTTCCCCCCCTTCTCCCCCCCCCCCCCCCCCCCCCCCCCACGCCCCAGTATAAACCACTATTGTCCTTACAGGCGAGCGGAACTGCTCCTGGCAGCGCCAGGAGGCCCTCTGAGCATTTTGGGGTGGGAAACCCGCAAGTTTTGGTATTAATCTCATAGTTTGTCAGTCTTTGTTAAACAGCGAGGCGTGTCCGCAGCCGCCAAGAGCCGCGGTGACCCGCGCTTCACCCCGCGTTCCCTCCGCGCTGCTCCGCGCTCTCAGTTTTAGGACTTTTACTGTTTTCCACACATCCACACCACACAAATTCCCCCCCCCCCCTTACCATCCCTCCCTCTTCCCCCGGAAATCTGTCTTCTGGCAGCAAGGAGAACGGCGATTTTTAATTTCTTATTTAATTCTGCCCCGACCTTTTTGGAAGCTCAAAATGTTCGGGTTTGTTTATTCATCTGGGAATTCCTCTCCCTCCTCAGCAAAAAGGGGAGCGCTGGAGGATTGAGGTGTTTCTTTAGGGTAGAACTTTTAATAAGGGACAAACCGACTTCTTGGCTGCGTTTGAGAGGTATAAATAGAAGGAGGGTAGCTACAGGGTCGGCTGGAATTCAGCCCACACCTGTTTTGCAACAAGATTTAAGCCTTGCGTGATTTTCCCAGCCAGTTTTCTGCATCTTTTTTGACTTTGGAACGAACCAAAATAAATCACATTTTCACCTAAAACACTTGGATCAGCAAAAGAGGAAAGAGGGAAGGGCCGGAATGGGGAGCGGAGCATCCCTACGAGGTCCATCCCTGCATTTTCCCCAGCAGCCCCCAATCCCGTGTTTCTCAAGAGGTCACTTGGCAAGTAAATGGGGATTAAGAAGCACATTTAATTGATTATCCAGTTGGGTAAAAAACCCCTCCAAAACAACCCAAAATAAGAGAAAATCCCACCCTGATGTGTGTGGCCGGCACCCACGGCTCCCCAGCCACGGCTAAGCCGAGCCCGATCTAAGCAAGGGAGATAAATTAGAAATATCCTTGAAAATGATACCTTTAATTTCCTCCTCCTCCTCCCCTCCCTCCCTCTCTCTCTCTCTCTCTCCTTCCATCCCTCCACATGAACCTTCTCCAGACGAACACGTAGTCCCGCGTCCCTAAATTGAAAGTTAAACGCTATGATGTAGGAGGGAAGATTATAAGGAAAGTTTGGATGTGGTGGTGGTGGGGGGGGTGGTTATTTGGTGCGGTGTTGGGTTGGTTTTTCTTCCCCTTTATTGCCGTGAAATTATACCTGCTTGTTTTAATATCCCGAAAACAAATGGCCTTTATTATCCATTACCTGTTGTATAAACCTGGAGTAGAAATGACTGTTCGAGAGAGATAAGTGCAGTAATTACAAGGGCGCAGAGATGGATCACCCAAGTTCCAGCTAAACGGTAGCCTTTATACAGTGATATTTTATAAATACCAAGCAAATTCACAGCAATTAATTAAACCCCGAAGCCTTATCACGCGAAACAAAACGCTTTACATTCTCTTGAATTTCACCTACTCCACGACTATATCCGCGTCGGGAAAGCAAATGGATTTTCCAGAACGCCTTTCCCAGGGCTCTAATATTCTCTCTCTTTCTCCCCCAAGAAAAATGACCCTTGTTATATAAGTATTTAGGCACTGAAAATATTTAAAAGGCGAAGGGGAGGGGGATAATTCGCAGGGTTTGGGGGGGTGGTTATTATTATTTTTCTTTTTTTTAT